>NC_060124.1:210782463-211089290 GCF_021461395.2 Schistocerca americana | reverse complement strand
TAAAAATTATCTTTTTCCCTTCTTCCTGCCAACAAAACGTGACCATCAATCCTCTCAAAAGTTACTACAGACCGCCAATGGCGTAATTGTTTCTTTGACAAAGTATCCTACCATGAAAAGGCGAAATGTCAGTAAGCCAATGAATTGAATTTCCTTCTCTTGTCTCTAGCCTCATACTATGGGTCCCGAGAAATGTTAAAAAACTGTTCACAAGGCTAGCTGTTGACTCCTGTGATACTTCTGAACATTTAGTAAGTTGAAACCTTCCCATCTCCTCTCTATATCTCTTTTTTTGTTACGCAACCGTCCGTTCTACAATAACCTATGAAACCTTCCCTTTGGATTTCTACCTCTTGCTTAATAATAACAAATGAAATCTTCCCTTTGAAATTAAGTCTCTTTCTCAATCTTCGCATACAAATTTAAATGCTGCTTATTAAAAGTTATTTTCTGATTATTTCGACGAAACATAGAATGTGTCGTTGTCGTGGCCCTCAGTCGTTACCTGCAATAACCCAAAACTGTTCCTTACCTTTTTTACTGTTACTGGATCGCCATCTTGCTGCTACATCGAACTGCGACATGAATGTACTTACTCTGTTTTACTATACTCTATTAGCTGCTGGTGGGCTGTCATAATAAGTGGCTGTATTTATTACCAAACCTGACGTTATTCTTTAATAGCAAAGCTGACGATATTCTTTAATTAATTTGACTGAAGTTACGTAATTCATAGTTAAACTTTTTCTTGACAACAATAAAATTTTGCGAAGTTTTACGTTGATGGTTTTTGAGATGGATTATAATCAGTAATGCAATATTGCTTGCAAAAATTAATTATATTCTGAATGAAATGATTTTACAAACGTTCGAATGGGACTTACTTTTTACAATAATCTTACAACTAGCAATGCGCAAACATACCTTCAGTAGTCTTGAGTTTCTCAAAGAAAATTATTCAATAATATTAGTTCCTCTTATAATAATGGTTAGCTGATGTCTCTGTACATCCGTTTATAATCTCTTGTAAATCATAGCTGCTGGCTGGCAGGCACACCGTTCCTCTCAACCTCTCGCTTCAGACCTGCTACCGACACGCTTCACATCTCGCTTACTGCTGACTTCCTACGAACGCTAAAGTGCGGTCTCTCCTGCCAACATTGCTTTCTGGCGCAGACAATCCCTGCTACCATTACAAAATGTATCAATACGCGGTCTTTCCTTCTCTTTTCCTAAAATGTATCCATACACTGTCTCTCCCGTCCTTTCTAAAATTATGTCAATGTGCGGTCTCTCTTGCCAACAATACTTTGGTGCAGACATTCCCTGCTACCACAATTATTTCCGACAAGACAAATATTAATTACTCTTACTTAATCCTATTCATAAAATATAAACATATTTCATAAATTGTGGTTTGACAATAGACAGTAGAAATATACACGTCTTACAAAATCAGAGCTGTTTCGGCATGGTTTTTGGAAAGCTGAGAGATACTTATCCGCTGAAATATTTCCCTTATCCCTTTCGCTGCTGTGGTCATGTACGCATGTCTTCCTGCGTCGTTACCGAGCCATCGTGGACGTGTACACATGCGCCGCTTGGATTTTCCTACAGTGCTGCGAACGTCTGAATGCGTCCTGAGCCACCGACCTCTCGCTACTGCGGAGGAGCTACTTTCATCCGTCGGCGAATAAAAATAGTTTAGAGCATCTACTATGTAACATACACTGATAAACCAAAACATTATAACCATTGCCCACCTTGTGGCAGTGTGGGCACGTGACGCGATAATAATAGTAAGTAAGTGGAGCAGCAGCAATGTTATTGGCTGCAAATGGGGAAATTCCATTGAGATAAGCGACTTTGAGAAAGTTGTTATGCAGAGCCTGTGAATGAGTATCTCGAAAATGGCGAAACTGGTCAAATGATCACATGCTACTGTCGTGAGCTTCTTCGGAAAGAGGTAGAAGGACAGTGTAACTACCACTATGAGCTAAATGGTTGGACATCCACGACTCTTCAGCGAACGTAGGGCTCGGAAGCTTGCCTGCTCTGTAAAGTAGGATAGATGATGATCTCAGGCATCTCTGTCGAAAGAGCACAATGCTGGTGCCCGCACAAGTGTTTCGGAGCACACAGTTCATCGTACTTTGGTGAAGATGTAACTATGCAGCAAACCACCCCTGCATGTTCACATGTTGACCCAACGACAGCGTCAGTCACGATTGTAGCGGGCACGGGACCATCGGGATTCGACCGTTGATCAATGGAAACGTGTCGACTCTTCCAGTGAACCACATTTTTGCTACACTAAGTCGATGATGGTCGTCTCCACAAACGCCGACATCGAGGTGAACGATGGCTCGAAACGATCAATGCGCCACGGAGGCAGGCTGCTGGGAGCAGTATTATGCTGTGGGGGACATTCTCCTGCGTTTGCATGGGACCCGTGGTAGTAATCGAAGACACGCTGACACCTGCGAATCACCTGCATCCCTTCATAGTTGATGTCTTCCCTTACAGTGATGTCACCATTCAGCTGTATAATTGTCCATGTCTCGGAACCGGAACCCTGCTACAATGGTTTGAGGAGCATTATAGAGAACTCAACGTTGATCTCTCGGCGACCAAATTCTCCTGTTGTAAATCCCATGGACCCCTTCTGGGTCGCTGTCACCGTATACGCAGATCAGCGGAAGCTTCGGTCTCTGTTGCAAGTGACCCTCATCTTCTGAAGGAGGGCCGACCGGAGTGGCCGTGCGGTTCTAGGCGCTGCAGTCTGGAACCGAGTGGCCGCTACGGTCGCAGGTTCGAATCCCGCCTCGGGCATGGATGTATGTGATGCCTTTAGGTTAGTTAGGTTTAATTAGTTTTAAGTTCTAGGCGACTGATGACCTCAGAAGTTAAGTCGCATAGTGCTCAGAGCCATTTGAACCATTTTTTTCTGAAGGAGGCAGTTGCAACAGGGACCGAAATGTCGGTAGTTTTATATATTGACAATGCGGTCACAAACCCAGAAACATTTTATTGGACATACGATACCTGTGTAATCTTTACAGAAAAATTATTAACCTAAATTCGAAAAATGGTATGGACTGAACATGCACCTGAAGATGCCCCCAGTGCTCTAAATGCATTGCACATTGAAACATAAATGATGTTTTGTGACTGAAGCTATCTTTCATTCATGTGGGTACAGTGCTGCCAAATTATCTTTCTTTGACGTCCATTTTGTACCAGAAATATACATGCGAAAAATTTTGTGATAGACATTTTTGACCGAGCGAGGTGGCGCAGTGGTTAGCACACTGGACTCGCATTCGGGAGGACGACGGTTCAATGCCGGGTCCGGCCATCCTGATTTAGGTTTTCCGTGATTTCCCTAAATCGCTCCAGGCAAATGCCGGGATGGTTCCTTTGAAAGGGCACGGCCGACTTCCTTCCCCGTCCTTTCCTAATCCGACGAGACCGATGACCTCGCTGTCTGGTCTCCTCCACTACAACAACCCAACAGACATTTTTGTACTGTTAGTATGCAAGGAACGGCGCTGTGGCGTCCGACTGTGCGTATTTTGGTACAGCCTGAATACCTTTGCTCAATTAGAAAGGATGTGACAGGGTAGATGTTATCTCATGTTCTATCTTCTTCAACGTTCCTTTACATCTGACGAGACATCCTTCGCCAGTTACCATTAAAATGTGTGTTGAACAAAACAAGTACGTAGTAAATGTAAGTAAGTAAGTAATAATAATAATAATAGTAATAATAACCATCACCAACTGTAACCCATTTGAAGGGTTCAGGTTCAAAGAGAGGAAAACATTAAGAAAAATTTCTAGTCCCTAAATTCCATGACTATTCCACATCAGAAATGAAACCCTTTGCCAAAGAAGGAAAAAACTCTCAGGCACAGTGAGGGAAAGAAGAATTGATTCTTATCGCCACATACTCAGAATAAAACCAAACAGACTGCTTCCACAATGATACTACCAAATCAGATTAGTTTAAGGAAACGGAGAACTGAAAACAACTCCAGATTACAGAAAATATGCTCACAAATCAAACTGAAAAAAAGGACAATAAAAAGAGGATCGAAGTCAAAATCAGTACCAGACGAAAATGATCAAAATCTTTGGAGAGTAAAGGAAAGAAAAATCAGAAACAATAAAACATTTATAAGTTAAAAGAAAGGCATACAACATTAAAAGTGGTTGCTCTAACATACTTCAAAGTCGTGTGAAATGAAATAATAACAATAATAGTGATATTAATATAGTAACGAATATATGATGTTTCAGAAATGTCGTCGTACTAAACCCATAGTCAAGTTTCACGGTCCCGTCATGGTAATGTGACGAACGCTTATGTTCGACGTAAACACGCAATAGGCACTCACAGAGGGCAGGGGGAAGCACTAGTAGTGGAGGTTATATAAAGCGTGTCTGGGGAAATGCGGAAAACAGTGCAATTGTTGTGGTAATGAATTTTTGGAATTTTGTGGTAAGGTCTTATGGGACCAAACTGCTGAGGTCATCGGTCCCTAAGCTTATACACTACTTAATCTAACGTAAACTAACTTACGATAAGGACGACACAAACACCGATGCCCGAGGGAGGAATCGAACCTCCGACTGGGGGGGATGTCGTAATGAGGAAGCGGAGCAGTTTATCTGACATCCATTTTTTTTAACTTCGCTTGGCGCCATGGTTAAAGTATACCTTCTTTTCTTCTTTCGCTTGTGGCTTTTCCTGCAGTTAGGCAGGGTCGACAAGGGTAACCGGATTTGGCAATGCTAGTTTAAGGGGTGGACGGATGCCCTTCCTGCCACCACCACATACCCCCCGGGGCTGAATTAGTGTACCCCAACTGTCTGCGACTAGTGTAATCCATGGAATAGTGCGAAAGTGTTCAAATGTCTGCGAGCCGAAACTGAGGCGGAATGTGGGGACCAGCCTGGTATTCACCTAGGGGGATGTGGAAAACCGCCTAAAAACGTGGTTAAAGTATACCGTGCGCGATAAAATAGCGGTATCCAGAACCGGTGCCAAGGCAACTGTGGTGCACCACGCCATAGATGACAAGAGTTAACGACTGATGCGGAGATGTGTACGGGCGGACCTGTAATCTCTTGAGGGTTGATTGGTTGATTTTGGGCGGGGGGGGGAGGGGGGGACCAAACAGCGAGGTCATCGGTCCCATCGGCTTAGGAAAGGATGAGGAAGGAAGTCGGTCGTGTCTTTCAAAGGAACAGTTCCGGCATTTGCCTGAAGCGTCATAGGGAAATCACGGAAAACCTAAATCAATATGGCGGGAAGCAGTTTGAATCGTCGTCCTCCCGAATGCGAGTCCAGTGCGCTAACCACTACGCCACCTCGCTCTTGACGGCAGAGTGGTGTTGAATAAGACCCAGCTCACTGGGTAGTTTATTCCAGAGTCGTGTGGCTGAAACGAAAAAGAAGATGAAAACAGATTGTGTGTTGTGTGTATATACAGTCAAGGCTAAATAAATAAATAAAATCAATATACGAGAGAAAAATCTGAGTGCTCGTTACTGGAATTTTTATGATGTATCATTGTCATCGCAGTTCAGAAACCTCTTTCCTAATAACGATCCTGTCATTGTCAGCCACTTGTTTTTTATTGTTTATTCTTCTTCTTTCGTTTCACCCTCTTTGGAGTACGCTGGATCAATCATTTCTTTGTGCCTTGTTCTTTTCTTAGGACCCAGTATTTCTTCATTTTTTCTGATCTTCTTTTCCTCTCTTCTTCCGCGATGAAGGGTCTGGACTTTTGTGTAGATTTGTCTTGGAACTTATGTTTTCATCTTCAGTAATTAATTTAGCTGATATGTCAATAAGTGAATTTTCTGAGATCTTTAATTCTACCAGGTCTTTCCCAGTTTCTTTAAACCAGTTGGATTTCGTTTTGCGATTACGGAAAAAGTCAAAAATTTGTTTAGTTAATGTGTTGGAATTCATTCTGAGAAGAAGACCATAAAAATTTATCCTCCTTTTTCGCATAGTATCTGAAAGTATTTCAATTTTCTTGTAGAGAGTTTCATCGAAAACACACTGCAGGGATGTAATTGCATTTTTGTCAGCCTTTTTACATAGTTCGGTCACTATTTGGTTTTTCTCCTGACGCTTTGTTGTTTTTAAGTTCTGAAATGACCTTCTGCAGTTCTTCAGTCGTCGGTGGTTCTGAATCCGTCTTCCCACGGTTATTTGGGATGTATTCACATTTTTCAGGCATAGGTTCACAATTCAAGAGTTTCTCAAAGTAGCCTGCTGGTAATTTACAATCTTCCGCGTTACTGCGAGCGATGGTCCCATTTACATCTCGGAACTGGAGGGTGGGTACTTTGTATCTTTATGACCTTTGTTTGAAAGTTCTGTAAAAGCTTCTTGCATTGTTTTTAGTAAATTCTTCATCAGTTTGGAGGAGAGTTTTGTTTTAATGTGTCTTCTTAATGCTTTTTATATTTTTATCTGCCAGTTTTCCAACTGTAATTAAATTCAATCTGATTTCTTCTGTTTTCTGTGACTGCCAGTTTTGCCATGCCTGTTTTCTTGCTTCAATGTGAGTATCACATTCCAGCGACCACCAGGCATGTTTTTTACTTTTTATGTTAGGTGCTATCCGTTCGGCTGTAGTAATGAGGTTTTCCTTGATATCCTCCCAGCTTTGTGTCTGAATGGTTTCTGTTGTTGTGAATTCATCTGATTTTAATATCTTTTCCGTGCTGTACTTCCCACACTTAATTTGTTTCATGCTGCGTCTCCTGCTTGGGATGACTTTGTACTTAATTTTAGAAAGGTAGTGGTCTGAATACAAGTTTGCACCCCTGAGTAACCTAACATTCATGAATTCTCTGCGAGAAATCTTCTTGATTGCCAGATGAACAAGTTGAAATTCCCCAAGGCTAGGATTTAGGGATATCCATATCTTTTGTCTTCCTGTTAGGTTCTTGAAATCTGTAGATTTAAGAATTAAATCGTGTGCTTGGCAAAGTTCTACTAGCCTCACACCATTTCTGTTCGTTCTCTTGTGCGCAGGACAGTCTCCAACTATTTTCTTATATCTTTTTCTTTACCAATCTGTGCATTAAAGTCTCCAAGAACAATGACGATGTTTTTATCTGGAATTTTCTGAATAATGCTATCTAGATGATTTCAAAAGGCCTCCACTTTTTACTTGTTTTTCCTGTCGTCCTCATTTATAGGGGCATGTGTATTGATTATTGTGTAGATTTTGTTTGTTTTTGTTGTTGTGGTCTTCAATCCTGAGACCGGTTTGATGCAGTTCTCCATGCTACTCTATCCTGTGCAAGCTTCTTCATCTCATAGTACCTACTGCAGCCTACATCCTTCTGAATCTGCTTAGTGTATTCACCTCTTGGTCTCCCTCTATGATTTTTACCCTCCACGGTGCTCTCCAGTACTAAATTGGTGATCCCTTGATGCCCAAGAACATGCCCTACCAACCGATCCCTTCTTCTAGTCAAGTTGTGCCACAAACTCCTCTTCTCCCCAATTCTATTCAATACCTCCTCATTAGTTATTTGATCTACCCATCTAATCTTCAGCATTCTTCTGTAGCACCACATTTCGGAAGCTTCTATTCTCTTCTTGTCCAAACTATTTATCGTCCATGTTTCACGTACATGCATGGCTACACTCCATACAAATAGTTTCAGAAACGACTTCCTGACACTTAAATCAATACTCGATGTTAAAAAATTTCTCTTCTTCAGAAACGCTTTCCTTGCCATTGCCAGTCTACATTTTATATCCTCTCTACTTCGACCATCATCACTTATTTTGCTCCCTAAATAGCAAAACTCCTTTCCTACTTTAAGTGTCTCATTTCCTAATCTAATTCCCTCAGCATCACCCGACTTATTTGGACTACATTCCATTATACCCCCCTTTTGCTTTTGTTGATGTTCATCTTATGTCCTCCTTTCAAGCCACTGTCCATTGCGTTCAACTACTCTTCCAAGTCCTTTGCTGTCTCTGCAGAATTACAATGTCATCGGCGAACCTCCATGGATTTTAATACCTGCTCCGAACTTTTCTTTTGTTTCCTTCACTGCTTGCTCAATATACAGATTGAATAGCATCGGGGAGAGGCTACAACCCTGTCTCACTCCCTTCCCAACCACTGCTTCCCTTTCATGTCCCTCGACTCTTATAACTGCCACCTGCTTTCTGTACAAATTGTAAATAGCCTTTCGCTCCCTGTATTTTACCCCTGCCACCTTCAGAATTTCAAAGAGAGTATTCCAGTCAACGTTGTCAAAAGCTTTCTCTAAGTGTACAAATGTTAGAAACGTAGGTTTGTCTTTCCTTAATCTTTCTTCTAAGATAAGTCGTAGGGTCAGTATTGCCTCACGTGTTACAGCATTTTTACGGAATCCAAACTGATCTGCCCCGAGGTAGGCTTCTACCAGTTTTTCCATTCGTCTGTAAAGAATTCGCGTTAGTATTTTGCAACTATGACGTATTAAACTGACAGTTCGGTAACTTTCACATCTGTCAACACCTGCTTTCTTTGGGATTGGAATTGTTATATTCTTCTTGAAGTCTGAGGGAATTTCGCCTGTCTCATACATCTTGCTCACCAGATGGTAGAGTTTTGTCAAGACTGGCTTTCCCAAGGCTGTCAGTAGTTCTAATGGAATGTTGTCTAGTCACGGGGCTTTGTTTCGACTCAGGTCTTTCAGTGCTCTGTCAAACTCTTCACGCAGTATCATATCTCCTATTTCATCTTCATCTACCTCCTCTTCCATTTCCATAATATTGTCCTCAAGTACATCGCCCTTGTGTAGACCCTCTATATACTCTTTCCACCTTTCTGCTTTCCGTTCATTGCTTAGAACTGGGTTTCCATCAAGGCTCTTGATATTCATGCAAGTGGTTCTCCTTTCTCCAACGGTCTCTTTAATTTTCCTGTAGGCAATATCTACCTTACCCCTAGTGAGATAAGCCTCTACATCCCTACATTTGTCCTCTAGCCATCCCTGCTTAGCCATTTTGCATTTCCTGTCGATCTCACTTTTGAGACGTTTGTATTCCTTTCTGCCTGCTTCATTTACTGCATTTTTATATTTTCTCCTTTCATCAATTAAATTCAATATTTCTTCTGTTACCCAAGGGTTTCTACTAGCCCTCGTCTTTTTACCTATTTGATCCTCTGCCGCCTTCACTATTTCATCCCTCAAAGCTACCCATTCTTCTTCTACTGTATTTCTTTCCCCCATCCATGTCAATTGTTCCCTTATGCTATCCCTGAAACTCTGTACAAACTCTAGTTCTTTCAGTTTATCCACGTCCCATCTCCTTATTTTCCCACCTGTTTGCGGTTTCTTCAGTTTTAATCTACAGTTCATAACCAATAGATTGTGGTCAGAGTCGACATCTGCCCCTGGACATGTCTTACAACTCAAAATATGGTTCCTAAATCTCTGTCTTACCATTATATGATCTATCTGAAACCTGTCAGTATCCCCAGGCTTCTTCCATGTATACAACCTTCTTTTATGATTCTTGAACCAAGTGTTATCTATGCTTAAGTTGTGCTCTGTGCAAAATTCTATCAGGCGGCTTCCTCTTTCATTTCTTATCCCCAGCCCATATTCACCTACTACGTTTCCTTCTCTCCCTTTTCCTACTACCGAATTCCAGTCACCCATGACTATTAAATTTTCGTCTCCCTTTTATTTCATAACACATTTCTTCAGTTTCTTCGTCATCTGCAGAGCTAGTTGGCATATAAACTTGTACTACTGTAGTAGGCGTGGGCTTCGTGTCTATCTTGGCCACAATAATGCGTTCACTATGCTGTTTGTAGTAGCTTACCCGTACTCCTATTTTTTTATTCATCATTAAACCTACTCCTGCATTACCCCTATTTGATTTTGTATTTATAACCCTGTATTCACCTGACCAAAAGTCTTGTTCCTCCTGTCACTGAACTTCACTAATTCCCACTATATCTAACTTTAACCTATCCATTTCCCTTTTTAAATTTTCTAACCTACCTGCCCGATGCTAACGATTTGTATATCACAGCATCTTCTTCCTGTCCGTTAAATGTCGCGTCTGTAGCACGTCATCTTCGTGGTGTAGCAGTTTTAATGGCCAGTAGTGTATGAAAGAAAAATCTGAGTGCTCGCATCTGGAATTTTTATGATGTATCATTGTCATAGCAGTTCAGAAACCTCTTTCCTAGTAACGATCCTATCATTGTGAGCTACTTTTTTTTTCGGAACGAAAAGTACATTTCTTATTACTCATTCTATTTCCGTGTTTCAGACTTGTTTTACGCTGGAAGAGACTCGGGCCTGATACTCTTGTTCACGGCGGAGATCGGCACCCAGGGAAACCTTGGCGACTTCCTGGAGTTCCATCTCCAACAGGCAGCCAGCGACGACCCTGCAGCGTCCTCGCCATAGTATCGCTTCCTGCCAGTATCGGTCAGCGAAACTTTCCGCGCGCCCGGGGACACAAAAAAAGGGGAAAGAGGAGAACGAACAGAAAGATCGGGAGCGAAAAAAAAGGAGGGCGCTCAGGCAGGCTGGCAGGCAGGAGAGGCGAGGATGCGTCCGTGGCGCGGTGGTAATGGCTGCCGTGAGAACGGCGGCACGTGGCGGCCGCCCGCCCCACCCCACGGGCGTGTGTTCCATTAGCTGTATTAGGCGGCCGCATGTATCCATCTCGTGGCGCGGAGCCGCTCGCGGGCCGCCCTGCCGCTTCGCGCGTGTGTCCGCAGCCGCCGGCACCGCCCACAACTTTGCTTCTCTGACTGCAGTGTTCGCCGACATCTCCCCGTTTGGGCTCACATGTTGCTCTACATACACGAAAGTAGCATCTTTCCATCAATTTGTACAACAATACGGACAGATCTTCTGAAACGAGGTCTACAGAATGGATATTTCTTTACTTAACCTGATCTGTTTAGGTCCATCAGGCCGGCTCTTACAGTGGAACTGTATCATTCTTACCTAAAAATAACAATTTTAATTTTTTTTTCTTTATTGTTATTTTTCGCCTTATACAAAGGTGGGCTGGCAGCGGATAAATCTATTCCGCTCTTCAGCCACAAGTATTTCAGTAAAAAAGAAAATGAAGATGGGAAGTTAACAGATCGGTTGTTAAAAGAACAGTAGATACAAAAATTAAAAATCGCGAAGCCGTTCACACTCGACGAAAGGTCACCAAAAACTTTCGGCACTGCGCGCAAACACTGAGGACGTAGACGGTACAAGTGAACGAAAGAGCGTGGCGGCGAAAACACTAAATCACAACACGATGGCACACACACAAGAAACTGATGGCGATGATATCCGGCGCGCGAATGTGCACTTAACGTGTGCGAGTCAACAACTTTAATTTTTTTTTTTCTTTATTGTGATTTTAATACCCGTATAACAACAGGTAGGCTGGCAGCAGCACATTACGCCGCTCTTCAGCCCAAGATATTACAATGGTAAGACAGAGAAGACACATGAGTTGAAACAAATCGGCGGGGAAAAAACAGTAGACACATGAACATAAAAAACATGAAGCCGTTCAAAAAATGGTTCAAATGGCTCTGAGCACTATGGGACTCAACTGCTGAGGTCATTAGTCCCCTAGAACTTAGAACTAGTTAAACCTAACTAACCTAAGGACATCACAAATATCCATGCCCGAGGCAGGATTCGAACCTGCGGCCGTAGCGGTCTTGCGGTTCCAGACTGCAGCGCCTTTAACCGCACGGCCACTTCGGCCGGCCATGAAGCCGTTCACACTCGATGACAATCCACACTACAAACTGTTGACACGACGCACAGGCACTGATGACTTTGATGGCACACGTGAACAATTTTAATTTTTTTTTTCTTTTCCTTTATTGAGTTTCGATTCCCCCTAAAGGGGGCGGGCTGGCAGCAGCTTATTACGCCGCTCTTCGGCCTACAGAATTTGTTTTAAAAAGATGAAGATAATAAAAAAATAATAACTGTTGGCGATAAAATCGGACTTAAAGGTAAAATGGCAGAAAATTCTGGAGCTTAAAACATAAAACACAGAGTTGATGATGTTAATAAAATACACACGAAGCAGAAAAATAATAGACAGACAATTAAAAAACACGGCGACAGTCTGGGTTCTGTTCGCAAGAGAAATAAAATGCACACCCAGCGACATCATGATTTCTGTTCGCAACACTGTGGAAAGACGCACAACACTGAACACTCACTTAAACACTGCACTAAAAAGTTGGCACAAATATGACATACCACACACGAGAGCAGCTGGGGGGAAACTGGTCAGATGAAGGGAAAAAAAGGGGGGAAGGGGAGGAAAGGGGTGGGGGAAAGGAGCCAGTGGAAGATGAGGATCCATAAGAGGGGTGGGGGTGCTGAGCAGACGTGCCAGGGAGTGGGGAAGGCAGAGGAGGGGAGTACAAAAGGACTCAGGGGGGGGGGAGAAAGGAGATAGGGAGATGGTAGGCGGGGAGAAAGCACAGGATGGATGGGGGGAGGAAGAGGGAGCCCAGGAAAAGGACAGAGGAAAGGAGGGGGGTGAGGATCAGAGTTGATAGGAGGGATAAATGGAGGGAGAGAGGGCACCATCCGGGAGGGGGAGTTGATGGAAGCCACCTTGGGAAAGGAGATGTAGGGTGTAGAGATGGAGGGTAGGGGGGATACAACAGTGAAGACATGGCAGGGGGCGGGGATGGGAGAGGAGAGGAGCAACCAGGGGGTGAGGGGGTTCAAGGCGGCGGGAGGTGTAGAGGATGCGGATATGTTCGAGGAAGAGGAGCAGATGGGGGAAAGGAATGAGATCATAGAGGATCCTCGTGGGGGACGGGAGGCGTATATGGAAGGCGAGGCAGAGTGCATGACGCTCAAGGATCTGGAGGGACTTATAGAATTTGGGGGGGGGGGGGCGATACCCAGGCAGGACTGGCATAACAGAGGATGGGACGGATTAAGGATTTGTAGGTGTGGAGGATGGTAGAGGGGTGCAACCCCCATGTCAGGCCAGAGAGGAGTTTGAGGAGTCAGAGGCGGTTGTGAGCTTTGGATTGGATGGAGCAGAGATGAACAATTTTAATATAACAACTACTATTAAAATGATATGAGTGCCTGAAGTGGCAATGAGGGTAAATTATACTGACTACTGACTATGAATTAATAAAGTTAATACTGGCAGCGCTAGCACTACCGGTCTAATAGAGATAATACTACTAATAATTCGAGGGCGCTCAATTAGTAACGCAAAACTTTCTTTTCTTGGTCAGTTTCGGTTGAAAAAATGCGGAACTTGTTGTGAGACATCGTAGAGTATTCCCGCTTCAGCCCCTACAGTTTCACCAGGTTCCGACAGGTGGCGGCAATATGCTTCGCTTTCAAAATGACGTCCGTAACGGAGGCGCGTTCCAAGCAGAGATCTGTCATTGTGTTCCTTTTGGTGGAAAAAACAGCATCGCAAATATTCATAGGCGCTTGAAGAATGTCTCTGGCAGTGCTTCCCAACCCGTGTGCAATCAGATATTAGCTAGTACCCCAAGCACTAACGTCATCAACATCAGTGCTTAACTAAATTTTAGAATGAAAAAAGATGTCGTTTGAACACCTTTTATTTTTAGAAATACTGTAACCTCCCTCTTCCTACTCGGCCTATCCTGCTTGCGATATAAAATATGGCCGTGGGTCGCGTGTATGCCTAATGGATTTTTTCTAATTGCATAAGACTATCTTTCCGGAAGAAGTGTAACCGATAAGTAAGAGGCAAGTGTACAACCGACCCTTCTGATGGAAAGGCTACTGAAAATAAAAAGTAATTAGACCGAACATGGCTATAATTTGGAAAATGAAAGTTATTTTGTGCATTCACTCACGAACAACTCTGGACAAAAAGGAATACCACTGATCATGAATCCAAAAGTTACACTAATGAACGAAAAGGAAGTAATCAACGGTAACCAGCCCGCTAGGGCAATTTACATCCAAAATCCTGTACAAGATGATGGGAAAGAAAAACATGTATTATTAAACACTGACGTGGCAACTGAAGGTTGTCACGTTTTTTGACACTAATTATAAGTGAATATGTAATGATAAAGAAAACTGAGAAGTCACTCTTACGTTATGTTTGGCATTAAATTTTGAAAAAGGCAATCGAGTAATGATTTGAAAATATGTAATCAAACTGTTTGTTAGTACTGAACTTCGTTACGTGAACAATGACTTTCAGTGACCTCAGCATAATGTCATCAAAGAAATTTAGAAAAAAAGCAAGCACTTTTTACTTTGCCATTACTTATTTTGCAAATTGGATTTCATATTATTGTCTAAGAAACTGAGCCTTTTTTACTGACTTGAACGAAATTAAATACTAGAATACGTACCAAACCAAACAGCCATGTGCTCCAAGCTATATGTAAAATAAATAAAACTTCCACACTCTTAATTTGTGCATTTCCTTAGATTTGGATTTTTTCCAGTGATTCATTCTCAAACTTGAAAAATGAAATTGCTTTACTTTAGCCATATACTGAAGCCTCTTTTGTACAACAGTTAATTGAAAGTAGACTGAGGCTAAAATTCTTAAAAGAGAAAATATTCATTAATAAACTGGCTGTAACTATTCAATTTGTTTCTTATGACACTCAGTTAGCATATTAGGAAAAAAAGGAACAAGGATCCTGCTTGGTAAAAATGTCTGGTGGCAATGAGGACACAATCGCCTGAGTTTAATTGATTATTATTTGAACAAATCTTATCAATCAAATCACATTCAGCTGTGCTGCTGGGT
The DNA here is from genome assembly GCF_021461395.2 of Schistocerca americana. Classification (NCBI taxonomy): domain Eukaryota; kingdom Metazoa; phylum Arthropoda; class Insecta; order Orthoptera; family Acrididae; genus Schistocerca; species Schistocerca americana. The sequence goes on along the minus strand of NC_060124.1, from coordinate 211,074,478 downwards.
TAGCCATTAATACTTTTTACCAATGAAAAGTCTTACTTCAGTGCTATACATACGACGAAACTCGGAGCCGACGACGAAACTGTGTCGCTGGAACTGCTGCTGTTGTTGAAGATGGTAGCATATTGTGGAGCTGCGGCTAATTATAAAAACTAATAACAGTTATAGGAAGTAATAACAATTCCTTTGGCTTTTTCCCAGAGCTTATAAGTTCCACAGTAAAACACAAATAAATACAATGAAACGTCAACAGACTTCTATCTAAGTGTACACATACAGTGAAGCAATGCCCTTACTTATTAAAAGAAATCATTTAAATTACAAATATTTACATACATTTCAAAAAATTTATACATCGGTAGCAGGTACCATGCATCCTGCATTTTCGGTGTTACAAGACGAAAGATAGTTTCTGTGGATGTTTTGTTATAACATGAACTAATGATTTTGCTTATTTCTAACAATGTTTATTATAGAACGATGTAAAATTTAGCAGTTCACCGTGTTGCTCCTCTTCAGAAAAGAAAAACTATCCACATTCAGAATAGACATTTCTTACAAAATATGCTTCCTCTGTACCAATCCTCTTCCTGGTGACTCTTGCTTCACCCACACTCCACATTCACATTTAAAAGCAACCTAATCAAAATGCGTGCGCTACGCTTGCTGTTTGTAAATATTGCTAGACTCCTTGCTTCTGAACTGGTAGAAACTGGAACACCTTAGGCTGCTAAAACTCTATGTCTGACAACCACTACTAATAATAATAACACTGTGAAGACCCTGCAGCAATTTAGTAACCATTATTTTGTTATTGTTGCGCCGTGTCGTCAATTAGATGGATTATTTGTTGCAAAATGAATAATGAAGCCATTTGTGGTCCATTGCGGGAACTCCCTACATCTCAGAGAAGACATTTTGATGCGATATTAAAGCAAATGTAATGTATACGTCTCAATTTTACTGTCATAGATGCTTTGCACAAAGTAAAAAGTTTGTGTGTAAAATGTGAACTGTATGAGTAGAAGATGTTCATACATTCGTCTCATAAGCTTTAACGTCTACCAATTGCTTCATGGGTTAATGTTCTTGTTTGAAAAAAAGATAAGGACTGGTAACTTAGTAATCAGTATTAAGTCTTACGAAATAGTTATAATAATAATAGCAGCGCGGGGTAGCCGCGTGGTCTTAGGTGCCATGTCGTAGGTTCGGGTCCTCCCTCGGGCGTTCGTGTTTGTTTCGTCCGTGGTGTAAGTTAGTTTAAGTTAGAATGAGTAGTGTGTAGGCTCAGGAACCGATGACCTCAGAAGTTTGGTACCATAAGACCTTACCATAAATTTGCAATATAATAATAATGAGCTTTAAGAAAATAATTTAGCTTCGCGGGAAGACGTACGTGGATGATGGGGAGCTTTTTGTTGTAGAAAGACGTCGGCTCTGACGTCGGATGATGGAGCGGTACCATGCGCGCATATAGGCTATCGCAGTAAGATGACATGAGGGAGTTCAGTGAACGGAGACTACGTTGAAAATTAGTGTTTTGTAGCCAAAAGAGTGTTGTGTAACGGAATATTTTTAAAAAAACAACTTGCTATCAGAAAAAAATATGTTGCATTACTTACTGAACGACCCTCGAAATGATGATTATGATAATAGTGGCAGATATAAGAAGAACTTATACGTCTACAAAATATATGTTTTCTGATACAGCGAATTCTGGGGAAAGGAAACTCAGGGAGGTCGCATCGGCTAAGAATACTGGGATATGAGGAAGATCTGATTGGAAAGAAGGATGTACAAGGTTAACGAGTGCGTACGGGAACAATGGCAGTCCTATACTTGCTTTACCACGAGCAGGTGTCATTAACTGTCTTCTGAAGCTGGAGATTTTACTCTGAAGTGTAATACGGGGCACTACTACGGACTCGGGTTCCTGCTACTAAAAAGGACTTCGAGAAAGTGGCTGATCGATGAAGTGGTACCGAAAGGATTTTCCTCTGATGCGAGCTGGTGTTCCTACTATGTTGCTCTGACAAGACACCAAAGGTCGAGTAAAGCTATGAGGGTCAGTTAGTAGTGTTCGTTGATAAGACGGTAGAGAAGACACGGAGCCAGGATAGCTGTGCTTATGATGATATGTGATCAAATGGTCGAATATCACAGATATATGGAACACAGGGATTCATAACTAGCTCAACGCGCTGTAAGCGTCTTTGAGAAACGCTGTAATCGTTAACTGAAAGTATAAGCGTTCGTACAACTTTCTTTTTTAGGTCAGGAGGGAATAGCTTTTTATATTTTTGTGAGGCATGGAGAGTCGCTGATGTCTTTTTCCCACACTGCAGTTACGTGGTCGTTCCAATTTAGATTTTCTTCTACAATTACTCCTCGACTAACTGCTGAAGGAGAGAAGTTGGTAGCTGTCCCATTTAGGATTAAAGATGGTAGGGATTCCCAAAATTTCGGGCTAATGAGCCTTGAATGACCGACAGCAACATCCAAACAGATTTTCGTCTTAACCCTGTAAGTAAACTGGATAATGTATATACTACTGGTCTTAAATGTTGTTCGATAATTTATTTACTATAAACAATCTTTTTATTGGTTTTCATATAGTCACAACAGTTTATCCAATATGTATTAATAGTATTTTTATCTGGGGGCGTGAAATGTTAACGAACAACTGACATGTGGTATGAATATTTACCGATGACCCTCGAGACACTCGTTTTCAGAGCAGGTTTTGTGTTCAGCTGGCGTTTGCTAGCTGCGGACTTACGCTTCTAATATGTTCTGATCTAAACGACGGTAAGTTCAATTCACAGCACCATTTCCTAGATTATGAAGTATAAAATCAATATGGGAGTCTCATGTAGGCATATTTACAGCTAGTTTTCTTCTGCACCGTACATGTAAGCAACTAGATTGTCGTGAGTTCAGTTCCTACTTATATTCAACTTTATATGTTGTGAAATGCTTCTTCTGATTGAGAGGCAAAACTGCAGACAATCTTGTTTCACAAATTATCTGAAAATGTTAGCCGTTGAGATAATATAAATTATTTCCGATGGCAGTGCACATATATGATGATTACTGAAAATATGCAATATGACGAAAACATACATGCACACGTTTGAATGTAACTGGTATATTATGTACTCACTTTCGGTTGGTTTTTGTAGTTCGAGGAGCCATACCGACATCCGTGAAAACTTCTTTTAAATGTGTAAGAACGACTTCACGGTGGTGGCAGTGTGCCATGGCGGATGAAATTCTGGCTGATCATGTAATTAACTGCTGGAAACAGGTTACAAAAGTTCACCCAGAAGATTCAGAATATGGAGGAGAGGATGTAGCTACCATTTCTACAGTTTCAAATAGTACCCCAGTAATTTATGGTAGTACGAGTAACGCATTATTAAGTGGACCAATGCGTGGAACTTCTAGTGCAGATGTAGCAGATAGGGTAGACTGCTTGTCTGTGCTTGAAGAAACATTTCATGGAAGTCTTGGAATTAACGCTGATTCTTAAGTGACTACAAATGTGGATTTATATGTACAGTCTAAAGTTATTTGAGAATCCCATTCATTTGGGAAATATCTTTCTCGTGAGGGCATATGCGTACTAACAGAAGCTGACTCCTGCAGTTTTTTCTAAACTTTTTCAACACGGATGTTGTGCTCCAATTTTATTGGTATCACTTCATAACTCACTATGGACTTAGAAATGAGTTGGGTAGAGTCACAGATTTTGGGAAGTAGAACGTACTGGATGATAACTGGTTGTTAACGAGATATTTTTGATCACTTTATTTTACTCTCACAAGCTCGTCATAAATACAACACTGCTGAACAGTTACATCGTATCCTACCACATAACTGTTAGTACTCATAACGTTTAATGAATTTAATTTGATACCTTACAAAGTACACTAACTTTTGACCATCCAGACTAAAGTTTAATTCAAGTTGGGTGTACAATAATGTAGTCTCATTAAACTAGCAACCTTCGCAAACATAAAAACCCTTCCATAATTAAAAATGTATCACACTGAATTATCCACCGTTTTTAAAACTACAACTTGAGATTACCTTTAAACAAATAAGCTTAAAATCATTTACCGTTACGCGCTGTATAATGTTCAGTAAGGTCTTTTCTAATTTTCAGGCTTATGCGCAATGAGAATTTTCATATACATATACTTTCTGCCTTTAGCCTTAACCCGTGCAATAAAAATTAATCTGACTTCTTAATACCTACCCTCCAATTCTGATCGGTCAGGTTACCGTCAGTTCTGCTATCGTCTCTCTCTAGTCTCAACATTGACGAGGTGCACTAGTGAATATGATCCAGACTTCCAAGCAGCTCATTTTACTACCAGTTTTAATTATTATTAGACCAACCGCGCTAGTTCATTGGCGGTTAAGTTACGCTTGTGTGGAAACAAGCCCGCAGTACAGTTCAGTTATGTTCAATAACATAAACACTTCTTACTTTGTGACGTAATACCGACATCCTTGCTTTACATTTTCACAACGCCTTTTGAAGATTCCCAAGAGTAAAGCCCCATTTACTTATATAATGTAGTCCATCATCAGCTCCAATGCTCATCAACAAGCAATTGCCGGAATGGAAAATGGCTTTCAGTGAGACTGTGTGTCACTAATCTGTCAATTTACATTCCTGAGAAACGCTTCCCTCTGATTTGGTGGAGGATGGTCTTGTTATTGCGTTTACTGCTTGGTATCTATAGAAAACAAGGGCAAAATGGAGTGGCTTAGCCATATGGACTTGTTTGGCGAACACCCTAATGCATAGAATGTACGAGCTGCTGTTCGAAACTAACTGTGGTGCCGTAGGGTTTTTTTCTTTTTTTTTGGTCTGTGCTTTAGGCTTGAGTTAACCCCGCAGTTATTTAAAAGGAGTTTACCGGTTGCTCTAATTTACATAGTAATTTCTGTCTATAGTCCTGTTAATAACTAATTAATATTAGACTATATAAGTTGTTCCTGTAAGCTGTTGTGGAAGTTGAAAACCAAGTTAAGTTGTTCTGACTTAGTTGAAGGTTTCTTTCTGCCTATGTTAAAGATACAGTAAAGGCATGGTCGGCACTACACACAGACGGTAAAAGATATAACCTTAGTCCTTTCACAGCCCAACAGAGGGAAAATTTCCCCGTCAAGCAATGTCCATTAATCGTTAGTTTACTTTGGCTTCTTGACTGAAATACACAAGGAGAGATATGAGTGCAGCTGACGCGTCGTGGTTTGAGGATGTGTTTTTTATGTAGCTACCCAAAAGATCCGAAAATGAGTCATGCCGCGGCGTCTAAATATACGGGGAAATCAAAGTCACTTGCACAAAAGTCGATGTTGTTGTTGGGGGGTCTTCTGTCTATAGACTGGTTTGATGCAGCTCTCCATGAAACTCTATCCTGTGCAAGGCTCTTCATCTCCGAGTAACCGCTGCAACCTACATTCTTCTGAATCTGCTTAGTGTATTCATCTCTTGGTCCCCCTTTACGATTTTTACCCTTCATGCTTCCCTCCAATACTAAACTAGTGATCCCTAAATGCCTGAGAACGTGTCCTACGAACCGATCCCCTCTTCTGGTCAAGGTATGCCACAAATTTCTCTTCTCCTCAGTTCCATTCAGTACCTCCTCATTAGTTGTGGTTTATGGTGTGGGTTCCTCGTATCATGTCCTAGTTCATGAATCACGTGCAACGTATGAGTGGCCAAGTAAGTGGTCCTGACAGTCGGGATACCAGATACTTTGGAATAAGGCTGGGCATCTCGGACATATTCCGAGTCGTGGCCACCTTGGTGCTCAGACGGCAAAGACTACCAAATCCACCGGTTAGTCCCTCAACCGTTAGGGGTAAAACTCAATGGGACCCGGGGCAAGTAAGGCTAGCAACCTGCTTCCCTGGTACTATAAATATGATGCTGGCAACAATCAGAGCAAAATGCCTCGGACCTTTGGAGGTGACGGAGTCCCACCTCTAATTGATAAACCAGGAACTCCTAAGATACGACTCGGCAAACGAATGGTAACGAGATGGGGAGCTATTAATATCAATGGGGGCTACTCTGGGAAGAAGGTAGAGCTGGCAGAGGCTGCACGTAAGATGGGGTTGGACGTTTTAGCTGCTAGTGACATTCGGATAAGGGGAGAGAAAGAAGAGGAAGTGGGAGAATACGAGGTCTACCTGTCAGGAGTCAAAGTAGGAATAGCACAATGGGGTGTAGGTCTTTTCATCAGGAAAGAAAAGGAACCAAGTGTAGTTGCAATAAGGTATGTAAACGAACGACTCATGTGGATAGATTTGACAGTGTCTAGCAAGAAAATTAGGATTGTGTCAGTATATTCGCATTGTGAAGGGACAGATCAAGATAAGATGGACAGTTTTTATGACGCACTCAGTGATGTAGTTGTTAGAGTAAAGGACAAGGACAGTGTTCTGCTCACGGGTGATTTTAATGCCAGGATTGGAAATCGAACAGAAGGGTATGAAAAGGTTATTGGTAAATTTGGAGAGGATATGGAGGCCAACAGGAACGGGAAACAGCTCTTGGATTTCTGTGCGAGTATGGGCTTAGTAATCACAAACTTCTTTTTTAAACATAAGTACATTCATCGGTATACTTGGGAAGGCAGGGAAACCAGATCTATCATTGACTATATAATAACAGATCAGGAATTCAGGAAGGCTGTGAGGGACACACGTGTATTCAGGGGATTCTTTGATGACACTGATCACTATTTAATCTGCAGTGAAATTGGTATTGTGAGGCCGAAATTGCAGGAGGTCAAGTCAATGTGTAGGAGGATAAGAGTGGAGAAACTTCAGGATAAGGAAATCAGACACAACTACATAACAGTGATCTCAGAAAGGTACCAGTTAGTTGAATGTAGTCAACTGCAGTCACTGGAAAAGGAATGGACAAGGTACAGGGACACAGTACTAGAAGTGGCCAAAGAATGTCTTGGAACAGTAGTGTGTAAAGGTAGGATGAAGCAAACAGCTTGGTGGAATGACACAGTCAAGGCAGCCTGCAAAAGGAAAAAGAAGGCATATCAAAAATGGCTACATACTAGAACTCAGGTAGACAGAGAAAGTTATGTTGAAGAAAGAAACAAAGCCAAACAGATAATTACGGCATCCAAGAAGAAATCTTGGGAAGACTTTGGAAACAGGTTGGAGACTTTGGGTCAAGCTGCTGGAAAACCATTCTGGAGTGTAATCAGCAGTCTTCGAAAGGGAGGTAAGAAGGAAATGACAAGTATTTTGGACAGGTCAGGAAAACTGCTGGTGAATCCTGTTGATGCCTTGGGCAGATGGAGGAAATATTTTGAAGAGTTGCTCAATGTAGGTGAAAATACGATCAGTAATGTTTCAGATTTCGATGTACAATGGGACAGGAATGATGATGGAAATAGTATCACATTTGAGGAAGTGGAGAAAATGGTCAGTAGATTGCAGTGCAATAAGGCGGCTGGGGTGGATGAAATTAAGTCGGAACTCATCAAATACAGTGGAATGTCAGGTCTTAAATGGCTACACAGGATAACTGAAATGGCGTGGGAGTCGGGACATGTTCCATCAGACTGGACGAAAGCAGTAATCACACCAATCTCTAAACATGGAAACAGGAAAGATTGTAACAACTACAGAGGTATCTCTTTGATCAGCGTTGTGGGTAAAATCTTCTCAGGCATTGTTGAAAGGAAAGTGCGAGTATTAGTTGAGGACAAATTGGATGAAAATCAGTGTGGGTTTAGGCCTCTTAGAGGTTGTCAGGACCAGATCTTTAGCTTACGGCAAATAATGGAGAAGTGTTACGAGTGGAACAAGGAACTGTATCTATGTTTTATAGATCTAGAAAAGGCATATGACCGGGTTCCTAGGAGGAAGTTATTGTCTGTTCTACAAGATTATGGAATAGGAGGCAAACTTTTGCAAGCAATTAAAGGTCTTTACATAGATACTCAGGCAGCAGTTAGAGTTGACGGTAAATTGAGTTCATGGTTCAGAGTTGTTTCATGGGTAAGACAAGGCTGCAACCTGTCTCCACTGTTGTTCATATTATTTATGGATCATATGTTGAAAACAATAGACTGGCTGCGTGAGATTAAGATAGGTGAACACAAAATAAGCAGTCTTGCATATGCGGATGACTTAGTTGTGATGGCAGATTCTATTGAAAGTTTGCAAAGTAATATTTCACAGCTAGATCAGAAATGTAAGGACTATGGTATGAAGATTAGCATCTCAATAACAAAAGTAATGTCAGTGGGAAAGAGGTATAAACGGATTGAGTGCCAAATAGGAGGAACAAAGTTAGAACAGGTGGATGGTTTCAAGTACTTAGGATGCATATTCTCACAGGATGGCAACATAGTGAAAGAACTGGAAGCGAGGTGCAGCAAAGCTAATGCAGTGAGCGCTCAGCTACGATCTACTCTCTTCTGCAAGAAGGAAGTCAGTACCAAGACTAAGTTATCTGTGCACCGTTCTATCTTTCGACCAACTTTGTTGTATGGGAGGGAAAGCTGGGTGGATTCAGGTTACCTTATCAACAAGGTTGACGTTACGGATATGAAAGTAGCTAGGATGATTGCAGGTACTAGTAGATGGGAACAATGGCAGGAGGGTGTCCACAATGAGGAAATCAAAGAAAAACTGGGAATGATCTCTATAGATGTAGCAGTCAGGGCGAACAGGCTTAGATGGTGGGGTCATATTACACGCATGGGAGAAGCAAGGTTACCCAAGACACTCATGGGTTCAGCAGTAGAGGGTAGGAGGAGTCGGGGCAGACCAAGGAGAAGGTACCTGGATTCGGTTAAGAACGATTTTGAAGTAATAGGCTTAACATCAGAAGAGGCACCAATGTTAGCACTGAATAGGGGATCATGGAGGAATTTTATAAGGGGGACTATGCTCCAGACTGAACGCTGAAAGGCATAATCAGCCATAAATGATGATGATGATGACCTCCTCATTAGTTACGTGATCTACCCATCTAATCTTCAGCATTCTTCTGTAGCACCACATTTCTAAAGCTTCTATTCTCTTCTTGTCTAAACTATTTATCAACTCTGAAAGGCATAATCAGTCTTAAATGATGATGATGATGATGATGATGATGATGATGATGACCTCCTCATTAGTTACGTGATCTACCCATCTAATCTTCAGCATTCTTCTGTAGCACCACATTTCTAAAGCTTCTATTCTCTTCTTGTGTAAACTATTTATCGTCCACGTTTCACTTCCATTCATGGCTACACTCCATACAAATACTTTCAGAAAAGACTTGCAGACACTTAAATCTATACTCGATGTTAACAAATTTCTCTTCTTCAGAAACGCGTCCCTTGCCATTGCCAGTCTACATTTTATATCCTCTCTACTTCGACCATCATCAGTTATTTTGCTGCCCAAATAGCAAAACTCATCTACTACTTTGTCTCATTTCCTAATCTAGTTCCATCCGCATCGCTTGATCACAAAATTCGATAACATCATATATGGTTAAAAACATGGATAACATTGAAGAAAGTGGCTGAATCGGTAAAGTGATTCCAAAAGTGGAAAAAATGATTATTATCCATTTTTCCGGAAACCCATTTTTAATACAGCGATACGCGCAAGAAAAATTCACTTTGAAACAGTTGTCAACGCCAGTTCGACGCATTTGGAGATCTCTTCCACGTGAATACGTAGAAAACTTGGTTTTAAGCATGCCTAGGAGATGCTAAGCAATTATCGACGCTGTAGGTGACTGGACTTATTATTTGTAATTGCATTTTTCCTTTGTTCATATATGATGTATCTACATGTTTTAGTTTGTTGTCAGATACATTTCTCTGCTGATTAACCCGACCACGTTCTTACTTAACAGACTTTATTCCTGTCTGTCGTGTTTGAGCCTTGTTTGCAATTTATCAGTAGTGTTTGTGCCGACTTTGGTACTCAGGGTTGATTTTACTACTTGTTGTTGAAGCTATCTGAGCACTGTCTTTTAAATTTTATTCATAAGTCTTTTATCGTTGCCGATTTGTTTCATAATATTCTTCTACAGTGGTCCACTGCCTATTCTGATCAGGTAACTAATTTTTTCCATGTTTGAGTCATTGCCAATTGCAATGTTTTTCTGCATGTTTCAAAAAAAAATGGTTCAAATGGCTCTGAGCACTATGGGACTTAACATCTATGGTCATCAGTCCCCTAGAACTTAGAACTACTTAAACCTAACTAACCTAAGGACAGCACACAACACCCAGCCATCACGAGGCAGAGAAAATCCCTGACCCCGCCGGGAATCGAACCCGGGAACCCGTGCGTGGCTGCATGTTTCAGTTCATACTGTGCTTTATTGAATCTGTGCTGAAAGAACACCTATACAGGAGCCACGCTCGATAGTTACAGCGGCAAAGTACACAATTTAAAAAATAAGTTACAGCTCAAGCGAAATAAATAAACAAACAACGAATTTTGTATAATTTACTGAAATTGTGGAACAGCGTACACAAACAAACAAATATACATTGCAGGTTGCTATTTTCATTCACCTGCAAGATATAGTCTTGTAGAATCGGATGAAATTCTTTGAAATCCCATTTTTTAATGAACGGTACACTACGTGTTTATTTTCATATGCACCACATTTAAATGTATTCGCAACTGCGAACATGAATAACCACCAGCTGTAGAACGGAATGGCGACAATGAAAATTTGTGCCGGACTCGGGGCCATCTAATTTCCAAATGTTTCTTTATTTGGCTACCAGTTTCGACGATTTACTACGTCATCTTCGGTCCCCCTGACCGACGTGTAGGTTGAGTCCAACCTCATTCAGGTCAAAATAGGGGCCAGAATTGAGATACTGATATGTGTAGATTTCTGCTTGATACAGCGATCACATGAGCCATCATAACTGTATCAAGCAGAAATCTACAGATACCATTATTTGAATGCTGGCCCCTATTTTGACCTGGATGAGGTTGGAATCTCCCTACACGTCGGTCAGGGGGCCTGAAGATGGAGTAAATGTTCAAATGTGTGTGAAATCTTATGGGACTTAACTGCTAAGGTCATCAGTCCCTAAGCTTACACACTACTTAACGTAAATTATCCTAAGGACAGCCGGCCGGTGTGGACGAGCGGTTCTAGGCGCTACAGTCTGGAACCGCACGACCGCTCCGGTCGCAGGTTCGAATCCTGCCTCGGGCATGGATGTGTGTGATGTCCTTAGGTTAGTTAGGTTTAAGTAGTTCTAAGTTCTAGGGGACTGATGACCACAGTAGTTAAGTCCCATAGTGCTCAGAGCCAAAGGTGTCTGATTTGACATCCTGTACCGAACAGCCGAGTCCTGCAACCATCTCCGAAAAGGTGGACGTACAGAGACAAACACCAAACATCCAAAGTAACTTTGCATCGTAATTGAGAATAATGCAGGCACGGAAATATTGCATCCGTTATTTGTTCATTGGGTTGTCTAGGGGGATATGACTGTACGAAACAGCTAAACAGCCTCAAAGGTTGGCTTTCAATCTGAGCTGGCAGCCAGTGAGGCAGGAAGGGAGCCCAACGCTAGTGAGGACCGTAGCGGCCGGCGCATGCGCAGTGCGGATAGCGGGCGCAGATCTGATCGCTTGTCAGCGGCGTTCACAAACAGCAGCAAAGGCAGTCAATTCTGCCGATATCGAATTTGAAACGCGCTTCTCTTTTTGGGGCCTAGAGGGTGGAGGGGGAGGGCGAGGGCAGGGGAGAGCACAGTAGCGGCTGTTCCAGCAGCTGGAGGCGGCGGCGGTCGCGGGGGCGGAGGTGGAGGCGGCGGTGCCGCCCCCAGACGGTGCATTGTCAGAGCGCGCGACCTGTCCGCGACGTGATCTGCCTTCCGGCCTCCTGTACGCACGGGCTAAGTAAACGGACTACAAAAATATTTATAAACAAATACGGTTTCCCGAAATTGAAAGCGTATCGGCGCGGCAGGGATTTCCACTGACAGGCAAGTGATGCTTGCAGTTTGCAAAAATTTCGGCACATCTACACGCTGAGATGTATGGATATATATTTTTAAACCAGATTTTATCTTCCGCATGCTTGGCGCCATACTGCGCGAGTCCGTGATAAACGAAACAAACCCTGATCTGCCTGCCGGCGTCCCTGGTACACGCGAAACGCCTCCGAAACAAAACGAAATTTAAATAAATTCGTTTGGGGAAATCGCGAACGTATCGGCTGTGTGCTGAGTCGTATCGACAGGTAAGTGATACGTACTGGATGGAATACGCCACAATGTTTTACTGACTTCCTTTTTATTCCCCCGTGTTTTTCAGAGTAACCGAGTGGATGCAGCCAAGACCATCGGAGCAGAACTGCGGATAACTAAGTAATAAATAGCAGAATCCGTATCCAGCACGGCGTGTTACGCGATCGACATGTTAAGCTGGACGTCCTCTGTTCGTCACCCACAGTACGCAAGAAAGTTTAATATAGCTCAGTCACAGTTAATTTTTCTCTCGAATCAGCAAATAAAGCAAAAACTTTGGAGGAATGTTGCAGATGTGCAAAATAAATAACTACATCAGTTTTTCTGTGGAAAACAACTTGCTCATTTAAGACAGGGTAATAATACAGACTGTAGCTGCTAGCGAACATGCTGATTCCGTCTTCCTAGAATTCTGAACGGCGTTCGACATTGTGCCACGTAACTTGCGTGCAATGACGAGGAACCAACGGCAAAAAGCTCCTATGTGATCGCAGAAAAGGCGAATATGCTCCTGTTAAAAAATTGACTGAAAAGTGAGGTACCTTTTGCATCACTCTACCTTCCTCAGCACATTTAAGAATTTTCCCAAAAATATTGGCATGCTAACACATTCGCGCTCTTTTTTAACATGCTGTAAGTCGTTCGTGCCCATCAATCCCAGTTGCCCATCTTCACTCTCTCATTCAGCCCAACTCATTGTCGTTATCTCTGTCACTGTCTCTGTCTCACAGCCGCCGTCTCCTTCGTTCTGTCGTACTGCTGCTCTCTCCTCTGAGTCACTGTCTCCCTCTTGCTCCTTCTTACTGCTAGTGTCTCATTCCTTCCTTCCCACTGCGCTCTCTCTTCTCACTGTCACTATCTCTTCCTTTCTCGTTGTCCTTGTCACAGACTCTGCCTCTCATTATCACTTGTTCTCACAAGTTCCACTTTCTTCTTCTTCTTCTTTATTCTTTTCCCACTGACACTGTCTCCTTCATTCTTTTCCTAGCACTGTTCTGTCACTTTCGACTACGTTCCACTGCCACTGTATCGTTTTTTATTTTGTCTCACACTGTCATTCTTCGCTCTTTCTATATCACAAGGCCGTCTACCATATTCCAGTATTTTACCGTCTCTTTCCCACTGTACTGTCTCCTTCGCTCTCTGCGCAGAAACGCGAATACGTTCGCATGCCAAAATTTTTGGGAAAATTTTTAAAGGCACTGAGGAAGGCAGAATGAGGAGCTTGTACCCCACTTTTCAGAGTCTTTTAAACGGGAGCATATTCGCCTTTTTTGACCTCTGGTAGGATCATTTTCTGTTGGTTCAGTTCTTTTCCCTGCGACAACAGGGCATGTCACTCATATGAAACTTACATGGGTCATGTTATATTTTGCATGGGGGCTTATTTAAATATATATGATTGAAAATGATTTTTTAGTTTTAGTATGTCTGTCCGATTACGCAGTGTCTCGTAAACGGTTGGCCCTGACTAGTATTATCACGCTATCTGACTGCAACAAACAATGTAAGAAAATTTTCGTAAACACAATTAATTAATTAAGTCCCCCAGCAACTATAAAACCTACAAACCAATAAGCACAAGAGTCACTGTTCTGTATGTGGGAGTGCGACTCAACGTCCACATCTGGCACGGTTCTTTTCCAACAAGACAAGAATTTTTAAATACCAACTATGCTGACGTGACAAAAGAAAATTAGAAAACTATAATTACGCAAGAAAACCAGAATTCACTCTAATACAAGAACACAAGCCAGATGCTTTGTTGACTGAACCTGTAGTGACGCATTATTTCAGACACACAATTAATAAAAGAACATTGTAATTTTTACCTTCATATATATTGATGAAATGCACTCATCACAATAACATCTGCTATCTCTCCCATCAAATAACTGCATAAAACATGGAACAACACTCTTTACTACCACATCTCACTCCGACTTCACGACAAGCAGTGCCCACTAGCACATCTCGGTACGACAGACCTCCACGAGCTCTCTACTAGCACTGACTGCTATGAACTCTCGACAATCACTGTGGAGGCGGCTTAATAGTACTCTTTGGCGCACTCTCTGGCGCAGTGGCACAGTGTAGCCACCTTTCATATGCCCCTCCTCCACAGGCCAGAATTTGATGGTATTTTTGCCAGCATTGGTGGTGAAAATACCACCAAATTCGTCCAGAAAAATACAGACAAAAATAAAAGATAATATTAATACCTAAATATCACATAATTAGTTAAAATTTTTGGCTTTGCACTGACCTTTCACTAACCTAACATATGAAATACAGTAAGCAATACAACTTCTTTTCATACATGTGACTTTACATAATAGTTTACACAATATACAAAAAATCAGTTTATACAAATGTTCACATAAAATGCTTTCAATGATTAGTTTATACAAAAAAGAACACCAACAGGTAACATCTTTTCAGTAAAAGCAGTCCATCAGTTGCACCCAGTAAAGTTTATCAGGTACACCCAGCAACAAGTCACATTAGTTCAGTAGAAGCAATCCATCAGATGCACCCAGCAATGTTAAGCAGGTGCAGACGCCAACAAGTGACTTCATTTCAGTAAAAGCAGTTCACCAGTTGCACCCAGCAATGCTGAGAGCAGGTGCAGACACCAACAAGTGATACCATTTCAGTAAAAACAGTCCATCTGTGGCACCCAGCAATGTTGAGTAGGTGCAGACAGCAAAAAGTAACATCATTTCAGTAGAAACAGTTCTAACAGTGGCACTCAGTAAAGTTCAAGAGGTACACACAGCAACAAGTCACATTAGTTCAGTAGAAGCAGTCCATCAGAGGTACCCAGCAATGTTGAGTAGGTGCAGACACCAACAAGTGACACCATTTCAGTAGAAGCAGTCCATCAGAGGTACCCAGCAATGTTGAGTAGGTGCAGACACCAACAAGTGACACCATTTCAGTAGAAGCAGTCCATCAGAGGCACCCAGCAATGTTGAGTAGGTGCAGACACCAACAAGTGACATCATTTCAGTAGAAGCAGTCCATCAGAGGCACCCAGCAATGTTGAGTAGGTGCAGACAGCAACAAGTGACTTCATTTCAGTAGAAACAGTTCATCAGTTGCACCCAGCAATGTTGAGTGCAGGTGCAGACACCAAC
Organism: Schistocerca americana; assembly: GCF_021461395.2. Classification (NCBI taxonomy): domain Eukaryota; kingdom Metazoa; phylum Arthropoda; class Insecta; order Orthoptera; family Acrididae; genus Schistocerca; species Schistocerca americana. The sequence continues at coordinate 211,059,054 of NC_060124.1, read as the reverse complement.
AAGTGACACCATTTCAGTAGGAGTAGTCCATCAGTTGCACCCAGCAGTGTTGAGCAGGTGCAGACAGCAACAAGTGACATTATTTCAGTAGAAGCAGTCCATCAGTGGCACCCAGCAATATTGAGTAGGTGCAGACAGCAAAAAGTCTCATCTCTCAGCAGAAGCAGTTCCATCAAATTCACTAGCACTGATCACACTGTTCATCAGAGTTTATGAGCAGAATTTAAACATGTCCTAGTGGCACCAATCATGAAGAAAGGGTACAAGTAACAGTCCATAATTTTTTTTTTTTACAGTCACTGATCACACAGTTCATCAGCAGAAATTAAACACGACCAAATGTCACACATCATGTTGAAAAGTGCAGGTAACAGTTCAGAATATTTATCTTCACTAATCAGACAGTTCAGGCATGAACAATAGTTTGAATGCACATACAAATGCTTTTACAGTAACATACAAATCATAACAAACACACAAATGATGTCAGATAATTGTCCTATTAACTATTACAATACACAAATACCAGTAAACCTATAATATTCATGGGTGTCAGTGCAAGCCACTACCAACAAACAATTAAAATAATATCTAGGAGATAGGTGGGTAGGATTAGTAAAGGAAAACACACAGAACACACTCACTCATCTCTCATCCACATTAAGTACTACTGTGTAACTGAATAGTGTTAATTGTGTAAATGAAATTCTGTCTACATCTGATGTTCATCATGTGTATCAAGTAGTACTGGCAGCAATGTATAATAGTCAATAATAGTTAGGTCATCGTCATAGTCATCATGTCAAGACCAATGTTTGCCAAGCCAGATCAAAATGTACTGTTGTTGAACAACTGTCAGTGAGCCAAGATATGCAATTACTTCCTTTTTCCAAAAAAAAAAGTATATACTGCTTAGTGATTTAACAAAGTGTGTGTATAGACTATCTTCCTTCTATTTTAGTGTTCTAGTCTGCTATCTTCATCCTCCTTGTTCCATAAGACCAACAAAAAAAATATGCTCCTCACTTACTTTACCTCTTATACACCAAAACTCCAATAATCAACAGCATCACATAATCTCAATAATACCTTAATAATACCTCTTCAATACGTCTTATCATCAATATCATTTACCTTACCTCTTGTCCACAAAAACTCCAATAATCATCAACTTCATATAATCTCTATACCTCAATAATACGTCGATAAATGTGAACCTTATTGCCAATATCATCTCACTTCCAACACAACTCTTTCCTCTAGTCAGTCTCCTCAAACAAGTACAGATAAAATCCTAATGCAACTTCAGCATCCCCTACAATCCGAAGACACAGTGTCCACACACAACCTCTGTGTAATCCATCTGACCCAAATTTTCTACTCATTATAAATTATAAACAAAGAAATGCATACATGACCTCTAACAACTATTACCAATATCATTTCAGTTCCATAACAACTCTTTCCTCTAGTCAGTCTCCTCGAACAAGTACAGATAAAATCCTAATGCAACTTCAATTCAGCATCCCATACAATCCGAAGACACAGTGTCCACACACAACCTCTGTGTAATCCATCTGACCCAAATTTTCTACTCATTATAAATTATAAGATACATTTTGGTTCCTTGTCCATCATTAAATAAAAGAAATGCATACCTGACCTCTAACAGACTTAGTTCGAATAACTCTCAGTAATTAAGTACGATTACGGAGTGTGAATAATCATAATGTTTCACAGTGTGTACACCACTTCAAGAATTATGGCAAACAGAAGCAAACATGTGGAGTATTTCTTGTGTCAAGTGTCACTTCCTATTTCAATTGCTCACGAAAAATGCAGTGTAATAATTGTTAATGGTCTAAACCTAGTTTTGGTTTGTCATGTCGTTAGCTTCCTTCCTATTAGCATAAATTTATACAGCTTCCATAAAACCTCAGCTCATGTGACTTCTATGACTTTCTTGTACTAATGTCGTTCGTCGAATTATAGCAGTTAATTTTCTTATCTTAAAAATGTAAGGCACTGAGCGTAAGCAAAACATGCAATAGCGAGTAAATATACCAGTAGAGAACAGAATGTCAGCAAGTGGATGCAGCACAATTCTTACAACGAGGCTCTGCCAAGCGAACAATCTATAATTAATACAATAGTGTGGCCTAAACTCTATGTTTGTACACCTTATATCAGCATTTCTATATACCAAATTAAAGAGCAGTTATGGCAACAAAACAGAAATGTGTAAATATGTAATCCATACAAAAAGCAGCAAACATATATCTTACGTAATAAACAGGTCATTAGCATCATATCAGCATAAGCAAATAAATGTTCATATGTCATCTTAGCAAGTAAACATGGAGGCGCAAGCAGATAAATCACAAAGTATAACTTACATACATAATCACATCAGCACAATAAATCAGGTTACAATTATAATTTAAATAAATAAGCACAGCAGGCACATAATTAAAAAATATGACATCAGTGAAAAAGCATAGCAGCCAAGCGATGCATAATATATACAAGTCACAACCCAGTTCATTAATAAACATTGACAAAAATCAGCAATTGTGCGCAAGCGCGACGCTTCACACGTAAATTCATACAACATGAAATTAGCACAAAGTATGAATCACGTAATCGCGAGCAGCAAATTACGTCTAAAGTACGTACCTAAGTGGAAATTTGTTACCTGAAAATAAACTCACTTAATAGTTACCTTTTTTTTTTTTAGTTAATTAGTTTCTTCTTCGAAATTACATTCTTCCTGAAATTTTCTCGATAGCAAGTCGTCTTAACGTCGGACACGCACAGAATTTACCTGAAGTTCTTAAATACTTTATACACCGTATCCTGCAAAATACTGAATGTTAATAACACAATTCAACAAGTCCTTATAGCTTTATACTGAATTTAATCGGAGAAATTAGACTGTGTGTTTGTTTACGGCTGTCAGTGCATTCGCACTGAGCGCTCGATCAGCTGTGGGCGCGTGACGTAGGAAGCTATTGTTCGCGGTCAACGACTGCCTTGTGCGGCGCGCAGACTTGACTGTTGCTTTGAGTACGTGCCGCCGCCAAAACACAGCGCGGTATCCTTGTACTCTCCGCATGTTTACATGTAGCTGTTAGTTTCTCTAAAGTATGTTATTCCACAAAAATTTTTACGTTAGATATATGATGTATTCCTTTAGAGCGTCGAGATTTAAGAGTTTCTACTTCGACAGTATTATCATGAATAATTTTGCGAATTCTATATGGACCGTTATAAAGCAGAAAAAATTTGCGACACAAGCCTTTTCCTTTGTGAGACAAACGGTGGGACTTAATTAATACCTTTTGACCAACTGACAAGATTTTTAAACGACCAGGACGCTTAGCTGATTTCTCTCTTCTAGCAGCCGCAGATGCAATATTTTGCAGAGCCAGGTTGACAACTTCAGATTGCCGCAGTTTCCGTGAAGGCGGAAAAGGAACGATTTCAGAAATGCGATTTGTCGGTGCTTTATTTTTTAATATCAATAGAGGCGGTAAAGAAGTTGAATCATTAGGGAGTTCATTCAGAATGTTTTGAAAAATATGAAGATACTGATCCCAAGTTCTGTGATTCTGATGACAATAAAGACGACACAATTTATTGATTTCCTTCATCCATCTCTCTGAAGCGTTAGATTGAGGGTGAAAAAGTGAAATGAAAATTGGTTTAATTTTACGACGCTGTAGAGTACGAAGCCAAATTTTAGAACGAAACTGTGATCCATTATCTGATATAACCTTATCAACATGACCAACTTCTTTAAGAAAATGTTTGATGAAAGCATTAGATACTGAACGAGCTGTTGCTTTGCGTAAAGGTGTAAAACACACATATTTTGACGTCAACTCCACTGCTACGAAAATGTACGCAAAACCATTAGTAGAACGAACCACTGGACCGAACAAATCGACTGCAGCCATCTCCTTTAATTTCGCTGGAATGATGGGAAACAACGGTGCTCTGTGAGAAATCGTTGGAGGCTTAGCCATTTGACATAATTTGCATTTGGCAAGAACAGATCGAATACGTTTTTCCATATTACAGAAGTAGCAATTTTCTCGTAATTTGTGAAAGCATTTTCGGGGACCAAAGTGTGCATAACTGAGATACGTATACCAAATCAATTTATTGACCCACTCATCAGGAATACAAACTAACCAAACGGAGTTGTCGACCGATTTTCGTTTAAAAAGAACTTTCCACATAGATCGCAAAAACGAGGTGTGGCCAAATCGTCCAAACTAACAAAGCGTCTAGGAAAATTAGAGACACCAAGGAAACTACGAACGTCACGTTTTGTGCTAGGAACAGCATAATTACGAATAGCGTCTAATTTCTCTGGATCAGGAAGAATACCCTCTGTAGAAATAATGTGGCCGAGAAATTTCACCTGAGAACGACCAAATTCAGATTTTTTCTAAGTTCACAGTAATGCCAACTCTTGCAAAGATACGTAACAATGAATCCAAAATTTTGTTGTGCTCACTCCAAGAACGTTTAGCAATAATAATATCGTCAACATATGAAGTAATGTTGTCACGAAGATAAACAGGTAAAATTTCGTTTCAACTACAATGAATGCTGCAATAGGTACAGTAAGTCCAATCGGTAATTTCCAAAGTCACTTTTGGGTAAAACAGTCATATCCGGTTATTGTTCACTTACTCACTAGATAGATTGATAGTCGAAGAGTTGGTTTGACAGATGCAAAGAATAGTGAAAGAGTAGGCAGCGGTACAGAAAACTAAAAGAGAAATAGCACCACTACAGCTCGGGGCCCTATGCTCGCTACGGCACATATTCACTTAGAGTAGTGAATCCCCTGAGGACATTAATAACTGCACATAATTTCTAGTTTGTGACTTTGTGGCAAATTTGGCGGAAGTGCGTACGTAAATTGATCTAGCCATGAACATGGATGTATGTCATTCTTAGAATTGCGGAAGATCTTAAATTTCCGGACAGTCAAAAAGTGTTTATGGTCAAAGTTTTCGCCTCGTGGCGACAAAGACCTACCGCGTCTGTCCCAGTCACAACGACGACTATTGTTAAATTCACGCGCCTGGCGCTCTCTTGTTGCATTCCGTAAATGAAACAAACTATTTTCTTCAAACCCTTCTGCTAAACTAACACTTGTCAATTTATCTGAGATCTCTTCAACTCTTTCTGATGAGTCACTTAATTGTTCTTTCTGTTTATTTACGTCTTCTGTAAGTGTCGCGGCTCGGGTTTCGGTATTGTCACATTTAGTAGTGAACTGGTCATACTGTTGCGTTAAGTCATTTAGTCTGTCGTTTGGTACGGATTCCTCGATTCTCTCAAGTATTTCCTCCTTATCGTGTGCACATTGTAAATTTAACTCTGAAAATTTCTGTACTATCACGCGATCTTTTCCTTCCCGTTCTCTGTCCTGTTCCTCTTGTCTGATTTCTGTTGAAATTAAGCTATTATTGTGAGCCTTCAAAATCGGTTGTACTTCTTCTCTAATTTCTTTATTTGATTCGTCATTCGTGTATTTGAAAAATGTCCCTGTTCGTGAGCCTAACTGAGTTTCCATTTTTCCCCTATCAGTTTCTAATTCAGATCGTAACTGTGATCCCACTGCTTTCATCTCGGTTTTAGTTGTTCCTATTTCTGTTTCAATTGTTCCTATTTTTGAGCAAAAACGTGTTGTCATTGCTTTCATCTCAGTTCTAATTGTTCCCATCTCTGTTTTAATTGTTCCCATCTCTGTTTTAATAGTTCCTATATCAGTTTTAATTGTTCCCATTTGTGTTTCCATAACTGTTTTTAATTCAGATCGTAACTGTGATCCCACATTTAATATAGCACTCATCAACTGCTCCATAGTAACTGTTTCAAAATTCTTTTCACCCCTCACATTTCCCACAAAACCAGCTTCCTTCTGCATGGCTATAAAGCTATCAGTGTTCGATACTACTTCAGAATCTTCTATCGTTGATCTCGTATTCTGTGAATTTTCTGATTGAGAAAAATTTTGAAATGGTTCCGGACTATTTTCCCGACTTATCACATTGTTTTCCACCTCATTATCCACCATACTGTTTTCCTCTGTTGGCGAGTTCGCCATGTGAACAATTTCGTCATTCTCACTATTCATCATTTTTGCCTTTTTCATTGATCGCGTAATCATTTACAAAATATACGAAAGATTCGTCACTGTACGAAAATCACACACAATGACCCCTTATCTCCAACAATACTATTCACACGCAATGTCGCCCTCAAACACGATCAATCGAACAATTGAAATAATTGCACAAGATTGTCAAACGCGTATACAAGGCAATAAAAATTAAATTTTGAACAATACCATTAGAAGAATGCCAATTACCAAATCTACACATGCAAAATAGACTACAATTACTAACTACAAATTACTACAACAATACTACTGTCTACTATTTTTACAATCAGAAGAATTCCAAGGGACGATCCGAAGCAGCGGTCGCCACGTGCATGGGGGCTTATTTAAATATATATGATTGAAAATGATTTTTTAGTTTTAGTATGTCTGTCCGATTACGCAGTGTCTCGTAAACGGTTGGCCCTGACTAGTATTATAACGCTATCTGACTGCAACAAACAACGTAAGAAAATTTTCGTAAACACAATTAATTAATTAAGTCCCCCAGCAACTATAAAACCTACAAACCAATAAGCACAAGAGTCACTGTTCTGTATGTGGGAGTGCGACTCAACGTCCACATCTGGCACGGTTCTTTTCCAACAAGACAAGAATTTTTAAATACCAACTATGCTGACGTGACAAAAGAAAATTAGAAAACTATAATTACGCAAGAAAACCAGAATTCACTCTAATACAAGAACACAAGCCAGATGCTTTGTTGACTGAACCTGTAGTGACGCATTATTTCAGACACACAATTAATAAAAGAACATTGTAATTTTTACCTTCATATATATTGACGAAATGCACTCATTACAATAACATCTGCTATCTCTCCCATCAAATAACTGCATAAAACATGGAACAACACTCTTTACTACCACATCTCACTCCGACTTCACGACAAGCAGTGCCCACTAGCACATCTCGGTACGACTGACCTCCACGAGCTCTCTACTAGCACTGACTGCTATGAACTCTCGACAATCACTGTGGAGGCGGCTTAATAGTACTCTTTGGCGCACTCTCTGGCGCAGTGGCACAGTGTAGCCACCTTTCAATTTTTATAGTTTACTTTCGTGAAAATTAAGTAACGACAAAATAATTTTACAACTTAGAGTGAATTCTATGTGCACAAAAATTTTTCATGTGTTTCAGTACTACAACATGGCGTTCCCAAAATCCTTCTGATGATAACAGAGACACTGTACAGCATTTTTCGCAGTGCTACGTCCCTCATAACCTAAGTTTCCGCCTCGTGCAAAAATAGGGTAACTTTGAACCTATGTATCTCGGAAACAGATCAAAACATCAAGAAAGGGGATTTTTAGGTTGTTCGAGATTGGGATCTTAGGAATACATCGTAAAAATTGCAGACATTTCCTGTGCATAGCCGTCTTGGAACTCGGGGTTCCCTTTTGCTTTCTCGGTAACGAATAGAGATTGTTGAAAACGGGAAGAAATGCCGAGATAATATGCCGTTAAATTTTGAACAGTTTGCTGCGCTCTGTTGTTTAGATATCCACTGCTGCCGACGAAATAATAGTGAAAAATGCCTTTCTCAGGATTTTCTTAGGAACCTCCCTCGAATTAAAAGCTGCCTCTATAGGCAGCACGTCTTGTATTATCGCGAAATATGGGAGTGTCACAGAAATGATACAGGATTTGGGCTGGAAATCATTAAAAGAAAGGCGTTTTTGGCTGCGACAGAATCTTCTCACGAAATTTCAATCACCAACTTTCTCCTCCGAATGCGAAAATATTTTGTTGACACCGATCTACATAGGGCGGAAGGATCACCACGATAAAATAAGAGAAATCAGAGCTCGTACGGAAAGATATAGGTGCTCATTCTTTCCGCACGCTATACGAGATTGGAATAATAGAGTATTGTGAAGGTGGTTCGATGAACCCTCCGCCAGGCAGTTAAATGTCATTTGCAGAGTATCGATGTAGATGTAGATGTAGATGCAGGCCTCTTAAGGTGCACTTTAGAGTACATACAATGCAAAAAACGATTTACTGTTTGCCTAAGGTGGAGGAAGAGTGTAACACTCAAAATTTGATCCCATCCTGCCCGTCCTGTAGAACACAGTAAGATGATCCTACTGTTGGGTACACAAATAGTCCCTCGCACAAGCTAATGATGCTGTTTGAGGGAAGATATCGTTAATGGATGACTGTAACGATGTGCAGAACGATCGATACAAAAGTGTTACTCTGTACATCAGATGTCAGCTCTCTTAAAGAAAACTGAGAAACAAATGGTCAGAAATGTTTTGTGAAAATATTCGTCTGAAAGTAAGAAATAAAATACTGCAGATTAGAGAAACATTGGGATACCTCTGAATGATGTTCGAAATAATATACATCAGCTGAGATGCTCAAACATTAGTGGATAAAGGAGACCACTGAGTGAAATTTCACCAGTCCGAATATCCTCTAGTACTCACTAAACTTCGAATTTAAATACTGAACTTGGTCCCAATCGGCACCTCATTTGTTGCGCTTAGTTTCGAGCATAATTAATAGATTTTATCTTTAACTTTTAGACAAATCATTTAACAAAACAGCTGACGGTGTTGCTCAACTATTTTTTTCGTCTTTCTTGTTTGTTTTTAATTTTCATTTAAATACGGATCAAGAAGAAACAGAGAAGTTTCCTTGTACGGTATGATTTGATATTTTTGACGCTTCATGTACAGAACTAGCAGCAGCTGTACGTGAAATATTTCAGTTTTCCCTCAAATCATTAATTAAGTTTTTCTTAACTACCCAATTTCCTTTAAGCAAATTTTGTCCATTTTCCACTCTTCGTTAGGCTACCAAAATTAGAACTACTGCGTTTCCACAAATCTCTATTTTTTTCCTTTGGTTTGTCCCATACCTACACGGGGTCGGCACATTGATTACCAAATATGGCATTGCTAATGTTAGTTGGGTGGCCGGATGCCCTCCCCGTCGCCATCTCTTCACCCCTACAGGACGGAATACATATTCTCCAACTGACGCCGTGTAGTGCTACCCATGTGAAAGTTTGAGAACGGTCAATTTCCAACAACAATGAAACACGTATTTTTTTCATTTCTAACTGTGAAGCCAAATATCCGTTTTCGAAGATTTAGCATTAAAAAAATGCTTAAATATTTTCATTAAACGTTTCACCCCCTTAGGGGTTGAACTTCCAAAAACAGTGTTTTTTTTTATTTCTAATAGAGAAGCGAAATACATTTTCCCATAGACTTAGCTTTAAAAATGCTTTCATAATGAACTATTTCATAAAACATTTCATCCCCTATTTCACCCCCTTAGGGGACCAATTTCCAAAAATACTGGAACACGTAATTCTTTACTTGCAACCGAGAAGTCTAATAACCATTTTCATACTCGTAGATATAACTTTCAAAATGCTTTAGTAGTTATTTCTACTTCTTCCGTATCACCCACATTGAGGTACGTCAGATCAATTATTTTTTATTTGTTGTTCATTTCTCAGAGCTTAGTATTTCTTCATTCTTTCTGATCTTGTTCTCGTCTCTTCTTCCGAGATGATGCGTTTGGATTTCTTGTGAAAATTTGTCTAGGAATCTTATATTTTCACCTTTAGTAATTAATTTAGCTGTTCGATCGATTAGTAATGCTACTTGATAATGATATTTTTTAAAAAAAAATTCACCCATTATTCATCCCCAGATGGGTTAAATATCAAAAATTCTGAAACTCTTATTTCTTTATTTGTGACAGAGAAACTAACTACCACTTTCCTTAAGTCTAAGTGTGAAGTGAAGGGGATGACTGCTATCAGCTGCAGCGGGACATTACGGGGAAACAGTGGTCACGAGTGAAAATGTGTATCGGACCGAGATTCGAACCCGGAATCTCCTGCTTGCTAGCCTTCGAATCCCGGTCAGGTACACATTTTCACTCGTCACCGCTGATTCCGCGTAATGTCCCGCTGCAGCTAATAGCAGTGAACCCCTTCAGTTTACATTTAATATTTCACAGATGTGGATTCTGCCCCGTGTCTGCGCATTTACATTATTCCTCAGGTCTAGTTTCGAAATTCCCTTAACAGCGACAAATTTTAAAAAAAGCTGTCATTCCATGTTTCAGCCCCCTAAGGATTGAATATCGAAATCCTTTTTCAAACTACGTCGCATGATAAGATCAACACCCTCTGCATATTTCAGTTTTCTGTCCTTAGTGGTTTGGGCTGAGCGATGATGAGTGAGTGAGTAAGTCGGGACACTGCCTTTTATATGTAGAGATGAGTGGTTAAATATTGGTTAAGTAATAAGTGCGTTCTACTTGTCGACTTTCCACTATCGTATTGAATAACGTGAGGTCTCGCTTTGCACGAAAAAGATTTAATTGCTTAAAAGTAATTACGTTAATTAAGAAAAACTTAATTAGTTATACAAAAAGTGTAGCAGTCAATCGGTTGCACACACCTTTTTTTAAATAGACCGTAACGAGGACTCTTTAGCTCTAAGACTGACTTCATCAGAATGGTAAAAATTACATGAACTTTTAAATTTCCAGCAACAGTTATTTTACAGTTCTGATTAAGACAGCTTTAGAGCTATCGAAACCTGGTTAATGTGTTTTTTAAAAAAGTTGTGTGCAACAGTTTGGCTGTTATATTTTATATAATGGCATACACGATTGCTGAGCGCACAGCCACAAAATGTTTAAAACTTAGTTATTTGAGAGAAATCTCGCCCGGATAGCCGCGCGTGTTAACAGGCGCACCGGCCAAGGAGCAAGTCCACCCGGCCGGCCTAAACGTGGTTCTTCAGGTGCTCTTCCCCTCCGACTAGGTGAATTCCGGGCTGGCACCCACGTCCCTCCTTAGTTACACGATTCACAAACGGCAAAGGCAGTGTCCCGACTGACTCACCGATTCATCTTCGCTCAGCCCAAACCACAAAGGATAGAAACTTGAAATCTGGAGACGGTATGGATCTTGTACAGCTTGAGAAAGGATTTTTCGATAGTAGTAGTAGTAGTAGTAGTAGTAGTAGTATGGTATTCTGCCTTACGGCAGGTCTTGTCGTAGGTTAAGCCTCTTCCACTTTTGTCTGTCCATAGCCAGTCTTTACCTTTCTGAATATTTGTCTCCTTTGATATTGTCCAGCCTTTGATATCTTCTTTTTCCTCTTCCCCTGTTTCCCTCCACCATTCCTTCTATTCCTTCCTATAATAAACAGTCCCTCCTCAAACAATGTCCAATCCAGTTCCGTTTTCTCTTTCTGATGACTTTCAGCATGTTTCTTTCTTCTCCAACTCTTCTTAATACTTCTTCATTCCTTACTCGGTCTTCCCATTTCATTTTTTCCATTCTTCTCCATATCCACATCTCTAGTGCCCCCAAACTTCTTTCATCTTCCTTCCTCAACGTCGAGGTCGCCGCACCATATAGTGCAACGCTCCAGATGTAACATTTGGCAAGTCTTTTCCTCAGATCTTTATTTAGTGGTCCACAAAGTAGTTTCTGTTTCCTCTTGAATCCTTCTTTTGTCATTACAATTTTTTTTCTAATTTCTGTTGAGCAATACATATAATTCATTATTAAACTTCCCAAGTAATTGAAGTTACTCACTTGCTGTATTTCCTCTCCCCCTATTTTCATACGGCATTTTCTCCCCTTTCCTTCAATTACCATGCTTTTCGTTTTCTTCTTCTTAATCTTCATTTCATATTCTTATAATTTTGTGTTAAGACCATCGATCAATTTTTCGATAGGCAGTCCCCAAATGAGTGAAAAGTTTTTTGAAAATACGTCTCTTATAAGGCAAGAAAACGTAGCTACAAAGAAAGCAACTGTAAAAAACCATGGGTAACAGAAGAAATACTTCAGCTGATCGACAGAGAAGGAAATAAAAAATTTTGGGTCTTCAATTATTTGGATGATTTGGTCATATTTAACGCCTCCTTTGAAGAGGATTTAGAGGAAATCCGAAAGGTACTATCCACGCTCAGGGACGCGGGGCTGACTCTAAAACCCTCAAAGATAACCTTAGTTAAGCACCAGGTGTCATTTTTGGGTCACTTGGTGCCCGAGGATGAAATTAGTATTGATCAGGAACGCACTAAGGCGTTGAGGAATTTTCCGCAGCCACGAAATAACAGGGATGTTGCCCGATTTGTAGGGATGGCTAATTATTTCCGCAGATTTGTCCCCAACTTTGCGTAACTTGCAGCTCCGTTAAATTTATTAAGCAGAAATAATGAGAAATTCATTTGGGCTGAAAGTAAGCAGGAAGCCTTTGAAGGAATTAAAACTGCGATTGTGAACCCACCGGTTTTAGCCGTACCTGACTTTAAGAAAAGATTTGTGGTCCAGACTGATGCTTGCAATACTGGTGTGGGGGCAGTTCTTTTACCGGAAGATCAAGATATCAGGCGTCCGTTAGCATTTGCTTCCCGACGTCTGGAGGGGTCGGAGTTCAGTTACTCGGTATATGAGTTCGAAGCGTTAGTTGTGTTATTTGCCCTAGAAAAATTTCGGTTCTGTCTCGAACATCGTGAATTTGACCTAGAGACGCATAATCAGGCCCTTAGTTGGGTCCTAACTCGTCCTAGGAAGACAGGGCTTATCGCGAGATGGGCGGCCCACATTTCGGCTTTCCATTTTATGGTTCGGCACGTTAAGACATCTAATGATCAAGTTGCTGACGCCCTTAGCAGAATGTTCCAGCAGCACCAGCTTGATGAGGAAACGCCGGACAGTCACCTAGTATGTACGATCCATACCGAGATACCCCAACTGCCAACTGTTTAATAATTTGAAAAGTGAACAAGAACAAGACCTATTGTGGGGGGGGGGGGGGGGGGGGGAGGCGGCTCAGCAAGCAAATCCTAGATGGATAGGAATCCAGTGACTATTTTCTGAAGAACGGCATTCTGTGTAACCGAAGGGGTAAGTGTGGGGAAGCTTGAATTTGTCTCCCACGAACCTTACTCATTCCTGTCTTCCGGTACTTCCACGACTCTCCAGTTTGAGAGCATTTAGGTTGCAAGTGCTACTCTGAGATGGAGAGGTTAGCACAGGAAAGGAATTCGTGGCGGGCCGCATCAAACCAGTCAGTAGACTGATGACCAAAAAGAAAAGGTTTTTATAAAATCTTAGAGAAGGTCAAGGAGCAGCTGACCTTGCCGACGCTTTATAGAGACATTGGAGGTTTAGCCAAGGATGTCGAGATTGTAAGAAGGGAAAATCAAATAACTCCCTGGCGAGAGGATTGCTGCAGTCGGAACAGGAAGATCATCCGCTGTACAAATTGTTTGTCCATTATGTGGGCCAGCTTCTCCGGACGAAAAAAGGCAATTCGTATACTCTCGTAGTGGTGGACGCCTTCTCCAGGCTCGTTTGGTTGATACCTAGCCGAGGTGTGACCTATCTTATCACCATCTCTCATCTTACTAATATATCTTACGGATACATAGCTTTCATATGTTGCGGAAGGGCATTTAATAAGACAGACTGTATCCAGCGCGGTAGTAAACACCGCTATTTCACCCGATAACGGGCAGGCTGCAGGTCCGGCCGTCTTATAATCATTGTTATATTGTTTGCTGTTTTGCAATGCAGCACTTCAGATTTCTTTTGCAAAGTTTCAAAGCTTATTCAACCTAAGATTAAAGGTCATAAGAAATTTGCAAATTTGTTCATTTATTAAAGAAATTTCGTGGTAAAATGCTTCGATTATCCGTAAAACACAGTTTATATATTATTAAATAAATAGGTTGTGTGAAAAGAAAGTTATATTGGAGGGTCCTCCCTTTCACGTTTTCCTTAATTCCAGTAAGTACTACGTATCTGTCTTATAAAGAAAAAAAAATTCTTTGGACTTAGGTACGTTGCCTTACGCCTACAGGTCAACAGAATAACAAAACGTGTTGTGGGTATGCAACTATAATAGTAATAATAAGGGAACACTTATTGCTTTTATTTGCTTCGTTCATACGTTCTTCCACAAGGATTTCGATACTTTTCTTTTACTCTTTTCTTTAGGAATTCTATTTCCTCCCTTTTCAGTTATAGTCGCCGTAAAAATGAGTTTTCTCTATTTGTCTCTTACACTTTCCCATTTTCCGGTTCCTGCATATTCAAAAATAAAGCGGGTGTAAATAAAAGAAACAGCATTACGACAAACCAAACATCAATTTCCATTCGGTTTAGTAATGTACGTAACGTATTTATTTCGGTCACGCACGCACATGCCCAAGAAAAACTGTTTTACTCCAAAGAAAGTTACACACACACCACGTTAGAAACAAAGAGGGTGCGGGTGGTGTTGACAGTACGCTTGTAGTCTTTCCCGCTTCCTGACGGCGAACTCTTAACCCACGGGCCACAGAGTTAAAAAAAATATCACACACGGCAGTCACTGCTTGATTCTGCAGTTTGTCATGCCATTGTTTGTTTCCCACAGAGCGGTGACTCTTTTGGAAAATACGTTTATTTTCTAGAGTATACCTAGATAATACTCATTGCTTACAATATTCAAGTTAAAGATTACATAATATGAAGAAAAACTTATATTAACCAATAAATCCGGTGGAGCTCTTCAAGATTACATGTGATAGCGTCGGTACGGAAACAACAGCTGAACATAGTTTTCCGTAGTCTTTCAGTGTTGCCGATATAGAGAAAATGCCACTGCGAACTCTTACCAGACGTATGTTATTACCCGACCTTACCGTACCCCATTTGCCCATTTACCACTCTTTGTATGGCCATGAAATTTCGGACAAAAAACCAGTACAATTTCTAAGGATTCGTGCTTTTTATCAGCACAGACATTTGACCAAATATGGCACAAATGCGACCTAGCTAGGTGGTGCAGTGGGTAGCACACTGGACTCGTATTCGGGAGGACGACGGTTCAAACCGCGACCGGCTATCCTTATTGAGGTTTTCCGTGATTTCCCTAAATTGCTTCAGACAAATGTCGGGACGGTTACTTTCTTCGCCATTCTTTCCTAACCCCTATGGGACCGATGACCGCGACGTTTTCTCCCCTCCCGCAAATCTACCAACCAACCAACCAAGCATAAATGCGCTATAATGGCCACAGCAAAGAAAACGAAACCGATACTATTCGATAATAATGAAAGGGTACAGTACCGCCCGACATTGAAAATAGGTACAACATACGTCACTATTTTTCTCAGAACAACACATTTTTTTGTAAAATAACTCAATTTCAATTAATACAGTGAAGCCGGATACCAGTGTGGGAAAGAATAACAATTTATTTATTTAATTGATCACATGTGCACTCCCTCAAAATAAATCCCTACATCCAGTTTGGTGAGATCTGTGAAATGAATGAATGTATGGTCGTCTGCTAACCGCAGATAGTGAATGTGAATATATGATCATCTTTGAGACGATCCTTTGGCCACCTTTGGTGGGACCAAAGAGATGAAATTTACCTGAGCTTTGAGCGCCTGAAATGTGGCTGACCCATATGGTAGCAAGGTGCTCCCCCACTTCAGCAGAGGTGCGAGAGGACCTGAAGAACGGCCATGTTTCAGACTCTGCCGCTGGATCTTGTGCTGTTAAGACCTGTCTTAGTTGTGCTCCATAAAGACAAAAGAGTGGAGACATGGTATGCATGTGGAATATTTAAGAGAAGTTTGAAATAATAATTTCTCTATTTCAGGAACTTTTGTGGGGAGAATTAAATGTCAGGCAGGTAATATTAACGGGATCGTAGTAATCTTTGGAAGTGACCAACGGTCACAATGAAACTACGTGTAGCAATAGGTTGAAATACTTCCATGTGCTTAAGTTAAGCTGAATTACTAGCGTGTGTACTATAAGTTGAAATATTTAAGAAATGGCGTGTGCAGGGCTTGAAATTAGAGACGAGTACTTCCACGTGGTGAGTACTGTGTGAGTCTCAATCTGTGTATGAGACAAAGGATAAAGAGAAGTACTCGTCCATGGTATCAGTTGAGGACTCATGTGTGTGATGAATATGTTCTTAATATTGCTTTGCGAGATATGTTTCCGTGTGATGCTTGATTCAAACTATAACATTCTGAGAGAGAAACAAGGTGAGTCAGCCGTCTATCCAGCAACGCCACTTGGCTTGCATTGCACAGGAAGACGTGCATATATCTCCAGAGTTCATAGTAGGAAAGTAGAATTACGAAGTGGGGCAGTGTCGTGTGAAACTGGGATAAATATTAATTGAAGTGGGAAAGCTGAAAGTGATAATGTTGTGACTATTCCCTGTGTAGTATTTCATGTTGTAGTGTGGTGTATGTCATGTAATTTAAGTATGTGTGGTTTGCATGGGAGAGTAGCAAGGTAGTTTCAGAGGTAGTGGGTTATGCGTGTTCCCTTTGTACTGCTAGGTCTGGAGGAAAGTTTCGTGATGATGATTGTGAGAGTCGAAGTGTGAGAAACAATAAATGATCCACCATCCTACCCAGAAAGTGCACTGTAGCGTTAAATAATTACGAGACCATAATATAGAGATTCACCAATGTTAATCCATGCCCACTGGGCGGAATTTCTCATGTGTTATTGTTGTACGTTATAGAATTTGTGTGTTTAGGTTATAGAATTTACCGGAATAAATAAGATAGTGAAAAGAAAAAGATTGGTGGCCTTTCCTTCGAATTGTATGTTGTCATGATATCCAGAATTTATAATGTGAGCGCCATTCATACTCAGTGCGATGGCCACGTGTTGATAAAATCCGTTAAATAAATAAAAAAAAAAAGAAAATCTGGTATTGTCAGTGCGTAGTGAACAGTCAGAGTTCTGTAAATTACTGATAGTCAGGTATGCGTTTCCGTTGCGTATTATTCATACAGGAGGATAATTTGTAACTTAATTGAGAGTACGAGAATTCACATTACTCGATAAATAAGAATGAATCCACTCGCTTGGCAGACCACTCATCTTGCAGGCTTGACTGGTTGATGCCACAGTATGAGCAAGGCATGTGGGTGCCTCTCAATAATACTACCGCCAAATGGCTGTGACGCGCCTTAACATTAGGGTACAATACAATGTTACCAGTGCGTATTTTAGCTTCGAGACATAGCATTCATTTGTAATATACAGCACGCATATTCGTCGGTTCCTGAAGGAAAAATTTCCAGGGAGATGGATTGGGAGGGACGGCCAATTCCTTGGCCACCATATTTGCCAGATATCACTCCCTTGGACTTCTTTTATAGGGGGATGTAAAAGATATCGTGTAACAAACACAGATACGGAACATTGCTGACTTGAAGCAAAGGATTCGTAATGAGATTGCCACCATTGATGACGCTTTGCTACAGCGAACATGGCAAGAAATCGATTACCGTCTTGATGCGCTTCGTGCAACTAAAGGCGCCCTTATAGAAGTCTATTAAACACTGCCAAAAACGTTTATAAACACTGGTTACAATACAAGAAATTTTGTTAAAATATTTCAACAACTGCCATTGTAATAAAATTTTGAAGTTTTAAAGGGACTTTATGGACACCCTGTATATCCATCATGATCAAAGTGGCTCAGATCGTAATTCTCTCTACCCTTGTTAAAATATTCGAAGTACGTCAAGTCTTTTACACGTACGTATGCCCTCCACAAACGACAGGAAATCGCATCGGTGAGGGTACTTCGCACGAATAATATCCACTCACTGTACTTCGCACTCTCTTATGGAGCACCGGACTGTCTGTATGATTCCGTGCCTCTGATCTACTCATACGGAATTCCAAGTGAGCGTTGCCACTTTCCTTCCATGCTTGTTACTGTTTGTCATTCTGCATCGTTCACTGAGATGGGTATTGGTAAGACGATTCCGCGAGTAGTACTAAGGTTTTCTTTGTTTTTACGTAACTGTCTGGTTCTGGTCATGGTAAATTCAATTCCACAAGTATGTAAGAATGTTCTTTGACACAAACACTAAAATTCTTTGATATAAACACGAAAATTTATTTTATGGATTTAATTTGATCGTGACAACTCGATTTCGTATACACATAATTTGATCAAAAGTATCCGGACACATATTAGTAGCGTTAATATGGGGTGTGTCCACCAGTCGTCTTTATGACGACTTGGACTCTGTTGGGGACACTTTTCAGTGAGGTTTCCGTATTTCTGTGGAGGAATGACACCCCATTCTTCTTCAAGTGCCGGTCTACAGCTCAGTCGACAGTCTAATCCATCACAAAGATTAGGTTCAGGTCGGGTCTCTGACCAGGCAAGTCCATTTCAACAATGCTGCTGTCCACACGCCATTGTCCACAAATGCTGCTTTATGACGTGATGCACTGTCACGCTGATACAATCACCGTCTTCGAACTCTTCCTCTCGCCTCACCTGACGTCACTTGATCACGCGGCGGGCCAGAGCTGCTATGGGCTGCCCAACTCACCTACCGGGCACGCGTCCTTTCTGCTCTCCCTCTGGCTGGTGCCAGCAGGCTAATCGTGGCTATATAGGTGGAAAATCGTGCCAGCCCGGTCCCATCTACCAACTTTAACCCTTCCTCACCCATCCCACTCAGCATCTTTTCGTTCTACATCCAACGGTATCCCTTTCTTCTTGTGCCACTACCCTCCTCCCACACCATTAACCCTTCTCACCTTCTGTCCTTCCCAATGTCTGTATTCCCGCTATCTCTTCCCTCCTGCCTGACATCTTCTTTGTTTTCCCACCTAACAGCCCCCCTCCCCCCCACCCTCTCACTCACCGAACCTCTATGGAACATATTCTCTCAGCCCAGAATACTTTTTCACCCAGTGCAGGTCCTTCAGATGCTAAGTGCAAGTGCAGCGCTCCAGTGTCTCTTCACTGAAGAATTTCACCTCACTGCAACTGTGTTTTTAAATTGTATATGTTCCTCGTCCTTTTAGCTGTCCGTTGTTAATCTTTTTAATCAGTCCTCACATTTTTACATTTTCACCACCTTGGTTATCTTTTTATGAGCACTCTTGGCTGAAGAGCAATATATTGTATCACTGACAGCCCCCCCCCCCCTCCCCACCCATATTGGGGGCCGGCCGAAGTGGCCGTGCGGTTAAAGGCGCTGCAGTCTGGAACCGCAAGACCGCTACGGTCGCAGGTTCGAATCCTGCCTCGGGCATGGATGTTTGTGATGTCCTTAGGTTAGTTAGGTTTAACTAGTTCTAAGTTCTAGGGGACTAATGACCTCAGCAGTTGAGTCCCATAGTGCTCAGAGCCATTTGAACCATTTTGAACCCATATTGGGCGTGTGGGGGTTAAATAACAGTAGAGTGCAGAAAAACAGCCCCGCAAGTCACTAGCTTTACTCCTGACGGCGATGGCGGAGGTTGCCATCGAAAACTCGATATTGCAGGCACTGCAATATCATATTTTTCCGTTGACACCGGGCAAGCGATTTTCGAGTATACTGTACAGGAATATACGTAATAGCCGTACGAGTAAAGGTTGTAGACAAATGGTTGACAGTATATGGGAGTTTGGGTCTAGATTAGATTAGATTAGGATTAGATTAATACTTGTTCCATAGATCATGAATACGACACTTAGTAATGATGTGGAACGTGTCAGGTTAATAAAAGATGTCTGTACAAGATATCACATTATACAAAATATTGCATGACACTAATGTTTAAGTTGTTGTTTTTTTCCCTTAATTTATATCTAAAACTTCAGCCAATGAGTAGAAGGAGTTGTCATCTAGAAATTCTTTCAATTTATTTTTAAATGTTAGTTGGCTATCTGTCAGGCTTTTGATGCTGTTTGGTAGGTGACCAAAGACTTTTGAGGCAGCATAATTTACCCCTTTCTGTGCCAAAGTCAGATTTAACCCTGAATAGTGAAGATCATCCTTTCTCCTGGTGTTATAGTTATGCACACTGCTATTACTTTTGAACTGGGTTGTTATAACAACAAATTTCATATGTGAACATATATACTGTGAGGTTACTGTGAGGATCCCTAGATCCTTAAATAGATGTCTGCAGGATGACCGTGGGTGAGCTCCAGCAATTATTCTGATTACACGTTTATGAGCCATGAATACTTTTCTACTAAACGATGAATTACCCCAGAATATGATGTCATACGAAAGCAGCGAATGAAAGTAGGCATAGGAAGCTAATTTACTGAGATTCTTATCACCAAAATTTGCAATAACCCTAATAGCATATGTAGCTGAACTCAGACGTTTCAGCAGACCATCAATGTGTTGCTTCCAGTTTAACCTCTCATTAATGGACACACCTAAAAATTTTGAAAATTCTACCTTAGCTACAGACTTCTGTTCAAAGTCTATATTTATTACTGAAGTTGTGCCATTTACTGTATGGAACTGTATATTCTGTGTTTTATCAAAATTTAAAGAAAGTCCGTTTGCTGAGAACCACATAATAATTTGGTGAAAAACATCATTTAGAATTACATCACTTAGTTCTTGGTTTTTGGATGTTATTACTATACTTGTATCATCAGCAAAAAGAACTAACTTTGCATCTTCATCTATGTGGGATGATAAATCATTAATATATATCAAGAACAGTAAAGGACCTAAGACCGAACCCTGTGGGACCCCGTACTTGATAGCCCCCCAGTTTGAGGAATCAGCTGTTGTTTTAACATTACATGAACCACTTATTTCAACTTTCTGCATTCTTCCAGTTAAGTATGAATTAAACCATTTGTGCACTGCCCCACTCAAACCACAATGATTTAGCTTATCTACAAGAATTCCACGATTTACACAATCAAAGGCGTTTGAGAGATCACAAAAATACCAATGGGTGATGTCCGGTTATTCAGAGCATTTAATATTTGATCAGTGAAAGCGTATATAGCATTTTCTGTTGAAAAGCCTGTCTGAAAACCAAACTGACATTTTGTTAGTACTTTATTTTTACAAATATGGGAGGCTACTCTTGAATACATTACTTTCTCAAAAATTTTTGATAGAGCTATCAGAAGAGAGACTGGGCGGTAGTGAGTCGTGCATGGGTAGTCAAATAGCAAGGCGACCGCTCGCAATAAGAGGGAAAACCAGTCCGGCACAAATTTTCACTGTCATCATTCCATTCTACAGCCGATTGTTGTGCATAGTTGCAACTGCGAATACATTTAATGTACTTCGAAATGGCTGTAGTCGCCGCAGTTCCTCTTCCTTTGGGCATGCATGCATGTCCAAAGAAACTTTGCATCGTAATTCAGAATAACACAGGCACAGTGTTAACAGTTTAAAAGTGCAGGATCTACCAGAGAGAAAACGCCCCTGCGCGTCCGATATTTCGCACGAGGAAAACAAGAATGTATATGCCTTTCATCGATAACTACCAGCTATGGCTAATAATCAATGGGACACTAGACAGTAGCAGATCCCCACTCCTTCCAGCGCAGGAAGCCAATGCAGTACAGTTTGCCACTATTTCCACTACAGCAAAAGCACAAAATAAAGGTTTCTTTTTAAATTGTGACGTTATGTAATTCTCAGCAGAGTTGTCTGAATAAATATAAGTATACACTAATCGACCCAGAAGGCATTTTAAAGTATGAGGTGGCATCATACACAGAAAACTTAATTGACTGGCTGCGGAAGCCTATGAGCTTCCATCAGTTAAATTTATCGGCTTAAGCATTTATGACCCATTGCAATGGTGACGGTTCCATGGGAGAGCTTTCATTTGTATCTGTGCGATGTTTGCTGCAGCCAGTCTAGGTATCACGAAGCCTAACTTCCGCTGACAGCTTACCGGTCACGCGATAGCTGTCATTCAGCTGCGCTAACTGTAGAACTTATCATTTAGAAACTGTTTTCCACAGGTGAAATGGTTGTGGTCGCCACAGAGGTTTTCATTATGAAGCAGCGCAGAAAATGAGAGAATGAATTGGTGCTGCTGAATAATTTGTTCTCAGAGCTTAGCAGCTTCTCATTGCCTACATAAAACACTTCAAGTAAATCCTGACACTTTCTTTCAATTTTTGTTGTAAGTCACTTCCTCTGATGGATTCCGTGGAATACGGAAATCGTTTTTTCTTGAATGTTCGACATCAACATGAAGAAGCACACGAATGATGTGGCAAAATGTACCATCATCATTGACATTCTTTTTTAAAAAATCTAAAATTTCATAACGTATGTAAAATGTACAAATGCAAAGTGTTCTGTCAAGATAATAGAATTAACATTAGAAAGTTTTTCAAATTATGTAACAGCCGAGGTATGGAAATGAAGTCCCATGCAGAGCGTAGGGAAACGATGCGGGAGATCCACACTGCCGTACTAGGCAAGGCCCTAATGGAGGTGGTTTGCCGTTGCGTTCCTCTGACCGTAATGGGGATGAACAATGATGATGAAGATTGTTTGACTTCAATGTTTTACAGCCTCTGCAGCTGTCTGATCTATAACAGTTTTCATATTTTTCCATTTTTTCTTTTTTTATTGGCTTTGTTCTACTACATCACGCTTTTTATTCAGTCTCCCGCTCTAAAGATTCTTGACAGCATTTTCTTTTACAAAAATCTTTTCCATTTCTTATTCTCGTGGATTTTAGAAATCTTGTTTTTCGACCATCGTCCTTTTACCTGAGAATAAGTGACTAATTAATTATAATCTTCTATCTTCTTGAGATAGCCGGCCGCGGTGGTCTAGCGGTTCTAGGCGCTCAGTCCGGAACCGCGCGACTGCTACGGACGCAGGTTCGAATCCTGCCTCGGGCATGGATGTGTGTGATGTCCTTAGGTTAGTTAGGTTTAAGTAGTTCTAAGTTCTAGGGGACTGATGACCACAGATGTTAAGTCCTGTAGTGCTCAGAGCCATCTGAACCATCTTCTTGAGATAACAACCAAAACCAATGCAGTCACTGGTTTCAGCCAGCCAGTGGTCATCATCAGACAGTTTATACACAAAAAAGAGACTATAACAATATTAAAGCTACCTATTTATGCAAAGATAGAACAAGCAAATTTATATCTAAACGCACATACTGCATGCGGCTACTTACAATATCCGTTGCCTGCCGAAATAAGTATAGATATCAGTGGGCAGAGGGCAAAACTTTACAGGCGGATTGCTATCGTCTCTTTGTCAATTCTTACATATCTACATACTTGAAACAAATAACCACTTCGACACACTTTACAATTACATTCATTAGAGTATTTATACAGTGTTTCAGACGAACAGTTTCAAATAGCATAACCATTTCACCACCATTAAGCAGACCCAAAACATTCGAAATTGTGAACGACACGATCTGCAGATTTAGACGGGGAAAAGTTTCTTGTAACCTACACTTGATATCTTTCACTGAGCATCTCTCACATCTTTGGCTGATGAATAAATACTTCTTTAAGGGAGTTGACTGCCGACCATATGTCCAGATGTCTGACGCCTCTCCTGCATTCCAGTGGCAACGCTGTAACGGTTACGTTTTTACACCGGTGATAGGCTACAGGCTGTATCGCTGTTCTAAATGTTGTTTAACACTTAACTGTGATATTGACTGAGATTCGAAGTTAGTTACGATAAGCACTTTATACGCGTACCCCAACGTTCGCTGCACAAGTTGTACTGGCGCAGTAAGTTCTGCGAACATTGTTCACAAATACTTGACGAATCATTTCTACCGCACCAGTAACCAGTACGCTGAGGTAACAGAAGTCGTGGAATAGAGATATGCGCATATAGAGATAACAGTGGTATCGCGTACACAAAATACACTCCTGGAAATGGAAAAAAGAACACATTGACACCGGTGTGTCAGACCCACCATACTTGCTCCGGACACTGCGAGAGGGCTGTACAAGCAAGGATCACACGCACGGCACAGCGGACACACCAGGAACCGCCGTGTTGGCCGTCGAATGGCGCTAGCTGCGCAGCATTTGTGCACCGCCGCCGTCAGTGTCAGCCAGTTTGCCGTGGCATACGGAGCTCCATCGCAGTCTTTAACACTGGTAGCATGCCGCGACAGCGTGGACGTGAACCGTATGTGCAGCTGACGGACTTTGAGCGAGGGCGTATAGTGGGCATGCGGGAGGCCGGGTGGACGTACCGCCGAATTGCTCAACACGTGGGGCGTGAGGTCTCCACAGTACATCGATATTGTCGCCAGTGGTCGGCGGAAGGTGCACGTGCCCGTCGACCTGGGACCGGACCGCAGCGACGCACGGATGCACGCCAAGACCGTAGGATCCTACGCAGTGCCGTAGGGGACCGCACCGCCACTTCCCAGTAAATTAGGGACACTGTTGCTCCTGGGGTATCGGCGAGGACCATTCGCAACCGTCTCCATGAAGCTGGGCTACGGTCCCGCACACCGTTAGGCCGTCTTCCGCTCACGCCCCAACATCGTGCAGCCCGCCTCCAGTGGTGTCGCGACAGGCGTGAATGGAGGGACGAATGGAGACGTGTCGTCTTCAGCGATGAGAGTCGCTTGTGCCTTGGTGCCAACGATGGTCGTATGCGTGTTTGGCGCCGTGCAGGTGAGCGCCACAATCAGGACTGCATACGACCGAGGCAGACAGGGCCAACACCCGGCATCATGGTGTAGGGAGCGATCTCCTACACTGTCCGTACACCACTGGTGATCGTCGAGGGGACACTGAATAGTGCACGGTACATCCAAACCGTCATCGAACCCATCGTTCTACCATTCCTAGACCGGCAAGGGAACTTTCTGTTCCAACAGGACAATGCACGTCCGCATGTATCCCGTGCCACCCAACGTGCTCTGGAAGGTGTAAGTCAACTACCCTGGCCAGCAAGATCTCCGGATCTGTCCCCCATTGAGCATATTTGGGACTGGATGAAGCGTCGTCTCACGCGGTCTGCACGTCCAGCACGAACGCTGGTCCAACTGAGGCGCCAGGTGGAAATGGCATGGCAAGCCGTTCCACAGGACTACATCCAGCATCTCTACGATCGTCTCCATGGGAGAATAGCAGCCTGCATTGCTGCGAAAGGTGGATATACACTGTACTAGTGCCGACATTGTGTATGCTCTGTTGCCTGTGTCTATGTGCCTGTGGTTCTGTCAGTGTGATCATGTGATGTATCTGACCCCAGGAATGTGTCAATAAAGTTTCCCCTTCCTGGGACAATGAATTCACGGTGTTCTTATTTCAATTTCCAGGAGTGTATATATGGGCAGTGCATTGGCGGCGCTGTCATTTGTACTAAATTGACTCATGTGAAAAGGTTTCCGACGTGATTATAGCTTCACAACGGAAATTAACAGACGTTGAACGCCGAGTGGTGGTTGGAACCAGACGCATAGGACATTCCATTGTCTTCATTTAACGACCGAGAGCAGCAGTGTTTCCGTACAGCTGTCAGTGCTTACAGACAAGCAACGCTGTATTAAATATCCGTAGAAATCAATGTGGGACGTACGACGAACGCATTTTTTAGGACTTTTCGGTGAAATCTGGCATTAATGTGCTATGACAGCAGACGACCGACGCGAGTGCCTTTGCTAACAGCACGACGTCGCCTGCTGCGCCTCTCCTGAGGTCGTGACCGTATCAGTTGGGCCCTAGACTATGGGACACCTGGTCAGATGAGTCCCTATTTTTGATGGTATGAGGTGATGGCAGGTTTCGAGTGTGGCGGAGATCCCAGAAGCCATAGACGCAAGTTGTCAACAAGGCACTGTGGATGTCCTAGATGGCTCCATAATGGTGTGGTCTGTGTTTACATACATTAGAGTGGGTCCTCTGAATGTTCACCTACTTGGAGACCATTTGCAGCCATTTATGGACGCCATATTCCCAAAAAACGACGGAATTTTCATGGATGAAAAGGCGCCATGTCACCGGGCCACGATTGTTTGCGATTCGATTGAAGAACGTTCTGAACAATTCGAGCAAATGATTTGGCCGGCCAGATCGCCCGACTTGAATGCCATCGAAAATTTATTGGACATAACTGAGATGTTTGCTCATCCACAAAATCTGCACCGGCAACACTTTCGCAATTATGGGTGGCTTTCGTCCATGCCACGTCGAGGTGCTACACTAGGCCGGGCAAAAGAAGGTCCGACATGGTATTTGGAAGTACCCCATACCTTTTGTCACCTCAGTGTACTACAGTGCAGATCATTTCCTGATGACGTAATACATGTCCTGCCGTTTTGCCAGTGTTTTCGATAAGCTTCCTTCCTCGCCGATTCTGCGGAGAATCACCTCATTTCTTATATTATCTGCCCAATTAATTTTCAGTATCCTTCTTCAACGACACGCTTAAACCATTTCGATTCTATTTTTTTTACATTCTTACAGTCCATCATTTACTTTCATTGAATGAGGTGCTCGAGCCAAACATTCTGAAAAATCTTTTTTTTATATATTTAGATCTATGGCTGATATTAGTAACATTTTGTTTGGCAGTAAATTCCCTCATTGCCTATGCTGGTCTGCTTCTTGAATCCTCAAGGCTTCTTCCATCAAGTTGCGGTCCTCAATCTTGATATTAATTTTGCCGCTATCCTTACCTCTGCTCCTCAGCATTGTCATTTTTCTTTCTTCAACTGACATTCTGTGCTCAGTAGACAGTTCATTACATTCAACACGTTTTGCAGTTTTTCCTCATTTTCACAGAAAATGGCACTGTCACCAGCGAATCTTATCATTGATGCTTTTCATCTTAAATTGTAATCCTTTCTTTTTTGATTTCATTCATCGCTCTTCTAAACCCAAAATGAACAGTGAAAGAGAAAGACTTCATCTCTGCGTTATGCCCTTTTTCACCCAATCATTTCTCTTTTTGTCTTTCTGTCTTCCTTTCTCCCTAGTTCTGAGGCGCATCGTATATTGCCCGTCTTTCTCTACAATGTGTTCCCATCTTTCTCTATATCGAAAATCTTGAGGCGATAGCCCTGCTGCCGGCCGAAGTGGCCGTGCGGTTAAAGGCGCTGCAGTCTGGAACCGCAAGACCGCTACGGTCGCAGGTTCGAATCCTGCCTCGGGCATGGATGTTTGTGATGTCCTTAGGTTAGTTAGGTTTAACTAGTTCTAAGTTCTAGGGGACTAATGACCTCAGCAGTTGAGTCCCATAGTGCTCAGAGCCATTTGAACCATTTGATAGCCCTGCTGGTCTTGAGTCTTGCTTCCTCGCCTTGACGTAACTGATTGAATTTTCTCCTCCTGAGAAATTAGGAGCGATTTATTTTACTCGGTAAAAATTTTCTAAAGGCAAGTCATCATAAATATTTCTTTATTTACAAAAAACCGGTAGTGACAGACTTTGCTGTCCTCTTCAGGTCTTCAAAAATTATGTTCTAAAGTGTGCTCATTTTGAGTTTGGTCTCACGCCAAGTTGTCACATAGGTAAAATGTAGCACAGAAGATAAAGGTTTGTCGTAACTAAAAAAATTAAATCAAGAAACACATGGCCATGTCCATATACGTAACCTTCACGGATGATTGTTACATCATAGAAAACAGATTATCCAATAAACTGCATACCACATATTAGGCCGGCCAGGGTGGCCGAGCGGTTCTAGGCGCTACAGTCTGGAACCGCGCGATCGCTACGGTCGCAGGTTCGAATCCTGCCTCGGGCATGGATGTGTGTGATGTCCTTAGGATAGTTAGGTTTAAGTAGTTCTAAGTTCTAGGGGACTGATGACCTTAGGTCCCATAGGACTCAGAGCCATTTGAACCACATATTATGTGCTACATTTTATTTACATGGCAGCTAGGCGTGAGATCAAACTCAATATGAACAGATTTTATAACATAAATTTTTGAAGATCTGAATATGACAGCAAAGTCTGTCGAAACCGGCTATTTGTAAATAAAGAAATATTTAGGAAGTTTTATAGTATTTAGTGTAACGTCAGAACTACTTTTCTGGAGCCTTTTCACAAATAAAGTTAATCTTCATCTATGAGATCCTCACTTATCTTTTCCATTGGTTTTTAAAGTATTGTGGTCATTAACTTAAACTCATGAGCTGTCAAGCTGATTTACCGGTAATCTAAGTACTGAGCCGCCTTGTTTAGTGACTATATGGCAACTGCTGATCGAATCTACGAGACGGATTGAAAGCAGACGACTTAGTGTAACGTTCTGTAGTCACATCGTGATGGAGGGACGCTAACCCTCCCTTCCTTTCTCCTCTAAACATGTGACGTCAGATGACGCATCATGTTAGCAGTAAATTTGGGTAAAACAATATGCTGGAAAATTACGTAACAGACTATATATATATATAAAATCAAACATTTCGGTACTTGCAGGGGCAACCGTCTGGATGATTTACTTATCTGGCCATGTCACATCAATCACATCGGCATTGATGTGCTGGTACTGCGAACGGCTGGGAGCAAGGGGAAACTACATCCGTAATTTTTCCCGAGGGCATGCAGCACTACTGGATCGTTAAACGATGATGGTGTCCACTTGAGTAAAATATTTCGGATCTCCGGGCGGGGACTACTAAGGAGGAAGTCGTTATCAGGAGAAAGAAAACTGGCTTTCCACGGATCGGAGCGTAGAGTGTCACATCCCTTAATCGGGCAGTTAGGTTAGAAAATTTGAAAACGGAAATGATTAGGTTAAAGTTAGATATAGCGGGAATTAGTGAAGTTCGGTGGCAGGAGAAACAAGACATCTGGTCATGTGAATACGGGGTTATAAATACAAAATCAAATAGGGGTAATGCAAGAGTAGATTTAATAATGAATAAAGAAATAGGAGTGCGGGTAAGCTACTATAAACACCATAGTTAACGCATTATTGTGGCCAAGATAGACACAAAGCCCACGCCTACTACAGTAGTACAAGTTTATATGCCAACTAGCTCTGCAGATGATTAAGAAATTGATGAAATGTATGATGAGATATGTGGTGTCACCGCCAGACACCACACTTGCTAGGTGGTAGCCTTTAAATCGGCCGCGGTCCGTTAGTATATGTCGGACCCGCGTGTCGCCACTATCAGTGATTGTAAACCGAGCGCCGCCACACGGCAGGTCTAGAGAGACTTCCTAGCACTCGCCCCAGTTGTACAACCGACTTTGCTATCGATGGTTCACTGACAAAATACGCTCTCATTTGCCGAGACGATAGTTAGCATAGCCTTCAGCTACGTCATTTGCTACGACCTAGCAAAGCGCCATTACCAGTTACTATTAATACTGTAATCATGTACCGTCAAGAGCGACGCTCATCATTAATGGATTAAAGTTAAGTATTCCACCAGCTACGTC
Source organism: Schistocerca americana (assembly GCF_021461395.2). Classification (NCBI taxonomy): domain Eukaryota; kingdom Metazoa; phylum Arthropoda; class Insecta; order Orthoptera; family Acrididae; genus Schistocerca; species Schistocerca americana. The sequence goes on along the minus strand of NC_060124.1, from coordinate 211,029,667 downwards.
CGTTTTTCTAAAGTCTAATTTCCTTGTCCTGTTCCAGGCCTCACGCCAGCCTGTGTGAGCTAAAACGCGTGCCTTTTCGGCTTCCTCTAGTACCCAGTGTTGGCTCTCCTGCCAACCCACAACAAGATAAAAGAAATTATTCAGGTAGTGAAGGGAGACGAAAATTTAATAGTCATGGGTGGCTGAAATTCGAGAGTAGGAAAAGGGAGAGAAGGAAACATAGTAGGTGAATGTGGATTGGGGGTAAGAAATGAAAGAAGAAGCAGTCTGGTAGAATTATTCACAGAGCATAACTTAATCATAGCTAACACATGGTTCAAGAATCATGAAAGAAGGTTGTACGCGTCAAAAAGGCCTGGAGACACTGGAAGGTTTCAGATAGATTATATAATGATAAGACAGAGATTTACGAACCAGGTTTTAAATTATAAGACGTTTCCAGTGGCAGATGCGGACTTTGGCCACAATTTATTGGTTATGGACTGTAGATTAAAACTGAAGAAACTGCAAAAAGGTAGCAATTTAAGAGGATGGGGCCTGGGTAAACTGAAAGAACCAGAGGTTGTAGAGAGTTTCAGGGAGAGCATTAGGGAACGATTGAAAAGATCAGGGGAAAGAAATACGGTAGAAAAAGAATAAGTAGCTTTGAGAAAGTGAAGGCAGCAGAGGATCAAGTAGGTAAAAACGCGAGGGCTAGAAGAGATCCTTGGGTAGCAGTAGAGAATTGAATTTAATTGATGAAAGGAGAAAATATAAAAATGCTGTAAATGTAGCAGGCGAAAAAGAATACAAACATCCCAAAATGAGATCGACAGGAAGTGCAAAATGGCTAAGCAGGAATGGCTACAGGACAAATGCAAGGATGTAGAGGCATATATCACTAGGGGTAAGATAGATACTGCCTACAGGAAAGTTAAAGAGACTTTTGGAGAAAAGAGAACCACCTGTATTAATATAAAGAGCAGAAATGGAAGAGCAGTCCTAAACAAAGAAAGAAAAGCAGAAAGGTGGAAGGAGTATATAGAGGGTCTGTACAAAGGCGATGTACTTGAGAACAATACTATGAAAAATTGAAAAGGATGTAGGTGAAGATAAAATGGGAGGTATGATACTACGTCAAGAATTTGACAGAGCATTGAAAGACCTAAGTCGAAACAAGGCCCCGGGAGTGACAACATTGCATTAGAACCACTGATAGCCTCGAGAGAGTCAGCCATGACAAAACTCTACCATCTGGTGAGCAGGGTGTATGAGACAGGTGAAACACCCTCAAACTTCACGAAGAATTCTGTATAGACGAATGGAAAAGCTGGTAGAAGCCGACCTCGGTGAAGATCAGGTTGGATTCCGTAGAAATGTTGGAACACGCGATGCTATACTGACCCTACGACTTATCTTAGAAGATAGATTAAGGAAAGGTAAATCTACGTTTCTGGCATTAGTAGACTTAGAGAAAACTTTTGACAATATTGACAATACTCTGTTCCATATAAACACGAGAGAATTGCCGGATATCAGTAACGTCCTGCCACGATATTTCGGCGCAGAGTCTTCTGGCCATCTCCAGGTGAGTGTCACTGTAGTAGTAATATACTGACAATACTCTCTTTCAAATTCTGAAGGTGGCAGAGGTAAAATACAGGGAGCTAACGGCCATTTACAATTTGTGCAGTAACCAGACGGCAGTTATAAGAGTTGAGGGGCATGAAAGGGAAGCAGTCGCTAAGAAGGGAGTGAGACAGGTTTGTAGCCTATCCTCGATGTTATTAAATCTGTAAACTGAGCAAGCAGTAAAGGAAACAAAAGAAAAATTAGGAGTAGGAATTAAAATCCATGGAGAAGAAATAAAAATTTTGGGGTTTGCCTATGACATTTTAATTCTGTCAGACAGCAAAGGACTTGGAAGGTCAGTTGAGCGCAATGGACAGTGTCTTGAAAGGAGGATACAAGATGAACATCAACAAGAGTAAAACGAGGATAATGGAATGTAGTCGAATTAGATCAAGTGATGCTGAGGGAATTAGATTAGAAAATGAGACACCTAACGTGGTTGATAAGTTTTGCTGTTTGCGGAGTAAAATAAATTATGATGGTCGAATCAGAGAGGATATAAAATGTAGACTGGCAATGGCAAAGGAAAGCGTTGCTGAAGAAGAGAAAATTGTTAACATCGAGTATGGATTTAAGTGTCAGGAAGTCGTTTCTGAAAGTATTTGTATGGAGTGTAGCCATGTATAGTTAAGACAAGAAAAGAATAGCTTTCGAGTTGTGATGCTACAGAAAAATGCTGAAGATTAGATAGGTAGATCACGTGACTAATGAGGAAGTACTAAATAAAATTGGGGATAAGAGAAATTTGTGGCAGAACCTGACCAGAAGAAGGGCGCGGTTGATAGAACACGTTCTGAGGCATCAAGGGACCACCAGTTTAGTACTGGAGGGAAGCGTGGAGGGTAAAAACCGTAGAGGGAGACCAACAGATGAATACACTAAGCAGATTCATAAGGATGTGGGTTGCAGTAGTTACTCGGAGACGAAGAAGCTTGCACAGGATAGAGTAGGATAGAGAGCTGCATCAAACCAGTCTCTGGACTGAAGACCACAACGACATATACATATTCACGGTTATTTTTCCACTGTGTACAAATTCAAGGGGTAGATCGGTGAGAGGATATGTAGACAGTCTTACTAGCAGATGACGAGATAACGGCAATCGAACAGGTTGAAACCCTTAAAGAGTGTGCAGAAAAAGTTGGTCTGCAAATATCTTTCCTAAAGTCTGACTTTATCGCCATAAAAACTGCCACCAAAAACTTGACTACAAAATACGGTCATGTCAGTAGAGTCCAATATTTTAAATACTTACGTGAAGTCCTTGAACCTACAGGGTGAGAGAAAATAGCACAAAACATTCGCCTCCAAAAACTAAAGAGAGCTTATTGAAGAACCTACAAGGTGAACAACAAAAGATGCTTGTTCAAAAACACTAAAATTAGGTACTATAATACAGTATTAAAACTTGAAGTCCTGTATGCCATTGAAACCCTGACAGTCCACATAAAAGGTGACCTAGCAAACTTATTAAAGGAAGAACGTAAAATCATCAGAAAGATACTAGAGCCAAAGAAAACAGAAGAGGGCTATAGAGTACAATCTCGTCAAACAACTGAGAAATTGTCCAGCCTTGCAGCAGACATTAGAAAAAGGCCATTATAATTTTATGGGCACGTCTCTACGGTTCCCAAAACAAGGCTTACCCCCAAAATTCTTAAATACATAGGACTTAAAACTATACCCTTGATACAAAAGGTCAAATAGGACCTAGAAAAAGCTCAGATAAATTATTCAGATATTTTGGATGGAAAGGTATTAAGCAAAAAGTTGACAGATGGGAGGTTAAGTCAGAGAACGAAGCTCCCAAGAAAGCAGGAACAAAGTGGACAGAGGGAAGAAAGAGAGCCCATGCAGAAAAATTAGAGCAATGTGGAAAAAAAGGAAAAAGAATGAAGGAGCTTTGCGTGAACCAACAGTGTCTAATCGCACATAATAATAATAATAATATAAGAGACGGATTGTTTACAACAGGCATGTTCTTGTGTAAACTTTTAACTACTAAGTATATCTTGGAATTATTTTGTTTTTGCTATTATGTTGTGTTTATTAGACTAGCCTGACTAGAGTGACTTACGTTACCGCGCTTCAAATTCGTCCAGGATACAGCATATGGCTTCAGTTCTGTGGCTGACGCGCAAGGTGTGGAGTTTCGTGCAGGTAGTCCGGAAACCGCGAAATTTTTAAGCGACGACTGAAGAGCAGCGGCCTCAATCGCTGTGTCCGGCGGCTATTTAGCGTTTGTCAATAACATTTCGTCTGTTACGCTTTTCCATTGCGTTTTGATACATGCAGCGTTTGCGTCGAATTTGTGATTCATCTGGAACGGACGATCATTAACATCACGCTAAAAGAGTACCAGAAATACGCTGTCAAGTTATTCTTTATAGTTCATTTTAGACTGTCAAAATATTTCAACATTTATTCTGATACGTTGTCAGTAAAGCTGATTTCATTTATTTACGAAATTTTTTGGTTCCCTTTTTTTACTCATGTCTGCAACAGATAAACATTCGCCAGTGCTTTGCATATCAAACCAGTAATTTTTTTCATACTTCGTTTATGTTACAGGTGAAGCCCCATACCACAATTCGTGATAAACAACACAAGCTGTAAAGAGTGTCAGGTTTTAACTGACGTAGTTTACTGAAGTGACCTCAAAGAAAGCAGTAAATATTCATTCTCCGAAACTGCCATAATGTCTCCAACTTTGGAGACGATACAAGAGAGAATCGAGGGTGATGTGTAGCAATTTCTGGAATTTCTCCGACTGCAAGTCAGAAAAAAAGCTGTGGAAGCTAATTAACTCAGTATTAAGTCTCCGATTGTTGCACTGCCCTTACAGTTAGCAACGATCGTGCTTACTTCCCTCATTTGAATAAACAGCATATAATTCTGTCGACTTCAAGATTGTGTTAGTATACCAAAAAAAGAAAGTTAAGACAAATATGAAACATATATTACCATACAATGCATGACTGGTTCTTCATTACTCAAAAAACTTTGGTATTGAGGTGTAATACTCACACATCTTAGGTTTCCGACACGTAACGAGTTCAGTGTCATCAAAAGGTGTGATCTTTAGCGATATCTGACAAATGAAACGGGGTCAATGAAAATGGGTTATACAACATTAAAAAATCCGTGTACGAATGCCCTGAATAAGGAATGGAGAAATATGTTTTTTATCCCCCATGTATATATAAATAACCTTCCTCACTTTTTACCTAGTTTCCTAGAGTACTATGGAAAGAGAGAAAAGAAGTTAAATATTTAATGTGTAATTTAAGAAACGAAGAGTCGAGCAGAAATGCTGTGCAACTATGTACAGTTGAGCGTCGATCTTGTACTAAGTTTTAGCACGTTCCACGGAACACTTGCATTGCTCTGTCTTTGTATGATAGAGCCTGCTTCTGCTGAAGGCCATTTCAAAAAAGTATATGTCAAGATTACACGTTAAAAAAGTTACAGTTTGCGATGTTGTTCTGTTGATATCTTTCTCAATAAACAAATTAAAATGGACAAGGTATCAACTGCGAAAAGTACCTTTCATGTGCCAATGATTTTAACAAATGTGCATATATGGCACGGTTAACGCAGTCTTAAAATACCACCATAGGTAGGCGTCAAACGATCAGCGACAACGTAGATCGAAAGTAAAAACGAAAAGCATCGTCATTCTGTCCACAGATGAGCCAGGACCACTTAGATAAGGCGACACATAGGTCGAAGTTGCACCTTCGCTTCAGAGTATCTGAGTACTTTAATGCCAAAAAAAGGTCCCGTTGGCACGAAAACAGCTTTCAAATTAAGGCAAGTACCAAATAGGAGACGGCCGCGGTGGTCTAGCGGTTCTAGGCGCTCAGTCCGGAACCGCGCGACTGCTACGGTCGCAGTTCGAATCCTGCCTCGGGCATGGATGTGTGTGATGTCCTTAGGTTAGTTAGGTTTAAGTAGTTCTAAGTTCTAGGGGACTGATGACCACAGATGTTAAGTCCCATAGTGCTCAGAGCAATTTGAACCATTTTTGAACCAAATAGGAAATATTCACTGAGAATTTACAAAGCTATTCAATAAAAAATTCCTAAACATATATTAGATTACAATTCAACTCCACCATAGCCGGTCCCAAGCCCGGTTGAAAAAGGAGGAGGGGGAGGAGTAACACCTCATAAAAAAACCTTGGTTCACCTGGCCCGGGTGATAGTACCTCGTGAGGGCCCCTTGCCAGGGACGCGGTGAAGACCTCAACGGCAGTGAAGGCGGAGATGAAGATCATCGGTACAGCGGAACTGGCGGAAGAGGCAACCTTGCTTTTTGGGATACTATAAAAGCTATCGTCCAAGGTTATATGGACAAAGGGCACGACGGTTCCACAGGTTAGTGGCGGTAACCCTACAGCGTCTGTTCCACATGTTAGTGGCGGCTGATCTATAAAACTCAGAAGTGGAACTCTGAGCTTAACCAGACTGAAATCTCAATTTCAGTCACAAACCCAGTCCAATTAAATCAACATGGATACAGCACCTTCAAAGACAAATTACCCCAGTGGGTCAAATCCCACGGTTGAAAAACAGCAAGTGGTCTATTCGGATTCTGGGGAGGCCACAGAAGTGTGCATGGAGGTAAATCGGAGTACCTCAAAACCCCGTAATAACAAAATCAAACCAAAATCAAGAATTTGGCTAATGACAAATTCTCTCTTAAAAATGGGAAAACTAAAAAACATCCTGGACAAATCCAGAGAACGTAAAATCAAAATTATTGCATTTCAGGAATCACGATATACAGATGAAAATCCTTTTGATTCGGAAGGATACAGGATATGCAAAGGAAAACCTGGAAAACGAGCCATGGCAAATTGTACACAATTTGGAACTGGATTTATAGTAGATACATCAATATTTGATTCAGTCGCAACTTTCAAATCTTACTCGGGTCGGCTCTCCACGATGACAATAAAATCAGCTAATAAGATATACACCCTAATCAACGGACATGCACCAACTAACATCAGTAACAAAAACAAAAGAGAAGAAGTAGAAGAATTCTCGAACCAATTAGATAATATTCTCCAAAAAATCCCTAATAACCATCTCAAAATCCTTATGGGCGATTTCAATGCACAAATCGGTAAAGAAAAGAAATATCGATATTGGGTAGGTAAATGGTCAGGGCATACACAGACCAACCGGAATGGCATGCGACTCATTGAAATCTGCAGCAACCATGACCTATTTTTCAAATCAACATTTTTCAAGAAAAGAGCCTCGAAAACGAAAACTTGGATCTCACCTAATCCATTACTAGGCGAATATCAGTTGGATCATGTAATGATCTCCCGAGTAAATACAGTAGAAATCATGAAACTTAAGATCCTTAATGGACTAGACCTAGATTCCGACCATTACCCAACAAAATTCTCCCTAGACGTCATTCCAGAAAAAAGAAAATTCACTAAGAAATCTCCACACCGTAAATATGATGTACAAAAGATAAATGGCAATGAACAATTTACAAAAGAAACGCAAAATTCAAAACCACAAAATTGGCAACAACTGCAAGCAGGACTTTTAAATGCAGCTGAAACTGTATCACCGCAAACAAGAACACGTAAACACCCATGGTGGACAGATGAGTGTGACCAACTGATGAATCTCAGACAACAGGCGTGGCAAAATTGCCACGCATTTGTGCAACAAAAATCAAAAGACCCTGGAAGATCTCAAAGATACCAGGAAAACAGTCACAAAAGCAATACGAACAGTCCGTAAACAACACGAAGACAAAAAATTGCAAGACATAGAAAATGATTTCAAGAAAAACAATTCCCGAAATTTCTACAGAGTATTCAAACAAAAATTAACAAAGTACTCTCCTCCATCACTCCAGTTCAAAAATGACCATGGGGAAATTGCTCATACCAACACCGAAAACTGTGAAATTCTTGCAAAATACTTTTCTAAATTACTGAATTGTGAAAAGCCTGCAGAAAAATTTGAGTTCCATCATACACAACGAAACCCAGACTCAAAGCCACCAAGTTTACAAGAGATTAAAGAGATAATTCAGTCACTGAAAAATAACAAAGCATCAGGAGAAGACCAAATCATCGCATAATTATGGAAAAATGCAGGAGAAAATCTACATGAAATCTGGAAAATTGAAAAAATCCCCACAGATTGGAAGACTGCAATCATACATCTTCTGTACAAAAAAGGAAGTAAAACAGACCCCAACAACTATCGTGGAATCTCTTTATTGTAAATAACATACAAAATTCTGTCTAAAGCCCTACTAAACCGCGCAGAACCTCAGCTGGATTCAAAACTAGGCGAATATCAAGGTGGGTTCAGAAAAGGTCGATCTTGCATAGAACAAATCCTTAACTTGAAAAACTCAATGAAATATTTACATAGTACTTCAAACAAAAGTTATGTCATCACGTTTGTTGACTTTAAAAAAGCATATGACAGTATAGACCGAGAATCCCTTTTTGAAGTATTAGCAGAATTTGGACTAGATCAAAAGACAACAAGCATCATAAAAGAAACACTCTACGGAGACCAAATCCAAAGTAAAATTGATGGGAGAATTGAGCACAGAATTTGAAATAGACACAGGAGTACGACAAGGGGATGTACTGTCCCCCGTGCTCTTCAATTGTGCTCTTGAAAAAGTTGTTAGAGAATGGAAAAAAGCAGGTGCACCAGCACACAGACAGGGACCAAGACATAAGGGCATAGAATTACACTGTTTAGCATTTGCTGATGACATGACACTCATCGCACAAGACATTACCGATACACAGAAACAGCTAGAGTTATTACAAGAACCGGCAGCTAAAATAGGATTACAAATTTCATTTGAAAAATCAAAATTTATGACTGACGTCAAAGATGCACCTTCTGATCTCAAAATTGGTAATAACTACATCTCTCGAGTAAAAGCATTTAAATATTTAGGTGAATGGATTGCAGAAAATTGTAATGAAAAGAAATCTGTCAGATCAAGAGTCCAAAAAATGGAGGCGGCGTTTCAGTTAACAAAAAACATTTACAACAAAAAGAGTCTCTCGTGGAACTGCAAAATACGACACTACACAACAGTAATTAGACCCGAAGCTCTCCACGCATCTGAGACACTAAACCTTCAACACAGAACACTAAAAGAGGAAATAGAAGTGAAAGAACGTAAGATAATGAGGAAAATCCTAGGACCAAGAACTAAAGATGGGGCACATTATCCAAAACCCAATGCAGAAATATATAAAAATATCTCCAAAATAACAGACACAATGCGCATGAGAAGAATCCAATTCATGGGGCACTTAGAAAGAATGGACTCAAACAGGTTAACGCACAAGATCCATACATTTTTAAAGAACAAAACTACAAGACCGAACTGGTACAAACAGACGGAAAAAGACCTGAGAGAATAAGGGTCTCCAAATCTACATGATAGAAGTGAAATCAGAAAAATCACAAACACACGGGGTTTTGAGGAAGAAGAGAGAAAAACTAACCGACATACACTCCTGGAAATGGAAAAAAGAACACATTGACACCGGTGTGTCAGACCCACCATACTTGCTCCGGACACTGCGAGAGGGCTGTACAAGCAATGATCACACGCACGGCACAGCGGACGGCCAGGAACCGCGGTGTTGGCCGTCGAATGGCGCTAGCTGCGCAGCATTTGTGCACCGCCGCCGTCAGTGTCAGCCAGTTTGCCGTGGCATACGGAGCTCCATCGCAGTCTTTAACACTGGTAGCATGCCGCGACGGCGTGGACGTGAACCGTATGTGCAGTTGACGGACTTTGAGCGAGGGCGTATAGTGGGCATGCGGGAGGCCGGGTGGACGTACCGCCGAATTGCTCAACACGTGGGGTGTGAGGTCTCCACAGTACATCGATGTTGTCGCCAGTGGTCGGCGGAAGGTGCACGTGCCCGTCGACCTGGGACCGGACCGCAGCGACGCACGGATGCACGCCAAGACCGTAGGATCCTACGCAGTGCTGTAGGGGACCGCACCGCCACTTCCCAGCAAATTTGGGACACTGTTGCTCCTGGGGTATCGGCGAGGACCATTCGCAACCGTCTCCATGAAGCTGGGCTACGGTCCCGCACACCGTTAGGCCGTCTTCCGCTCACGCCCCAACATCGTGCAGCCCGCCTCCAGTGGTGTCGCGACAGGCGTGAATGGAGGGACGAATGGAGACGTGTCGTCTTCAGCGATGAGAGTCGCTTCTGCCTTGGTGCCAATGATGGTCGTATGCGTGTTTGGCGCCGTGCAGGTGAGCGCCACAATCAGGACTGCATACGACCGAGGCACACAGGGCCAACACTCGGCATCATGGTGTGGGGAGCGATCTCCTACATTGGCCGTACACCACTGGTGATCGTCGAGGGGACACTGAATAGCGCACGGTGCATCCAAACCGTCATCGAACCCATCGTTCTACCATTCCTAGACCGGCAAGGGAACTTGCTGTTCCAACAGGACAATGCACGTCCGCATGTATCCCGTGCCACCCAACGTGCTCTAGAAGGTGTAAGTCAACTACCCTGGCCAGCAAGATCTCCGGATCTGTCCCCCATTGAGCATGTTTGGGACTGGATGAAGCGTCGTCTCACGCGGTCTGCACGTCCAGCACGAACGCTGGCCAACTGAGGCGCCAGGTGGAAATGGCATGGCAAGCCGTTCCACAGGACTACATCCAGCATCTCTACGATCGTCTCCATGGGAGAATAGCAGCCTGCATTGCTGCGAAAGGTGGATATAGACTGTACTAGTGCCGACATTGTGCATGCTCTGTTGCCTGTGTCTATGTGCCTGTGGTTCTGACAGTGTGATCATGTGATGTATCTGACCCCAGGAATGTGTCAATAAAGTTTCCCCTTCCTGGGACAATGAATTCACGGTGTTCTTCTTTCAATTTCCAGGAGTGTACATGGTCTACGCAACGAAAGCTAGCCCATTCGTTGTTTAGGAAGGAATATTGGGCGAAAAGGAAGGCCAACAAATGTTGATTACGCGTGGTCCTAAGTGATCCATCCGCGAAGAAGAAGAAGATTACAATTCATTCGAATGGAGAAGAATCGGACAAGTTTAAACGAGAGGATGCTTTATTCTACAAATATGTCTAGTTATATCTTAACAAAATATTAGCGTGGTACATGGACTGGTAATTTGTCCATACCGTAGAGAAATGTAAAAGAGTGTGCTTCACTAAACGTGGAAGTGTAGTAACCTCTAGACCAGTCATCGTCAAACTTTTTTGCTCAAGAGCCAATTCTGATATTATTGGAAACTTGTGGTAAGGTCTTATGGGACCAAATTTCTGAGGTCATCGGTCCCTAAGCTTACACACTATTTAATCTAACGTAAACTAACTTACGCTAAGGACGACACACACATACACACACATACCTATGCTCGAGGGAGGACTCGAACTTCAAACGGGGGCAGCCGCGCGGACCATGACAAGACGGCTTAGACCGCGGGACACAATGTCAAGACGCCTTACACCAAGCAGCTGCCCAGCGCGGCCGATATTGTTGAACGGTGCCTCGGAGCGCATATGCACCGATCTTACTATTAAATGGTAACCTACATAAATTAGTGCCTCATGACCCCCAATAGACTAACTACAGTATACAGGGTGATTCAAAAAGAATACCACAACTTTAGGAATTTAAAACTCTGCGACGACAAAAGGCAGAGCTGAGCACTATCTGTCGGCGAATTAAGGGAGCTATAAAGTTTCATGTAGTTGTACATTTGTTCGCTTGAGGCGCTGTTGACTAGGCGTCAGCGTCAGTTGATGCTAAGATGGCGACCGCTCAACAGAAAGCTTTTTGTGTTATTGAGTACAGCAGAAGTGAATCGACGACAGTTGTTCAGCGTGCATTTCGAACGAAGTATGGTGTTAAACCTCCTGATAGGTGGTGTATTAAACGTTGGTATAAACAGTTTACAGAGAATGGGTGTCTGTGCAAAGGGAAAAGTTCTGGACGGCCGAGAACGAGTGACAGAACACTTCATCACTGGCCTCCAAGAAGCCCTGATCTTACCCCCTGTGATTTTTTCTTATGGGGGTATGTTAAGGATATGGTGTTTCGGCCACCTCTCCCAGCCACCATTGATGATTTGAAACGAGAAATAACAGCAGCTATCCAAACTGTTACGCCTGATATGCTACAGAGAGTGTGGAACGAGTTGGAGTATCGGGTTGATATTGCTCGTGTGTCTGGAGGGGGCCATATTGAACATCTCTGAACTTGTTTTTGAGTGAAAAAAAAAACCTTTTTAAATACTCTTTGTAATGATGTATAACAGAAGGTTATATTATGTTTCTTTCATTAAATACACATTTTTGAAGTTGTGGTATTCTTTTTTAATCACCCTGTATAATTGCAACCGGTCCTTAGATCTGAGTGTTAAACGTCGAAACCTTCGGAAAACTTCATGTCGACTGTTCTGTTTTTTAGATCTGTGGCATTCTCAGTGGTCCCGAAGACGAGACACTTTGTCTGACGATGTATTGTGTGTTGTTTGTGTGAAAGGATGATCAATTGATTAACAGTTAGACTGTTGCCCACCTAAAACCATGCTGTTTCTTAGAATGCTAGCCATTTTTTATGGCCTTTCAACACTTTTTATTAAGAACACTAGCCAACATTTAACGGTGGTACTAACCATTTATGAAATTCTGAAACTACTTCTTCTGGACTACATATATATACATATTTTTTTCATGTTGTATAATTTTTCGTGTGATACACTTTGAAACAAAGCTTTTTGCATACGAGTATTCTGCACTGCCTTTTCTTGCAGCCTTTCCTGTTTGGCTGTAACAAAAAAAAGTGTTTCATGAATCAGATAATGAAGAAACGTCGTAAAAGAACGCAACATTTCAACGAAAGTTTTACAAAATCGAAACGAGGAAAACTCATTTGAAGTTTGACAAAACTGTTCTTGCACAAAGTCAGGACCATCATCTGAATCGTCACCCTCACTGTCACTGTCAACAAAATCTTGCTCCAGTTGACTTAAAATTTCGTCGTCCGAAAGAAAAAGTGAAGCCATGTCTTTCGTTTCATTGCGTACTGAACACACTGCTGCCGCCCTCCAGCAGCTTGATTTCATTCAAAAAACGGTTGTTTCAAAAACTAGATATTCCTTCAGCACAATGAAGAATGATCCATCCCGTCAATATACGTTGTTTCGTATTCAAAAGCGAGAGAAATCTTACCCCATCACATGTCAGGATCAGCAGTCTAACGAAATTTTTGCTTAGCGTTAGTTAACTGGATTACCAGTCAAAGTTTCGATAATAACAGTAATTTTACTTACATTTAAATGCATAATGCAATATCAAACACTTTCACAAATGTTTGATACATATTTTGAATTTGTTTTCTTCCACTCATTGAGTTACATTCTTAATTTAATGTCACGTTCTTTGCTACAAACATGTGCCACATTTGAAGACGACCGTCTGTATTATTCGCATGCACGAAACCATATTACTTCCATTTGAAATTTATACCATAGCAGCTGTTCGCTACGAGGCACACAGCCCAATACGTTGTCATCCTCTAACCCCGCAGTGGCCATGCAATTTCCCCTCTGCCCCTTAGGTAAGCGACTAACTTTACCTAGCTCACGGCCGAATTCACCAAGGTCAGTTAAAATTAAGCACGTCATAAAATAATACTTTCTCTGTAAGTATTTTTATTTGTTACTGAGTAGTAAAACTACACTCTTAGGGACCTCTTAACGTTAGCTGACGTTTTCGGAATTGGCTGTTAGTATTATAAAAGAAGGGTGAGGACTGTGAACGCACGAAAATTTGATTGGAACGGCATGCGGCCTGCGGGCCACAATTTGACGACCATTGCTTTAGACTGTTCCATTAATGAGTTACAACTTGAATCAGTCACACAAATACTTACCTGTGTATAAAGGAAGTTATAGGTTTCTATGAACTGCGAGGACACAGGAAAATTGCAGTTTGTCCACTAAAGCAATCACGTACAAATGGATGGATAATATAGGAAAAAGGGTGCAGTACGAACACAAGAAGAACGTATGAAACCTTCCCGCCTCCTCTATATCTCTTTTTTGTTACTCAACCTTCCCTTCTACAATAACCTATGAAACCTTTCCTTATGGTTTCCATCTCTTGCTTAATAATAACAAATGAAATCTTCCCTTTATTCTCTTTCTCAATCATCGCATACAAATTTAATTGCTGCTTATCAAAAGTGATTTTCTGATTGTTTCGACGAAAGATAGAATGTGGCGTCGTCGTGGCCGTCAGTCGTTATCTGCAATAACCCAAAACTGTTCCCTACCTTTTTTACTGTTACTGAATCGCCATCTGACTGCTACATCGAACTGCGACATGAATATACTTACTCTGTTTTACTATACTTTATTAGCTGCTGGTTGGCTGTCGTAATAACTGGCTGCATTTATTACCAAAGCTGACGTTATTCTTTAATAGCAAAGCTGACGTCATTCTTTAATTAAATTGACTGAAGTTACGTAATTCATAGTTACACTTTTTCTTGACAGCAATAAAATTTTTGCAAAGTTTTATGTTGATGTCTTTTTTTGGGATGGATTATAATCAGTAATGCAACATTGCTGGCAAAAATTAATTATATTCTGAAAACGTTTCTTCAAATATTTACTGCTGGTAATGAAATGATTTTACAAACGTTGAAATGGGACTTACGTTTTACAATAATCTTACAACTAGCATTGCGCAAACATACCTTCAGTAGTCTTGAGTTTCGCAAAGAAAATAATTCAATAATATTAGTTCCTCTTGTGATAATAGTTAGCTGATGTCTCTGTACATCCGTTTATAATCTCTTGTAAATCATAGCTGGTGGCTGGCAGGCACACTGCTCCTGTCAGCCTCTCGCTTCAGACCTGCTACCGACTCGCTTCACATCTCGCGTACTACTGACTTCCTACGAACGCTACAGTGTGGTCTCTCCTGCCAACAATGCTCTCTGGTGCAGACAATCCCTGCTACCATTACAAAATGTATCAATGCGCGATCTTTCCCGCTCTTTTCTTGAAATGTATCCATACGCGGTCTCTCCCGCCCTTTTTTAAAATTATATCAATGTGCGGTCTCTCTTGCCAACAATACTTTGGTGCAGACATTTCCATAGCTCCAAGCGCTAATAGAAAGGACTGATGCTCAAATCGTGATAGGCACTGAAAGCTGGCTAAAGCCGGAGATAAACTCATTCGAAATTTTTGCAAAGAACCTAACACTGTTGCAAAAGGATAGGCTAAACACAGTTGGCGGTAGCGTGTTTGTTGCTTTTAGAAGTAGTTTATCTTGTCGCGAAATTGCAGAACATAGTTCCTGTGAAGTAGTATGGGCAGAGATCATTGTTGGCAACCGGAGTAATTGGATCCTTTTACCGGCCTCCCAATTCAGATGATACAATTGCTGAAAGGTTGAAAGAAAACTTGAGTTTGTTTTCAAACACATACCCGGCTCATACGATTATAGTTGGCGGTGACTTTAATTTACCTTCGATATGCTGGCGAAAATACATGTTAAATTCCGGAGGTATGCATAAAACACCATCCGAAATTTCGCTAAACGCATTATCTGAATGTTATTTCGAGCATTCAGTTGATGAGCCCATGCGAATAGTAAACGGTTGTGAAAATACACTTGATCTTTTAGCAACTAATAATCCTTAGTTAATGAGTATCAAAACGGATACATAGATTAGTGAACACAGGGTTGTCGTAAGGAGATTAAATACAGTAGCTCTCAAATCCTACAAAAATAAACGAAAAATATATCTATCCATAAAAAGCAGATAAAATTTCACTTGACGCCTTCCTGTGAGACAATCTCCACTAGCACCAAATTAACAATATAAATGTAGATCATATGTGGCTTGAATTCAAAGAAATAGTATGGGCAGCAGTTGAGAGATTTATACCAAATAAATTAAGCAAACGACGGAGCTGATCCTCGTTGGTACACAAAACGGGTCAGAACACTGTTGCAAAAACAACGAAAAAAAACATGACAAATTTAAACAGACGAAAAATCTCCAAGATTGGCGATCTGTTACAGAAGCTTGAAATTTCGCGCGGACTTCAATGCCAGATGCTTACAATAGTTTCCATAACGAAACTTTGTCTCGAAACCTGCCAAAAAATACAAAGTGATTCTGGTTGTATGTGAAGTATGCTCTCGGAAAGACACAATCAATGGCTTCCCTGAGCGATAGCAACGGAGATACTATCACAGACAGTGCTGCCAAAGCAGAGTTACTAAACACAGCCTTCCGAAATGCCTTCACAATAGAAGACGAAGTAAATATTCCAGAATTCGAATCAAGAAAAGCTGCCAACGTGAATAACGTAGAAATAGATATCCTCGGAGTAGTAAAGCAACTTATATCACTTAATAAAAGAAAGTCTTCTGTTCGCTCGACGAAAGATCCGTACCCAAAGACTGGAAAATTGCACAGGCAACATCAATATTCAAGATGGGTAGTAGGAGTAATCCACTAAATTACGGGCTCATATCATTAACGTCGCATTATGCAGCAGGATTTTGGAACATATATTGTGTTTGAACATTATGAATTACTTCGAAGAAAACGGTCAATTGACACACAGTCAACACGGATTTAGAAAACATCGTTCTTGTGAAACACAACTACCTTTTTACTCGCTTGAAATGTTGAGTGCTATTGACAAGGGATCTCAAAGTGATTCCATGTTTTTGGATTCCCGCAAGGCTTTTGACACTGTACAACAAAAGCGGCTTGTAGTGAAATTGCGCGCTTATGGAATATCGTCTCAATTATGTGACTGGAATCGTGATTTCCTGTCAGAGAGGTCACAGTTCTTAGTGACTGACGGAAAGTCATCGAGTAAAACAGAATTAATTTCTGGCGTTAGTGTTATAGACCCGTTGCTGTTCCTTATCTGTATAAACGATTTAGGAGACTATGTTAGCAGCCGTTTAGGTTGTTTGAAAATGACGCTGTCGTTTATCGACTAGTAAAGTAATCAGAAGATCAAAACAAATTGCAAAACGAGTTAAAAATTGTGAGGTCGTCAACATGAGTGGTAAAAGGAATACGTTAACTTCGGTTACACGATAAATTAGTCAAATCTAAAGGCAATATATTCAACTAAATACCTAGGAATTACGATTTCGAAAAAATTAAATTGTAAGGAAAACACAGAAAATTTCGTGGGGAAGGCTAACTAAGGACTGCATTTTAATGGCAGGACACTTTGGAAATGTAATAGATTTACTAAAGAGACTGCTTACGCTGCTCTTGTCCGTTCTCATTTAGAATAATGCTGCGCGGTGTGGAAGCCTTACCAGGTAGGACTGACGGAGTACATTGGAAAAGTTCAAAGTTTTGTATTGTAGCGAAATAGGGGAAACAGTGTCATTGAAATGATACAGAATTTGTGATGGACATCATTGAAACAACGGCATTTTTCGTTGTGGAAGAATCTTCTCACGAAATTGCAGTCACCAACTTTTTCCTCCGAATGCGAAAATATTTTGTTGGCTCCGACCTACATAGGGAGAAACGATCACCACGATAAAATAAGGGAAATCAGAGCTCGTGCGGACAGATATGGGTGCTCGTTCTTTCCGCGCACTATACGAGATTGGAATAATAGAGAATTGTGAAGGTGGTTCAATGAACCGTCTCCCAGGCACTTAAATGTGATTCGCAGAGTATCCATGTAGATATAGATGTAGCTCGCTCAAAACAGCGAAATCTATGTCATTTGAGATTAACAAAGGACGTAGGGCATGTACGGAGAAGGGCATTATGAATAGCGAGAGAGTACAGCAGAACAGCTGAATAATTTTAAATCTCAACTACTCGAAGAAAGACATTGAATATCCGCATAACACTCCTTAAAAGAATCGAAGAACCGGGTTTCGAAGCACGAACTATGAATATTCTCCAGGCTACTAGGCTTCGAGCCCGTAGAAAACTTGTTGATTAAAGAAGACGTATTCCGGCAAGTAATATCTCTCCTAATGCTCCATCGGGAAATAGGACAGGAAGAAACTTTAATATACGACAATAATAAAATTCACCATCTATCGCACGCTTTGCAGTGATTCGCGAAGTTTTTATGTCATCAGTCTTCGGAATGGTTTGATTCCACTCACCAAGAATTCCTCTCCTGCTCTAACTTCTTCGTCTCAAAGCAGCGCTTGCACCCTACATCTTCAATTATTTGTTGGGTATATTTCAGTCTCACCTCAGCTTTTACCCTCTGAAGCTCCCTCTAGTAATGTAGAAGTTATTTCTTGTTGTCTTTACCCATGCTCTATCATGCTGTCCCTTCTTCGTGTCAACTTTTCCATCAGTTTCTTTCTTCGCTGTCTGTGGAAAACTTCTTTCCTTATCTCATCAGTCCACATAACTTTCAACATTCTAGTATTTTCCGGTTTTCCTTCAATCTACGATTCACTACCATACAATGCTGAGCTCAAAACAAC
Source organism: Schistocerca americana (assembly GCF_021461395.2). Classification (NCBI taxonomy): domain Eukaryota; kingdom Metazoa; phylum Arthropoda; class Insecta; order Orthoptera; family Acrididae; genus Schistocerca; species Schistocerca americana. The sequence goes on along the minus strand of NC_060124.1, from coordinate 211,011,508 downwards.
ATTTCTTCCTTAAATTAAGCCCCACGTTGGATACTAGTATACTTCTTTTCGCACGAAATGGAATTTTTGCCTGTGCTTTTCTTCTAAGGTAACAGAATTCCCTAACTTCGTCTAATTAGTGCTCAGTTTTGGTGTTAGCTTTATGGCTAATCTCATATCTGTTCGTCTTCATTACTTTCGCCTTTCTTCGATTTACCCGCAAAGCTGATGCACAGAGAATCTTTTAAGAGAGAATATTTTGCTGCTTACTAACTGGTAATAAATCAGTAATTACCCTGCGTGTGTTCAGGTTACCAGCGCGTGCACTATACAAGATTGTTAGTATGAAGTAAATTGTGATATTTTATTTTGCTGCATGTGGGCATGGCCGCTTACCACTTCCGGATCCTTGCATCTTTATCATTTCAAAATTATTTCACTGGTTAGTATGGCACATCATTTTATTAATCGTCATTCGACTACATGCTAAATTTTCCAAGAAATAAGTCTTAAACGGAATATTTCTCCACAAGAAGAGAGTTAATGTGTAAGCTTATATTGTGCTTTCATCTTACGACATGTACATTCTGAATTACAGTTATATAGATGAATCTATATATTGATTCTTTTAACTGTCGTTTTAGAACGTGCACCGCTTAATAAATCGTCGAGATATTTTGCTCAAATATAGCTGTAGACAACAGTTGTACTTTAACATCGTGTACGTCTCTGTAGTTATAAGGATGTAACAGTGATGGCGCAGTTAGTATATTTGCCGTAAATTTGCCAATTTTCATCGTTCAGATGGTAGTGAAGTGTCTATGAGTCTGTTTCATCGACGCAGTAAAAATATGCGTTCAGATCTTTCGTTGGATGAATGGATCATAAGATAATTTGATTCTCACTACATACAACAGTCAGCCCCTTAACAAGCTGCAGCCTCCAACGGTCGAAGCTAACCGACGGATTTTCTGTAGACCACGTGTGGAGAACTCCACCTCCTTACTTCATCCCCCCCCCCCCCATTCCCCCACCCCCCACCCAACCCTGCAGAGAGCGCAGACTATGCGTAAGCAAACGTCAGACTCTATCTCAGGTAACAGGCTGCGGTCACACCAAGCTCCGCCTTTAAACCCTTTGTGCAGCCCGCCGGCTACCCATTCACTATGCCCCTCCTCCCGGAACCAGTTGCTGATCGGCTCGCGTTATGACAGTCTGCTGAGGCTGTCGCTTTGCTTGCCACCTCTGACTGCCACGTCGCAGGATGAGTGTGCGCCGTTTTGAAACTTTCTGACAGGCAAAATTTGGCTGCTCGATCGGGACTCGAACCCCGAACCTTGCTTTTCTCGGGCATCGAAGTTATCCAGGCACGACTGACGATCCTCCCTAACACCTTTACTTCTGCCACTACCGTAAAATGTGGTGAGTAGAAACAGTTTTCAGATTTAAAAGAAAACGATTATACATAATTGTAAAAGGAAGTGTCGAATTCAAAATTATATGGTAATACATGTTTGTGCCTAAAGTTACACTTATAATAAATTTTGGGACCTAGCTCATGATTTTATGACACAAAGAAATAAGAACTTGGTATTTCTATTCACGCTCCTATTTATTGGTTTGTGCGGTAAATAGGGACATGTCAGAATCTGTTTTGGATCTAGGACAATAAGAAACAGGATTTAAGTGGTTCAAAAGAAGTTTTATTCAGTAGAAAAACTAATAGTATTGCAAGAATTGTGTTTTTTTAATTCCGTTGTCCAAAAGAAATAGTTATATATCTATTTACTTTGTTGCAACATTAAATTGATGAACTTGGTTTGTTTGTTAAAATATTAAGTCACTGACATCATGTTCGAAATGATGTGTTTGAATCTACAAGTTGTACCCCCAGAAGTTACGAACAGCTTTCAATCTTTGCCTTATACATAACTAATTTTACATATGTACAAACTGTGGCTCCTTGCTTTTTCCATACATTTTAATCACAGCATAATATAAATTGAGAAAAGTATCAGGTGGTTCTCCATTTCCGTCAAATTCTTAGCCTTCTTCAGAAGAAATACGTTCGATTACCGTTTCTATTCACCCCAAAAATTACGAAAACACACCTTAAAACTGAACTTTTGGTTACTGAAACGGAACTACAAATTTACTTATCATGCACTTAAATTAAAATAACACAACTTGGACTAGTACTTGCAGACATTGGAAGTAAGCCAATTCAGCACCGTATCCGACGTTTGTCATAGAGTGAACAAAACACCAACTAAGAAATTCATAATTCGACTGTTATATTGGTTCACTACCAAACTAGACTAACAACTTTTTGAATTATTTTCCCATTTGTCTTCCGACACAACAGCACATAACCATTGTTTCTGTCCACCCCATTTTACAGTATCACCTTCCTATTTTCAAAACATTACAGAATGTCCGCTGCCTCCGTTCATGGAGAGTGCTCAAAAAACACACACATTCCCCCATCTCGAGAACGAAAGATTCATTCTGGAAACAATCCCCTAAGCTGTGAGCCATTTCTCCACGGTAACCTTTCTTCCTGGAGTACGACTCCAGCAAGCTATGGAGGAAAGCATCTGTGAAGTTTGGAAAGTAGAAGAGAGCTACTGCCAGGACTTTATTTCTTCTTTGTGTCTCACAAAACCAATACATAAACTGCTACTATCTTGTAGAATTTCCATTTGCATGTCCTCTTGTGGCTCTTAATAATTACATATTTGTTATTCTTACAATCTATATCGCGCCCAAGATACTGGAAATGTAACAGTCGTTACAACTACTAGCAAAAAAGTTGGAGCAATTAACCCTCACGAGAAAACATAGAATACAACAGTTTACACGTGCGAGAAAATTTGTTTTCACAGCAGCAAAGGAAGAGAGATTTTTTGTCGACCGGAAGTAGCTAAAAAAATGTTGGGTTCTATTTAGAGTTCAGATGGAGTGGTCGTCAAAACTCAGGGATAATTTGTATCATGATGCAACCTCGTATAATGAACAGGACTGATCACACTGCTACGCAGCGATCTTGTCCACGCAAGTTACCTACTTCGATATATGTTCGAATAGACATCATGTTCCATTCCATGGGAATGGCTGTGCCCCACGAGTGCGATGTAATCCTGTATAGAAAGATGGTCTGCATCGGTCGTAATACAGTGCGTCTTAGGTAATCTTGTAGACTCAACGTAATTACAACAACACATATTTCAATATAACCTAGGCACATGTAAACGTTAGTCCAACTAATTTCTGTACATGTCTAAGTTATACCGAAATATGTGTTGTAGTGATTACGTTGATGTTACTTGGTAATGTATGACGCCCTGATGATAGTGGCGCTGTAAGCTGAAATCTAGATGTGCAATAAAAAAGACTGATGCTCACCTTCTTTCTGTCCTTTTTGAATACTATTCGTTAAGGAGCACAAAATATTCATTGTTAGTAGAGTTATCTGCAGAAATACAGGTGCCCATTTATCAACTCATTTTATGTAAGTTTAAAATAAGTACTGCAATTCTATTTGTAAAAATATCTTCCTGCTTGGTTGCAATACGTCACGCTGTCCCTTATTGAACTGTTGGTCTACAATCAGTTTCATTGTGTTCAGACTTGTTACTTAAGCAACAATGAGACTCACTGTGAAAACTATTTGTGTTTAAGGAAAAAATTACGTTATTTCTAGAACAATAATAACTGGTATTTTCTTCAAATATTTAACTTTCCTGAGGAGATAACTGTTTTTCAACAAGTCGGTTAAGATTTGTCTAGAAATATCGTGGTACCGTTGTTTATATATTCGCCAAACGACTGAACTGTTTATACCAATAACCTCCAACATATACTCAACTTACTACACAAAAGTAATGAGATAATTATGTCGTACAACAATATTAGTATGAGGGACCCGCCTCAGCTTCGCACAGGTAGCATTAGGTGTCTACGGCCAGGCGTCATGTCTGGCTAACCGGTAAGTCTATTTAAGAGGCAAAATGTAAAGCTATAACTAAAATTCAGGGAACAGCGTTAGGTACCTCAATATAAACTCCAAATTTTAGTTTCGTATAACTTCAACGCTATAAGCAGCGCACGCCAAAACGTCCTCAGCAAACTCAACTTAAACAACAAACATCATCATAGGTCAGTTACTTTGCACTAAATATTAATGAATTACATAAGAAAGAGGATCAGTCTATCTATTACAGTAGTTCCTGAGATTTGTCTTCACATACAGAGAAAAAAACGCGACGTAGAACTTTAACTTATAATATGTAGTGATTTCCTTATGTAGGCATTACACATATAACGTTATCGAAATTGTTTTCGTAATGGCATACACACGTTCTGTTCTGTTAGACGTTTGTTGTGTCATGCATTTCTGTATTGCAGCGATCACTTGAAAATGGCAAAAAGCTAAAACTGCCCATTATAAGAAAATAAACAAATCTGTGGTCATTTAATCTCCTCTACACGACTTTAAAAATTTAAGGTTTAAAGAAGCTAAAATAATAGTGCTATAAAATGTGATGTACAGAGAAAGAATGACATTGATTCAGTGAACCGTTTATTAATTTGCACTCTGCATATATACCACATTCTGAGCAGTGGTCGTACGATGTAAGTAGGCTGTACCAGACAGCACTCCACCTAGTTGAGATATCTTCATTAGCCATGGGTGTCAATGACATCCAGAAAACAGCACGATAGATTTTGCGAAAAATATTTGGACACAAGATCCAAAACGCTGTCTTTATGCAAAAGATAAGAACTGTAGTGATCTCTGACTATTTAGTTTCATTGCATGGAAAAGACGTCTGAAATTCTATGGATATCTAGCAGGAATGGAAGGCTGGTGATTACGATGGCTATCTGACATGCACAAAGATAGAAAGGAAGCCTCTATTGACCCACTGGTAATTAAACAGATTATGTATACTGCCAAACTGTCGACTCGACTCGTATGTTCACATCCAAAACCAACAGAAAGCTCTGAGACTCAAAACGCATGCATACTGGAACGATGACAGGTGCACAGTGGAAGGATGCAGAAGTTTTGGAAAGATAAGAAAGAAAAGGAGACTAGAGCTAACTAATGGTTCCACATGCTTTATAATCTGCCCCACGTATACATAAGAAGTCCAGACAAGCCTTCAGCGGAAGGCAACATCAATGCAGACTTGCCGTAGAATCTTCGACAGAATTCCTTCAACGAATTCGCACTCATCTTCCCAAAAAAACGGAGAAGCTGCCCTGTGACTGAAAATGCGCGGTCACTCACTCACACACACAAAGAAGGCAAAGCAAATAAGAACAGAATTGCCCTGTATCATCTTTAAAATTTTCTCAGGATGTCTCCTTCCAAGTGCACAAACAACTTGATCACAAAATTGGTGAATACCAAGCCGATTTTCGCACAGGTGGATCTTGTGTGAAAAAAAAAATACACAAAGCAGTCAGGATTAGCCTGATCATTTGTTCCCTTGTCGATTTCAAATAAAGCATAGGATTCTATCAACAGACAGTTTCTCTTTCCCATCGTCGAAGTACGAGGACTTGATCGAAAAACTCTGAACCTAGTTTCACACTAAGCAACATAAGTTCTGAAATGAAATTCACAGTTGATATGTATGACCTCTCCCTGATGAAATCCTACGTCGGATAGGGCAACGTTTTGTCTCCACTTCTCCACTCCTGTTTAACATCGTTCTGCACAAAGACATCCGAAAATGGGAAAAAGACTAGACTGCTAGATACACAACTAGGGCAACAGGAAGATGGTGTCCGGACCTTGCAAATGGCTCGGACACAGCAAATGATGCGACTACTGCAGTCAAACAGATAGAAACACTCAAAAAAAAGTACTGAAAAATAGATTAGCAAATTTCTTTACAAAAAACCTCAGTTCATTAGCTCAGAACTCGACATTCCAAAACTTTCCGCCTAGATAAGATCTTTGAACTTACTGGAGTGGGGAGGGGGTTGGGAAGGGGGGGGGGAGTAAAACATCCCAGAGAATTCGCCGAAAGGAACTGAAGAGGAAAAACTTCCAACATCTACAAAAATAAAAAAATTATCTTCAAATTCAACAATCAAGTACTAGAACACAGACATCAAACCAGAAGCCCGCTATACCAGCTAAAGTCCCACACTTCACCTAAAAGGCTAAAAGTAAAATTTTCTAGAAAAGTAAGCCCAAATTATGAGAAAGATTCTCGGCACAGTCAGAACAGAAGAAGGACACAGCATAAAATACCAGTAAAAATCTGAAAAATATATCGAACCTCGCCCCATACATCCTAAAAAGAGTATTTTACGGCTCTCTGCAAACTGCCACCAACAACTTATCCACAAAATCTTAATAAGCACGAAACGAATGAAAATCATACACAGAATTAAACAAATTTAAACCAAATCTGAGGAGAACCCAGGTAAATTCCTCGGAAATTATATGCAGAAATTCATAAAGAACGAAAAAACTGAAAGAAGGTAAGTGCTTTTGGAGAGCAAAACTGTAAGGAACTCGACTGAAGACAGAAAGAGAATTCACGAAGATATAATGAGAAATGAATGGAAAGTCAAACCAATGACGTAATTTAATATGGTCCAGTCTCATCTGCAGTCGATCTAAAGTAGTTTCGACGTGTACTGTTGGCGAGAGCACTACAGCTCCACTAGCTTTCAACACATCAAGTGGAGCAATACTGACGCTGTCGGTTCCCACTCTGATGCCACTTCCGCTCCGCAAAGCTTTGTGTTTGCCAGTTCGCAATTTGGAATCTTTCCGGATACGAAAATTTCACTTATTTAAAATAAAATTGCTATTTGCATCCTAATTCAGATAAAGAATAGATTTCTGATGTGCTTTGAGACACTATAGGGATCCACACCACAAATTAATTGCAGAATTTTTCGTGCTTTTTTTTTTTAGGAGATAGCGACTTCAATATTCATACTTTTTGTGAGTTCAATTTTGGCAAAAGTAACAAAAGCACGATGTTTCCTGAAGCTTATACAAAGCAAACGCAATCAGATACTGAACAAAGTTGCGAGCCATTACCATACGATGTATTTTGGTAAGCCAGGAAACAAAAGTGTTTTAGTGAGTTCAGTAGTTTTCGGGATATGACGTATAAGTTTGAAACAGTTTCGTGGAAAGTAAAAATTTCACCCGAAAAGAAAGAGAGTAATTGCTAAGTGCTGCTGCAGTACCTGTCGCGACGACGTTGCTATACTTTGGAGCTTATGTGTCAGACGCCAACTTATTTTAATAAGACTACAACAATAAATAAATATTAATAAGAGCAGGTAAATGCAGAACGGTTCATGCATGCTAGTTGCTGACAAAAAAATAATTTACACAAGAATGAAGCAGAAAGATTCTATTAGATGACAATAATTTAGCCAGAGAGGCAATCCTGACGTTGTGCTTGATAATGGTGGCAAGACTTAAGAAAAATGAAGACACGTTCATAGGATTTATCGACCTATAAAAAACCGTTCGACTATTGGTGCAAGATGTTAGAAATTCTGAGAAAATAAGTATAGGCTATATGTAAAAACAGGTAATATACTATATCCACAAGAACCTAAGAGTGAATAATAAGAAAGGAACACCAGAGACGAAATGCTCCGAGGAAAAGGGTGTACGCACTCTTTTTCTCCTACTGCTCAATCTGCACATGGAAGAAATAATGACGAAAATGAGTGAAAGTGAGCAAGAACTACAAAACTAGTTGAATGGAATGAAGTCTATTGAAGACAGAATGTGGCCTGAGAGTTAAAAAAAAAAAAAAAAAAAAATATGGAAAGAAAGAAGGACGGAAGGAATGAAGAGCTGCAGAAATGTGATTAGCGATAATATCAAAACTTGTGACCACGAAGTAGTGAAGTGATGGACAAAATAACGAATTGTGGACGATGTAGGGGCAATCCGAGAAACAGACTAACACATGCAAAGAGGGCATTCTCTGCTGAAGAAAGTCTACCAGTATCAAACATGTGCTTTAGTTTGAGAAAATAAAGAACATTACGAACATTTAGAGTACAGCACTGTATGGAAGTGAACCACGCATCGTGGGAAAACTGGAAGACATGTGGTGTTATGGCAAGCTGTTCGAAATTAGTTGGACTGACAAGAACTGAGAACGTTCGCTGTGGAATCAATACGGAAAGAATTATCTGGGACACGCTTACAAGAAGGAACAGAATGATGGGACATGTGTTAAGACATTAAGGAATAGCCTACATAGCACTAAAGGCAGTTGTTGGGGGTGAAAGCTGTAGAGAGGAAGACAGAGATTGTAATATATTCAACAAATAATTACATATATACGTGGTGTCTGTTCTTTCGGACATGTCCGAAAAGACAGACACGTTACGTGATCCAGCAGCAATACAAAAATTATTTAAAGGTTTTCGGTCACATTAGCCGCATTTAGGCATTGAAATGAATCAGTGGCGGCGGATGACAATTTGTGCTGGACTGGGTCCGGAACCCGGTTAACGCAAGCGGTTTCATTTTAGTTTCTAAATGCAGCTAATTTCACTGAAAATCTTTAAACAACACATAACGACGCTTCGTCACGTTTGCTGCAAGTTCTGTTCTGAGATGAAGAGGTTAGCGCAGGGTAGGAATTCATGACGGGCTCTGTAAAAACTGTCAGAGTACTTATGACTTCTCCAAGAAAATATAATCCCTTTGTACTCATTCTTGGAGTACAATGACATTCTTTAAACGTGTTCTTGTGGATTTGCATCAGGAGTCCGGTATCCTAGAGCTCTCAACAGCCCATAAGGAGAGAAAAACTACAAAACGGACTGCCATTTAACTGCGCTCTAGAAAAAGTAGTCAAAAAGTGGAACACGAGGACCGCTAGCGGAATCCAAAGAGGAACAAACTATAAAGGCATCAAAATCAATGTCCCAGCTTTTGCAGGTGAAATGGCCGTACTAGCCGAGACCTGAAATGAAGCCAAAAGTCTGACTCTGAAACTAAAAAAATCTTCTTCACAAAGACTACATATTGGATAACATAAAAAACACAGAGAAAGATTTTAAATGAGAGCTCAAGAAATAGAAATCGTAAAAGAACTCAGATATCTTGGAGAATGTTTTGGCTGGAATGTCTTTGAAAGAAAGGTAATGGCATCTATAAGACATAAAATTGAATATAGAAGAAATAAAGTTGAACTGACTTCCAGCTCGCTAAAAACACATGTAACAGAAGTCCTTCGCATGGACTGCAAAAGTAAGACGCAACTCCACGGCAATTAAACCGAAAGCCCTACATGTAGATGAAATATTGTCCATGCCAACTGAAAGGGTGGAGATCAAAGACAGGAAGATATTAAGAAAAATCCAAGGCCGCATATTCCATAACAATAAACTAATCCATGCCAGAAATGACATTCTTGACCAAATAACTGAAAAACTCTCAGACACAAGGAGTAAAAGAAGAATCCATTTCTATGGACTCGTCGTGAGAATGAAACCAACTAGACTCACAAAAAAAAAAAAAGCTTCTCACAACTTCCAAAACAAAACTACAAAAATTAAATTGAGTTAAGGATAAGGAGGAGAATTTAAAAGAAATCCAGGAAAGGTTTCAAGTCAAAATCAAAATACCAAATGAACGATACAAATCTCAGAAAAAGAAAGGTATGTTAGATCAGAAAGAATGCAACAATACTGGGCTAAAAGAAAGAAGCAGAACACAAAAAAGTGATTAATCTAGCGTACTCCAAAGTCGGATGAAACGAAAGGAGAAGAAAACGTACTAGAGATCGGAATTGTGGAGAGTGAGAAGAAAACGGTTCGTCTTGTGAGTGACTGTTTTGATTGGTTCGGCTTGTGAGTGGATTTCTGTAAGAGGTCAAGCTCGGTTACCGTGGAGGCACGGCGTAGGCGGGAGTTGGCCGTGTCTCCGAAGAGACGGGCAAGGCGCAGCGCGGGCTGCCTACCCGCAGAGCGGCAGGGGCCGGAGCGGTAACCGGATTAGGCGGCGGCGATACGAGAAGCGGCGAGTCTGGGCTCGTCGCTAATTGGGGGCGGTGGCGGAGGCGGCGTGGCGGTCCCGCCGCCCCCGAGCCCGCAATCAGCCCCCGAAAGGCAGCGCCGCCGGCGCGAGGTGACCAAATCGAGTTACCGCCAGCAGCCCCCGCCCCCACCTCCTCGTTCTCCACCCCCTGGTCCTTCTCCTTGCGGTCTCAAAAGAGACCACCTTGCCCACCTCATCCTCCTCCTCCCTCACTTTCTCCACCCCCTCCTCGTCCTGCTCCTTCCGCCGAGCTGCTCTGCCGACGCTAACGGAGTTTCTTAAAAAATAAACTCTCTTCCTGCCTTTCCTCGGAGGGTTAAGAAATCTAATACGCATGTACAATGAGCCGCAGCGCCGAGGAAAAGTTTTGTCTCCCACGAGACAGTAGCCTTTTTCATGAGCAACTTATGTACCGGAGGGGAGTGAAAGCTGTACGCCACACGCTGAAGACACTTGAGGTCTCTAACTTCCGCCCTTGCTTGTGCCTAACCGTGAAGGCCATGTCCATTTGATTAGAGAACAAAGGCATTCTTTTATCAGTTTTCTCCCGTATGATTGTGTTCAGTTTTTTAGTTTATTTGCAGTCGATTTGGAAGAAACTAGAGCTTCATCTACATGCAATTGAGCACTGTTATCAATATGATATACCACCTCAAGTAAATCCTGTTAATGTGCCCCAATATTCTCTATTTTAGTAACTATAAGAAGAATCTGACAGTTATCACGCTATTGGACGTTGGGGTACGCAAATAAATTAAAACAAACACAGCTGAGTGGAGGAAAAGTAGTAAGAGAATAATTTTTGTTCTGCATAGCAAAATATTTCACACCTGACATCCTCTACATCCAGAGTTCTGGAAGCCACAAGTATTCCTTTTCAGTCAGCCATTCATAGATCAGATTTACGAAGAATGATGCCGTTTAAACGATTTTCTAAATATTTCCGAGATGAAAGTCAGGCTGTACATCTACATCTACATTTATACTCCGCAAGCCCCCCAACGGTGTGTGGCGGAGAGCACTTTACGTGCCACTGTCATTACCTCCCTTTCCTGTTCCAGTCGCGTATGGTTCGCGGGAAGAACGACTGCCAGAAAGCCTCCGTGAGCGCTCGAATCTCTCTGATTTTACATTAGTGATCTCCTCGGGAGGTATAAGTAGGAGGAAGAAATATATTCGATACTTCATTCAGAAACGCACCCTCTAGAAACCTGGACAGCACCGCGATGCAGAGCGCCTCTCTTGCGGAGTCTGCCACTTGAGTTTGCTAAACGTCTCCGTAACGCTATCACGCTTACCAAATAACCCTGTAACGAAACGCGCCGCTCTTCTTTGGATCTTCTCTACCTCCTCTGTCAACTTGACCTGGTACGGATCCCACTCTGATGAGCAACACTCAAGTATAGGTCGAACGAGTGTTTTGTAAGCCACCTCGTTTGCTGATGGATAACATTTTCTAAGCACTCCCCCAATGAATCTCAACCTGGCACCCGTCTTACCAACAATTTTATATGATCATTCCACTTCAAATCGCTCCGCACGCATCCGCTATCATATAATCATACAATAAAGGATCCTTCTTTCTATGTATTCGCAATACATTACATTTGTCTATGTTAAGGGTCATTTGCCACTCCCAGCATCAAGTGCCTATCCGCTGCAGATCTTCCTGCATTTCGCTACAATTTTCTAATGCTGCAACTTCTCTGTATACTACAGCATCATCCGCAAAAAGCCGAATGGAACTTCTGACACTATCTACTAGGTCATTTATATAGTGAAAAGCAATGGTCTCATAACACTCCCCTGTGGCACGCCAGAGGTTATTTTAAAGTCTGTAGACATCTCTCCATTGAGAACAACATGCTGTGTTCTGTTTGCTAAAAACTCTTCAATCCAGCCGCACAGCTGGTCTGATATTCCGTAGGCTCTTACTTTGCTTATCAGGCGACAGTGCGGAACTGTATCGAACGCCTTCCGGAAGTCAAGGAAAATGGCATCTACCTGGGAGCCTGTATCTAATATTTTCTGGGTCTCATGAACAAATAAAGCGAGTTGGGTCTCACACGATCGCTGTTTCCGGAATCCATGTTGATTCCAACAGAGTAGACTCTGGGTTTCCAGAAATGACATGATAGCGAGTAAATACATGTTCTAAAATTCTACAACAGATCGATGTCAGCGATAGACAGGAAAGACTGTAGCTTGATTTAATAAATAATGGATTAAAATGTTGAGGTCGCGAGTCCGAAATTACCTTGTGCAAGTTTTTCGCGTCAGTAACCTACATCCATTTCAGCCTGGTCTCCCCAATTCGATCACTTCTTATTTACACTGTTTGTCGTCCTAGTTTCAATTTCTTATACGACGAAATTCCACATAAATACTTCGAGGAAATAGTTTCCTAATATTTAAATTCATACATGAAATGTATTCGAAGTTGGGAATACGGACAACCATTTGCTGTATAATGAGAAGACGACAATGGAAATTTGTTGCTGACCAGTACTTGAACCCGGATTTCCCGCTTATCGCGAGCGGTCTCCTTACCATTAGGCTATCCGAACACGACTCGTGGCCAAACCTCCACATGTCGTGAGCCATGTGTCTACACACCGGCACTAGTACATTTATTATGTATAAACTTTAAAATTTTAAACAAAGTGCTAATTGCACCTGAAATAAAAATTAAAATGTTTCTTGAAAGTCTATGCATTACAGTACTTTATCGGTTTGTTCGTTGCCGCGACAGCCAACCGCTTTTGTTAAATTTTCTGGAGTCTAGCTGAGTTTCCTGTCAGATAACACATTCTTCATCTGAGAAAATGAGCCCTTAACATCTACAGAGGAGGAACTGAAAAATGGTGTTCTCGAAAAATTCTGATCTTGAAAAATTTAGAAACATTTCAAAGATTCAACAACGTGGCAGTTTTACTGCACCAGAAATGGACTCTACGACAGTTCTCTGTATTATATTTGCTCCATTGTAGGGTCCATTTCTCTAGCAGTTGACTCATCACCTTGTAAAATTTTTGGAGAGTTCCGTTTGTCAAGATCAGGATTTTCCAAAAACACAATTTTGCATTTTTCCCTAACTCATGTACACCACTTCCCTGGCACCGTCTGCAGTCTTAGAACCCCATCATCCAGAATTTTCGCTGATGTCGTCAAAGGCTGCCCAGTCCTTTGGCAGATCACATGTGGCAGGAAACCGAATTCGGCAGCAATAAAAGACAATATGTTGCTGTCGGTTGCATTATCGCCTTCTTCGGTTGTCGTTGACACGTACTATTGACACGCGTTGAGATCTCCTTGATCACGCCTTGTGAACTACGTGCCTGTTTTCTTCAATATAGTACAAAATGTGTTCGCAGGAACTTGTCAGTTTTAACGATCCAAACTTTGATGAAACTGTTAGTCATTGGATGGAGGGAGATGCCAGTGACATAGATCAAGTCGCTTCTCACTTCCGAAGATTCGAGAGGTTTCCTTCCTGCTGCCACAGAAGGTGCTTTAACCTCCAGAGCGATCACCACCTTAGCTACAATGGCGAAATTTCATGTGTTGTGGGTTGGCAGGAGAGCCAACACCGGGTACTAGAGGAAGCCGAAAGGCACGCGTTTTAGCTCACGCAGGCTGGCGTGAGGTCTGGAACAGGGTAAGGGAATTAGACTTTAGAAAAACGGACGTAGCTGGTGGAATACTTAACTTTAATCGATTAATGATGAGCGTCGCTCTTGACTGTACATGACTCAGTATCAATAGTAATTGGTAATGGCGCCTTGCTAGGTCTTAGCATATGACGTAGCTGAAGGCTATGCTAACTATCGTCTCGGCAATTGAGAGTGTATATTGTCAGTGAACCATCGCTAGCAAAGTCGGTTCTCCAACTGGGGCGAGTGCTAGGAAGTCTCTCTAGACCTGCCGTGTGGCGGCGCTCGGTCTGCAATCACTGATAGTGGCGACACGCGGGTCCGACGTATACTAACGGACCGCGGCCGATTTAAAGGCTACCACCTAGCAAGTGTGGTGTCTGGCGGTGACACCACATCATGCATAAAAAACTGCTTCAGAAATCAATGTCCCCAGTCTGGTTGTGATAGGTCGAGAGGACGGAGGTAAATCTGGAACTCAGCCCACGAGGTGTGGTCCTTGAGATCACGCGAGGTTGGTTCTTGCAGAATGCTACTATACACCCTCTACCCTGCGCAAACTCTACAATATTTTGCTGTCGGTTGCATTATCGCTTTCTTCGGTTGTCGTTGACACGTATTATTGACACGTGTTGAGGTCTCCTTGACCACGCCTTGTGAACTACGTGCCTGTTTTCTTCAGTATAGTACAAGATATGTTAGCAGGAACTTGTCAGTATTAACCATCCAGACTTTGATGTAACTCTTAGTCGTTGGATGGAGGGAGATGTCAGTGACATAGGTCAAGAAATAAAAGAAGACGATATTACAATACCCAGTGATCACAGTTCTTCTAGTGGAGGATCATTCAGAGGAAGGACTTCAGGACAGTTGTGGGGGAGATCTTTCTGTTCCTCCACTAAAACAAAACTTTGTTAAAATCAGTTGTGTTTTGTGTAGCGATAGAGGAGAATCTGTATGCCAGCATTGAATGCCAGTTTTGCAGACTTTCTTTTTGTGCCGATCGAGGGTAATTTTTATGTGCAAATTTAAACCCTGGAATGTACGTTTATTTGAAAATTTAATTGCTACAGAGATACTGCTATTTTTCAGAATGTAAAATTCAGATTTCTAACAGTTCGTTTATGTGTGCAATTTAGAAAAGACCGCGCAAAAGTATGTGATTTTGCGTGACAAAAAGTAAAATACTGCAGGCTTTATTTAGTGCAATAAGATCAACAGGATTCAAACAACAGTTAAATAACTGTAAAAATTAATGTTATACAACTTTAAAATTTCAAATGACTTGTGCCTCAAAACTCGGTTAAAACACAGGGGTCTCCGAGACCACACTTCGTAGTATGCGTTACAGAAAAGTCACTTCATGAGCTAAGGGATAGATGTTTGAACCCTTCGTGGAGCTTTCACAAAAATCGTCTTAATACTGGAAATCAATTTGTCGACATCAAGAAACAGGCTTCATATCTCTTCTGACACACTGTGGAAACCATGTGGTATGAGTGTCATGTGAAACATATTTGAAAGTAGCACTTTTAAAGTTGTCTCATCCTTTTTTCATGTGTGGTACAGCTGGAGAGATGAGGAGTAATACAGTGTCGTATTGAATTTCTTCAAGCAACGTTAGCTGTAATAAATTCGTAAATAAATGTATGATACTTTTCCTCCTGGAAGCAGTAATCATTTTACTGGTCGCCTTCTGTAGGAACAATAATACTGGCGATAAAACTACGGTAGGATTACACGAGTCCCCAATTGAAGTCCTGATTTCTTTTTCATTTTTTACTTCATTTTCAGTGCCGGCTGGTGTGGCCGTGCGGTTCTAGGCGCTTCAGTCTGGAACCGCGTGACAGCTACGGTCGTAGGTTCGAATCCTGCCTCTGGCATGGATGTGTGTGATTTCCTTAGGTTAGTTAGGTTTAAGTAGTTCTAAGTTCTAGGGGACTGATGACCACAGATGTTAAGTCCCATAGTGCTCAGAGCCATTTGAACCAGCCATTCATTTTCAGTGATTTTCATTACTTTGTCGCAGCATTCAAAAATGGCTCTGAGCACTATGCGACTTAACTTCTGAGGTCGCCTAGAACTTAGAACTAATTAAATCTAACTAACCTAAGGACATCAGACACATCCATGCCAGAGGCAGGATTCGAACCTGCGACCGTAGCGGTCGCTCGGCTCCAGACTGTAGCGCCCAGAACCGCACGGCCACTCCGGCCGGCTCGTAGCATTCACTTAACATTTTCGCGAACTTTACTTACTAGAACAGATTCGTCCGTATACTCCTCGAATAACTTTATTAATGTAGGATTCTGTAGTTTTCGCAAAGGTATTCCAACAAGCTTTATGTAAGTCGAATGCAAACTGCGATTTTCAGCTCTTTGTTGCAATTGTTGTTGAAAGCAAAGAAACCTTCTGCCAGTAACCTTAGTTGTTGCACCGATATGTTGAGAAATGAAATATTTCTCTTCGTAGCTCACTGTCTGCTCTCCTGTTTTGCACAGAAGTGTTTCAAAAAATGGATCTAAGCACTATGGGACTTAACATCTAAGTCCCTAGACTTAGAACTACTTAAACCTAACTAAACCAAAGACATCACACACATCCATGCCCGAGTCAGGATTCGAACCTGCGATCGTAGCAGCGGCGCGGTTTCGGACTTAAGCGCCTAGAACCGCTCGGTCACAACGGCCGGAGCACGGAAGTGTTTCCCCGTCAGTAAAAAAACAGTTCGTATTCGAAACTATTAATGTAACTTCGCAATTTACTGTGTGGAGGAACACCGAATATCGGCATGATACTAGCTACCTGACACAAGACTGTCGCAATGAAAGTGAAAGGAAAAGAAATTTAGAACAATAACGGAACTGAGTTTTAGCCCTGGTACGCATTATTCTTTTGAAGAAGGTATGAATCGATTGGAAGCCGGATTAACCCGACCGATAATTAAGGACCTTACCTACTGTTATCTCTTTTTATACTGCACTCATTACTGTTTTTAATAATACAGGAAAAAATAATAATAAAAAATGTCACAAAAGACATTTATTTCCCCAATTAGGCATTTACGTAAAAACGGACGAAAAAGACAACATAAATCTGCGGCATTTGAAGCACAAAGATGAAAATCGTACAGATTCACGTTCGGATTGAAGACAGATTTTTAACTGGTTTAAAACGGCATTCTGCCGAAGTTCCGATCTCTGTCCATTGCCACGCAGATGCTGATGGCTCGTTGAGGTGTAGCATTCGCAGAACACGCCTTTTGTGGATCCCACTACCGCATTCAAGCCACCCCACAACTACCAGGCTAAAATATTCGTTGCGTTTCTCTCAATAGTTGAACTTCGTTTACGTTAGCGTATTTTATTCTTCATACTTCCAGTTTCTTGCATTTTTTGTGATGATTCCGAGACAGATCGTGAGGACTTTGCACGATCATGGTGTCATCAGTAGAGATCCGCACCGCTGCCCTAACAGTTTAGCGACGTTCACAATAAAAGTAAACTATATCCACTTTTTCGACGGTCGAATACATTGTGGAGGTCTGAACAGCTTCATCATAAAGTTGTCTGATCGCTACGTCAGTAGAGCACAGGCTGATTGAGTTCAAACGCGAAGGAAAGGTGCACCAGAGTTACGTGTTTGCTTGCATTTGTTACAGCTGGAGGTTCGTGTAGTCTCTCCACCTAGCGGCGGGTCAGTGGTTTGCAGCGATAGTATCTTTTTAGTTTTGCTCAAGTTCGTCACACGTCACGTCGTTTACATCCAGAGGATGTTTCCAATGCCACAGACAAAAGCTTATAATTATATTTCAAAAAGCTCGATGTCTTAATTCAGCAGCTATGGACATAAAAATTATTTGCGTACGACACACTAAATTTGCCTTATTGCCCATTATAATTGAGCGAAAGCCGACCCTCTGTTTGGTACTATCTGAGTCCAGTAATCAACTGAAAAATACTAGGCGGAATTGTGAGACCGTAATAAAACATATTGGTAGGGTTAAAGGTCATAGCGTTGTTAAATCATTGTTTTCCCGCTTGGAGAAACTGAACTGTTTAGTTCATTTTTTAAAATAATCCATAACATGACATTTATTAAAATAATCCATACCACTGTACTTTACTTAATAAGTATATGAAAGTGATAGATTATTTTATCAAATGCACCAAAAGCTTCAGTTTCTCGTAATCAGAATACAGTGCTTTACGCCAGTATGATTTGTAACTCACTATCTGTATGATATGTAATACCTTTTAGCTGTTTGACCACATTGTCAAAGGTCTTTGCGTATTTAAAGTAATGTACACGGTGACAATTATTGAACTATATGAAAAAACGTAAATTAGTTGCAATCCACGGCGTGCAAACACTTTATTCAACATGTAAACGTCACTGCAGATACCCGGATTTAGGTTATGACATGTTCGATGTACCTGCCATCATTGGTGAGGATGTGGCGCAGACGAATAGCGAAATTCTGCTTGACCCGCTGAAGTGTCGGAATATCGATGCTGTCGATGACCTCCTGAATGCTGTTTCCAACTTACAATGGTTTTGAGGTTATTGTTGTACTTCTTGTCTGTAATATAGCCCCACAAAAAGAAGTCGCACATGTTCATACCCGGAAAATATGGGCTGTCAATCGAGGCCCATGCCAGTGGCCCCTGGGTACCCAAAGCCAGAATGCGGTCCTCAAAGTGATCCTCCAGGATATCAAACACTCTCCTGCTTCGATGGGGTCGAGTTCCGTCTTGCATGAACCACATCTTGTCGAAATCAGGGTCACTTTGGATAATGGGGATGAAATAATCTTCCAAAATCTTCACGTATCGTTCGGTAGTCACCGTGCCGTCAAGGAATACCGCACCGATTATTCCGTGACTGGACACTGCACACCATACAGTCATCCATTGAGGATGAAAAGACTTCTCGATTGCTAAATTCGGATTGTCAGTCCCCCAAATGCACCAATTTAGCTTATTGACGAGCCCATCCAAATGAAAGTGGTCTCCGTCGCTAAACCAAACCATACTAATTTCCATCATGCCCCGCGGCCAGCCGTGCAGTTTGAACGTCCTAAAGCAAAACGTTCAGAAGTTATGACGATTTAATTCAATAAAGTTCAATAACTGTCAACCTGTAGATGTACCTCTTAGGAGCGCCGAGTTGTACTGCATAATGTCTTTTGTTTTTACAAGATTCTGAATTGTCGTTCATAACTATGTCTTGTGTCTTATTTCGCTGTTTCGTTTAAATCTTCACAAAAATCTACTGCATACTGTTTACAATTGTTCTTATTGAAATGCATCCAGTCTCCGCTGTAGCAAGTGTTGTCGGCATGTGTTCGCGTCATGTCACAAAATGCTCCAAACTATTGGTGAATACTGCAGAAGTTCACTATCAGGGTGACGACCTATAATTTTCCTTCACCGAGTCTTGTGACTTGGTTATTGCCTTTTGGCAACAACAGCGCTTTGACATGTGTTCTTGATCCCCATAACCAGGCAGATCGATTTCTCTTGTTATTCAAGAACAAGGTAACCAGAAAACTTGTGCGTCTGACACAATTTACTTGTACTAAAATTACAACCGTAAAATTTTTTGTTTGTAAACCAGTACCTGTGTTAGCACAATACGTATCCAAGGATTGAAGGCCTTGCTTTTTTCAGTCAATATTTCTGGTAAAAAACTAAAGTTCCTCCTCCCATCTAAAACACTGGATGTGCGTAGTGTCGCTTCTCACCCCAAGCCATTCTAATTCTAACTTATACCCATGTGAAGACTGTCTACCTCTGTAGAGATTCTGTTAACAAACAATCTTCGTAATTTATCTTCTGTGATGCGTAAATTAATCTCGCACATATAATAATAATCAGTCCCATGGTGATTCTTGCTGTGGTCAAAACGAATTAAATGCAGCAAATCAAGTAAATACGAATATTTATTTACTCATGCTCTTAATTAGTTGATATTCGTTCATGGAATATAAAAACATATGAAGAAGAAACTAGCTTCCAAAATAATTTTTGTTCTTTATATATTAAATTCTTTTACCATTAGTTAACAACTCAGACGTGATAAAGGACATGTTGAACGCCGTACGTACAAGCTAAAAGCACCCACCAAACAAGAAATCAAACATTTCTGTACCAACATAACGATACACTTATAAAGCTAAAGGAAGCTCAGTGGCGGTTAAGGAATATCATTTTGCTGTATTTATGGACAACAAAAACTAGTTAATTGTGGGTGTGGGTCATAACATTATCATTAAGACATATTTACGTGCATAGTTTCGGTAGTGCAGATGAATGTGAATGTACATTTCGTGTTGTACGCACTGTACTTTTATACAGCCGAGGGATTAATTACTGCATAGTACGATGTCTTTACTTCTTGCCAGATGAAAACAATTCTACTAGTGACACAGAACGAACTACAGAACTGCTGAGATTAATGTGTAAGAAGCTTTTCCGTTTAAATTGACAAACGTGTACACTTAAACCTTCATGACCATATGGTGGATTTATGATTGACGTTACACTGTTTACATTCCAAAACTAAATATATTGCTTTCTTTAAGTTTCAGGCAAAAGCAGTCATTAATTAACAACATTCTCAATTTTCCACTAACTGTTAATTCGGCGTAGGGTACCACCACTCTAATTTCAAAGAAATACACACACATGCCATACATAACTACACTTCATAATTACGCTTTACAACTATAATACAGTTTTCTTCTACGTCAATAGTAGTAGAATCAAAACAAATCCGAAAGCCGTGTGGTCTCCTTATTTTTTCAAACAAGCGATTGACGAAAGGAGTATACGTTATCTGTGTGATGTCCTACAGTGCAAGTTAAGGGAAGCTGAATGTGTTGATAATACCTACTGATGCAAGGAAAAATTCCTGAAGTTGTAATACACATAAAAAGCGAACATTTAGGTGATTGCGCATCCAGATCGTCTGAGAATGTGACTGCATGAAACAAAACAAAAACCCAAATGAAAGTTTCAGTAATCCGACTTGGAATCGATGCCTCAAGACAACTTTTATTTCTAAGAATAAAATTGAAATTTCTGTGAATAATGTTTCTTAAGTTCCATCAGAATTTGTATTACAATCATAGCTCTACAAAAGCTGGGGCTTCAGTCAGGGACTCAAGGGACTTCACATTTTACGTCTTGAAGGACGATGACAAACGGTAAGTTACTGAAAGAGTGTCTTAACACATGGATGCATACATAACAAGGCTCTTTTCGACCAGGCCACATTTTCGTTGCTCGAATGTCAAGCGTGCTCCAGCCTTCTTGTTTTCTCAATACCGAGGTGAAAGCATTAACATCTTTCGAGCCAAAGACCATACTAAAACACATTCGTAACCTTCCATTTTTTGTATTTTGCGTAATCTTTGAAACACAAATTACTTTCTTTAGGAAAAACATTATTTGGTGTATGTCAAGCTAATCGTATTTCTCCTTTAATTTTGTTATTACTCTAATGCATGACGACGATCTTCTATCCCACCAGCTAACAAACTAAATCTGTTTGTCTTTGCTCCGAGTGGCATTTTATGTTGGCAAGATTACTTAACAACAACTGACACATTGTCAAAAAGTCAGAAAGCTACAACCCAGTATTCTTTTGGAAGTAAGTGTTTTCCTTTACGTCAAAAATGTTTCATGTGAGCATGACTTTAGTTTCAAAAACAGAATAATTATGAAAGATAATTTTATCCTTTACTTATAGCATAAAATCCATATTTTCTGTTAGAAGCAAACATCATCTATAGTAAAAAAGAAGAGATCAAAAATTTGAATTAACCGTTTCTGAATTATTTGAAGGTTAAGCGCTCTCTTAACAGAGCGATGACGGGAGTTCAGACAGTTACAGACCGCAGACAAATGAATCCATGTCCTCGAGCGTTGCAAGTGAAGACAGCAGTAAAGCTTCAGATGAGACGAACTACGGAAATGCTGAATTCTGTTTCGGTCGTGATGTAATTCAGTAGAGTAAAAGCGGAACTGGAGTACACAACAACACGAAAATCCACCTGGTCCTGTAAAAGGTACTGTAACTGCCACTCCTAACAACGCGAGGGACTATTTTATCTCGCTACGAATTTTGGAGGCGATAGTGGAGTGTACCAATTTAGAATGTACGAGCTTTGTTATTATCAAGAAAAAAATCGCAGGATGTTATTTCTGAGAAAATGAAAGCATTTCTGAACTAATTATTGTCTGTGTAGGCAGAAACTGCGTTGAGCCAATCTTAGAGTTATTTCGCGTTAACTTCCCCAATTATAATTTTCAGTTGACACATTTGAAGAGAGAGGAAGAACCTTCAGATTCGATGACTAACGGACCAGCCGGAAAAATGAAAGAGATAAAAACAATAAAACTTCATGGATGTGTGAACTACAAATCGTCTTAAATTCTGTACCGATGTACAGAGTCTGCGTGAAAAATGTATACACAATTTAAGGAACGAAAAGTATAATTTATCTGTTTATTTTACATTTAAAAATTGATCGCACATGTTGTACAACCTTAATTTTAGAACATGGTTACATTAAATGTTCAAAATGTTCACCGTTGGTGGCTATACACATAACAGAACGACGAGCGGTCGCCGCAACTGCGTCAGTTACAGTGGAGATCGCTGCATATGTCGCCGTAATCTCCTGGCGAAGTTCCTCCACGTGCGTGGCTTACGTCGATAGACGTTATCTTTCACAGTTCCCCAGAAGTAAAAGTCCATAGGTGTTAAATCTGGCGACCGTGGAGGGAATTCAATGGCCCTTCTCCGTCCAATCTAATTCCCCGGAAAATTGTCATCCAGGAAAGCTCGTACGGCTAAGTGACAGTGTGGTGTCGTCCGGTCCTGTTGGTAGAGCACCTCTTCATCAGCTCCATAAAGCGCCGTATACCTGGAAAAACTGATGTGCGTAACATTTCCAGATACATTTTTCCACTGACAGAACCATCAAAGAATAAGAGTCCTACCAAGCCCCTACATGATAGTCCACACCACATATAAACCCTTGGTAGGTTGACCGCTTTATCCACATAAACATGCAGATTTTCCGGTACCCAGTGCACACTGTTATGCCAATTCACGTTTCCATTAAGTTTAAATTGTGCCTCGTCACTCCACACTACCTTCTTCACAACTTGTTCGTCATCAATTACCATTTGCCGATCCCATTCGCAAAACTGCATTCGGTGATCAGGATCGTGATCATTAATTGCGTGCAGTAACTGTGGAATCTAAACTTTCCATTTTGCAGCTTTCATAATTCTTCGTACACTTGTACTGCTAACCCCCACTTAACATGCACATTGCGTAGCAAACTTCTCTGGAGAATTAAAATCCGTTTCCAGCACGAGAGCCGACGAAACAGGACTTGTAACTGTTCGCTGTCTTCCTGATCTTCCTTTGTGAACATAAAAAATCGTTCAATGCAATTCAAACTTGTCAATGATTCGTTTAATCGTTAGGCGGGTTGGCGGGTCTGTTTAAAACGCCCGCTTCCACTGACCTTGCACTTCAACGGCATTATCAAACTTGAAAAACCAATTCATAATACATTTTCGTTGCTCGAATGTCAAGCGTGCTCCAACCTTCTTGTTTTCTCAATACCGAGGTGAAAGCATTAACATCTTTCGAGCCAAAGACCATACTAAAACACATTCGTAACTCAAATCGAACGACAATATCTATATCTCGATAGAACCTGACAAAGACTGTATACATTTTTCTGGCGGACTCTGTATTTAGCAGCATATAACAAACTGCACATGAGAAAAGTTACTCGTTGCAGAAGCGCAGCTTCACTCATGTCCTGTTTCATAGGGCCTAAAAGTCCAGTTAATAGAAACTTCTGATTCAATCTTTTTACAGAAATTACTTTTAAATTTATAAGTTTTCTTTGCGGATATTTATAATCATTGTTCTTTCTGCAAAAATCGTGCAAGTTTGGTACAGAATAGAAAGTAAGGTCACACCTATTAGATGAACTATATTGAGAGCAAATGACTTTTCGATTGTCAAATTTTCTCTTCAGGTAAAGGTAGCACGTTGGTTCATAGCGATATTGACGATACTCAACCTACAGACTGCTAATTTACTAATGATAAAGAGAGTTAATTTGCATAATGTAGTAGGTGACATGGAATTCTCGCTAACTCATATCTCACGCCAGTTATGAGTGTAATCTAGTGTCAGTAACAAAGCTAAAAGCTGAGTTGTGAGCTTTTTTCGCATTATGACAGTTTACGGAACCATTCTGGAAATCACCAAGTGAATACTTATTTAGTGACCTATATCATTTATTGCTTCCTTTATGACTCTTAATAAACATTATGGAAGCTTGACTATAACATGTTAGAAGTAACTTCTGCCATTGACAACAATCCTACTTACATTAAGGGGATGTTTACTATCTTTGGCCCGAAAAGAGCATGTTCTTTGAGAATTTTTTTCTCGGGATGTGTTGTAGATTTCAAAATGTTTCTGATACTTCCTCTATAAACTGGAATCTTTTGGATCGGAAATGTCGAAGAGGAAAGGCGGAAGTGCCGTCGGAACGAAACAAAATTTCGATGTCGACCTCCACGCGCGGTATGTCACAGGTCAGCCGGCTCGTCTGAAATCAAAATTGAGTTGAAGTTAGCGAAGTATATAACATTCTTTAGGAGCTGTACCTCGCTTAAGTTATTTGGACCATATAAACAAAATGGCGGCCATTTGAAAGAAATAGGTTTTTTTTATTTATTTTTCGACTTCGTCGGGGAAATAAAAATATTTATAGTTGATGGATCGGAATAAAAGTGGCACAACTCCTAGACAATTTAGTTAGCTTCGTTAGAAACAAAGAATCATGCCAATCGGTTCAGTAGATATGAAGTTACTATACCGCGCGATGAAAAAAAAGAGTCATTTCGAGAAAAACGCGTTTGAAGTTTTGATTGCATATACATGCAATATTATGCAACTTACGTTCAATCTGCTATTAAGGGTCCATAAACTAGTCCTTCCTCTTCCTCATAGAGGGCGTTCTGCTCGATCTGGGACATCCTGCGCTGCTCCAAAGTCGCTTGTACGACCGGTGACAAGCGGCTTTCGGCCGCTTGAATTCGGTGGTCGTCCGAATGCTTGGCGAACTGCGTCGAATAGAGTCCCAGGGTAACGTCCATCGTTGTCATGGTCTTCAGAATTGCTGAATACCCTTCGTTGAAGCGGCTCACTGCTAGGAAAGTCGCTATCTCCACAGTCTTCGCACCAGAATGCAAATGCTTGGGGGCTAACTTCCAAACACACGCGTTCAAACTTTGATTTGAATTTTGTGTGTTTCCTCCCAAGCACCTGTACAATAACTCGTCCTCCGAAAGGGCCTCATTGATCGGATGAATCACTTTTTGAACTTCTTTGGAGAGCGGCTGGTCGTGTTGATATTCGTCCAGATGTCCGGTAGCCTCTGCAATGCGCCACTTGCACCAACTAGTTTCTCCAGCCGGACAATTTTGGTGTTGTGGGTGGTCATCCGTCGAACACTTGTGGAACTACGTTGCCCAAATTGCCTTCTTCATCTGTTCCACCGAATTGGAATGCCGTCGGATTGCCAAGCTGTAGTACGTCGTAAGCTCCTTGATCCCTTTATCAGTTTTAGTCATGGGGAGGCACATAGAACAATTTTTCGCGGCTGCAATGTCGAAATTCCCGAAAAAAACTGGTGCGTGAAAAAGGCCGATTTCAGGCAGATGCATTTTTTTGTTCAACCGCGAATACCAAACATTTCCGTTCCGTATTCGGAAAAGCCGTTTCAGGGGTGGATTCTAAACACTTTTATGGATCCAAAAATGCAATTTTAAAAAATCGATTTTTTTAACCAAAAGATAGTAAACCTTCCCTTAAGAATAGAAGAAAAGAATTAATATCTAAGAAGAAAATGGAAAACTATAAAGTATACGAAATATAATGAGAACAAAAAGAACGTGAGAGATGATAGAAAAATCCTTTACAAATAAACTTAAACCGCCTTCATTAAGCCGATTTAATGGTGCCTCAGAATGACTAACAGTTACATTTATGTATCATTTTCTGAACTATTCCTAGATTACGCAACGCAACAGGTTCACCCTTAAATACGGTTGTCTACATCGTGAAAATTGTTATACTTAAAAGTTGCAAACTGAGTCCACAGACACAAGAGAGCAGGCGTTTAACTAGTTCTTTCGTTTGACGTTACAACAGGTGTTTATAATTCTACACTGCTAACCTATGGTGAGAGTGAGGTTGTTGCAGTTAACGTATGGTCCCTTTCGCCGGTCGCCTGCGCCGCTATGGCTTCCATAGTGATCATTATCACTTTCGCTTGACCTTTCTTATGTTAGTATATCGAACCGAAATAGTGATTATGGGTTACAAAGTATCTCCTGTAGAGTGTCAACCAACACCCCGTCGACAAAATTTAGAAACTTTTTCAGGCCCATTTTTACGGTGTTTTTGTACCAGGAACCCATGGTCCCCAGCGGATTGTTGCAGAGTAAAAATGTACGAGGGTCGTTCGGAAGTAATGGCTCTTATTTTGTTGCGGTGACTCTTGATGTCCGCGCCAGGTGTCGTTGGTGTAGGGCTAGTGCTTGGACCTTCCTGATTCATTTTCAGGTGGTTCCGTTGTTCTGCGATAGCTGGCGCCAGGAGAGGAGTGTTCCAAAATAAAGTCTGATATGGACGCAGCTATAAAATAGCGATGACAAATTGAATTCCTTGTTGTTGAAGAAACTGCGCCGATTGAAATCCATCGACACTTGCTAAAGGTGTATTGGGACGATAGAATAGACGTGAGCAATGTGAGGCGATGGGTACGGGATATTCAAGGTCGTGAAAGGGATGTGCTTGACAAGCCACGGCTCGGTCGACCCTGCTCAGCTGTCATCCCTCGCAATGAAGAGCATCTTGATCAACTCATCCGTGCTGATTGGTGGAAAATGACCAGAGAATTGTACTCAGAGTCGTCTGTAATGCCTTGGAAATAATTTTGGAAAATCTTGGTTATCGCAAAGTCTGTGCGACGTGGGTCCCGCGGATGCTTACAGAAGAACAAAAAAACTCATCGAATGGAAATTTGTCGGGACTTGCTGGGCCAAAATGAGGCTGAAGGTGACAGTTTTCTGAATAGCATCTTTACCGGAGATAAGACGTGGTGTCACAACTAAGAGCCGGAATCCAAAAGACACCCCATGGAATGGCGACACTCCAAGTCTCCGCCAAAGACACAGCCGTCTGCAGGTAAAGTGATGTGCACAGTCTTCTGGGATAGCCACGGCGTAGTTCTTTTAGATGTCCTGGAGCTTGGAGAAACTGCCAAGTCAGCACGCGACAAGACGACACTAAGCTGAAATCCCGAATTTCCAGAGTAAGGCCAGAGAAGAAGACCAACTTTCATCTGTAACGCCAGGCCCCATTCCAGTTTTTCGACCACGCAACTCTGCAAAATCCGGCTGGACTGTCTTACCACATCCACCATACAGTCCCGATTTAGCGCCTTCAGATTTCTGTCTCTTTCGGTCTCTGAAAGATGGACTACATCGCGAACATTTTCAAGACTCGGATGTTGTTGCCAAAGCTGTGAGGAAGTGGTTAGCCTCAGTTGGTTCCGATTCTTACAAGAGCGGCATGCAGGCTCTGTTACATCGTTGGCAAAAGTGCGTAACTAATGGTGGTGACTATGTGGATAAATGACAGTCTGTAGCTGAAATATTGCTCTATTTAGCGGTTCTGTTGTGATTTATATGTTTCCTGTAGTTTCCATGAATAAAAAAAGGTGTCATTACTTTCGGAACGATACAACTGTAATAGAAAACCTTGTAACATGTAGACACTAAACGCACAGCCACAATAGAAAACCATGTAACATGGAGACACTAAACACGAAAGGATCCGCTCTCTCCTAGGCACCTATGTCCAGATACAAAAGTATTGCGATACGATTCATGCAACTGCAAGAACAGCTCAGAGTAGCGTTTTTGCATTCGTTGAACCCCATAACACGAGGCCTATGTAGCCCAAGTCTTCGTCAGTAAACGTATCCGTAATGTAGTGTATCACTGCCGGAAATACAAACCCGAGACAGAGCCGGGCGCGCTTGAAGTCAAAGAGCAAAGTGGAGATTACTATTGACAACGGCAAATGCCGTGTTTGAATGGAAGAAGTTTGTTTCTGAACAAGCATATACAACTGTTCGCTAGATGAAAGATCCGTAGCTAAACAGTGGAAAGTTGCACAGGTCACACCAATATTCAAGAAAGACAGCAGGAGTAAAACTGCGTGCCTGCGGAATATAACCTGAGTTATGTGGCTGGATTCCTGATTTCCTGTCAGAGAGGTCACAGTTCGTAGTAATTGACGGACAGTCACCGAGTTAAACAGAAGTAATTTCTGGCATTCCCCAAGGTAGTGATATAGGCCTTTTGCTGCTGCTTATTTATATAAACGATTTGGGAGACAATACGAGAATTCGTCTTCGGCTGTTTGCAGGTGATCCCATCGTTTATAGACTAGCAAAGTAATCATAAGATCAGAACAAATTCCAAAACGGGGTAGAAAAAATATCTGTATGGTGCTAAAATTGGCAATTGACCCTAAATAACGAAAAGTGTGAGGTCATCCACATGAGTGCTAAAAGAAATCCGTTGAACTTCGGTTACACGATAAATCAGACAAGTCTAAAGGCCGTAAATTCAATTAAATACCTAGGAATTAAATTACGTACAACTTAAATTGGAAGGAACACTTACAAAATGTTGTGGGGAAGGGTAACCAAAGACTGCACTTTATTGGCAGAATACTTAGAAAATGTAACAGAACTACAAAAGAGACTGCCTACACTACGCCTTGTCCGTTGTCTTTTAGAATACTGCTGCTTGGTGTGAGATCCTTAGCAGATAGGATTGACGGAGTACATAAAAAAAGTTCAAAGAAGAGCAGCAAATTTTGTATTATCGCGAAATAGGGGAGAGAGTGTCCCAGAAATGATACAGGATTTGGGTTGGACATCATTAAAACAAAGGTGTTTCTCGTTACAGCGCAATCTTGTCACGAAATTTCAATCAGCAACTTTCTCCTCCGAATGCGAAAATATTTTGTTGAGGCCGAGTTACACAGGGAGAAGTAATCATCATATTACAATGAGGGAAATCAGAGCTCGCACGGAAAGATATAGGTGTTCGTTTCCTCCGCGTGCTATACGACCTTTAAATAATAGAGAATTGTGTAGCTGCTCGATGAACCCTCTGCCAGACAGTTAAATGTGATTTGCAGAGTATCGATTTAGATGTAGAAGAGGCAAGCGCATACCATTGTCATTTTCGTTCTTGTCCAGTTACTTTCAGTTTAATTCAGATACAAAGATAAATGAGCGTTAAGTAGTCAAACGAAATGAAATTACTCTGTAACGAGACAAAGAGGAACCCTGACCTCTTATACCGAAATACTCAAAGTGTCTCTAATCAACCTCCAAAATTTTGGTTTCCTTTATTGACATACGGCTACCCATCACATTCACAAAATATCTTCCTCAATGATTATTCTACTATACACTTCCTTAATTTCTGCTAACAAAAAAATCTGGTATGAGTAAATGATCGATACATTGCAACACTAGAAAATACTGGCAGCGATTATACCATAATAACAAAAAAAAAAAATGTAGCATCATGCAAAAATTCACACATCATGTACACTGAGTCTCTAAATAGTTATATCACACATATTTAACTGACTGAACATCGCATTTAATACTGGTGCACTTTTTTGGGTTGACAACAACATTGCTGTTGTCGATGTCGTAAGAGGAACCTTTGCGCTGATAAAGGATTTTTGTCGTGTCTTGCATTTGGTACACGAGGCTAGTAAATGAAGTTACCTTCTTCATTACAAAAAGCACATATTGGAGATTCCTCCAATCCAATTCGGAACATGTGGACTGGCGATTAACCGTGATTTGAGCGCATGAGTGTAATTGTTGTTATGAATCGTCTGCTCGTATTCCGACCAGTAAACCAGACAGATTATGCTGTTTTACGTTGCAGCTGGAAATAAATGTACATCTTTTCAAATCTTGGTCGAACCGTCACAATTTTGTCAATGAAGTTGGATTTCAGTCTGTATAGAATTACTGAGCAGCATGTCTGCAAATGTAGTGTGCATATTGTGTTGCGTACTGTTAGTGATCGTGTTTTTAGGAGTGGCCCGTTCCCTATATTAATAGATTTCACTCTGTTTTTAATTCTACTTCTTCGACACAAAAGATGTAAATGCTTTATGAATTACTTGTTGCGGATTATTCGTGCGCGATTGTTTCTCGATCTCTGACCGCGTCCTTCCGCTGTAAATAGTTTCAAAAAAATTGTTCAACTCAATGGCTGTCGATGAGCAGTAAACTGCAAAAGTGTTTTTGGCCTTCGTAGCACACTTCATGCATTAAACCTCAACGGAAAAAGGTTCACAGCGGAAAATTCTGAGCTTACACACACAATTTGTCTATATCGCAAAGTGTTTGTTATACAGTACGACACGTTTTGGCCACAGACATTGTCTGATTCAAACAAAACCCGAAGCATAGCTTCACCGTATTACGTCAGCAACTGTCACGGATATTACAATAATAGCGTCTGATACTTAATACTGTAATGTTCAGTATATTTGTTGAAGTTATGTATTGAATCTACGCTTCAGCTATTGTTTTCATCTGTCGGCAGCTGTGGTTGGTTGGTTGATTGATTCGGGGTAGGGGACCAAACAGGGAGATGATCGGTCCCATATGATTAGAGAAGGATCGGGAAGGAAGTCGACCGCGCACTGTCAAACGAACCATCCCGGCATTTTCCTGAAACTACTTAGTGAAATCACGGAAAACTGAAGTCAGGATGGCCAGATGCGGGTTTGAAGCATCGTCGTCCCGAATGCGAGTCCAATGTGCTAACCACTGGGCCACCTGACTCGGTGGCTACGGTCGGAACGCGTCGTAACGAATAATAAATTGCGATCCAGGTAAATTCTGGATGTAAATGCTAGAATTGGTAGCCTACTTGTATAAAGATTTCTTGTCGTGTGCAGTGAAAATATATTAACTTACCAAATATGTTCAGTTAGTGACGGACGCCTTTAAAGTAAGGTATACTGAAGTCACGCGCTTCTGCATTCGATTCTTCTATTGCTCAAAACATTTCTCCATGCATTCGTCGTGAGGCTGCGTAGAAGCTCCGTGTTTTTGGTTTTTTTTTTCTTCCAGCGTATGGCAGAGGACGTATGTGAATCTCTTCGTGGCTTAAAGGCACAGAGAAAGTCGAAAAACAATCTCACCATTGGAAATCGGGACAAATAACTCTTCATAACACGAGAACTCCCCTTTATTTTCGTGTCAAGCTGTAATCTGATCAGCACCCCAACTGGAAATGAGGTAATTCAATATCAGTCTTTTCCTGATATCTTGGGAGGTCCGACCCGTGTAGTTAGTAATTTTCTTTCACCATCACGTATCCACCCTCTAGTTTCAGCAGTGGATAGTTACTCTGACGATATCTATCTTTTGCACATATACACGTCCTGTTTCCACCACCAGTACAGACTAAACTCAATGTGGGTTGCCGCTGCAGTGGATTCACGTGAAAAAGATACCACTCTAAGTTCCATTTGCTGGGGGACACTTCACGCCAGCCACTTAGAGCTGCGCTGAGAGCGGTTGCAAACATAACCCGCACATTGATACTTGACGCTAAGGAACGAGTGGAGGGGCCCCGCAGTTCATCGAATACGTCACTCATCCCCTACCCGAAAAAAAAAAAAAAAAAAAAAAATAGCCTGCAAGATTAGCCGGCCTTGCAGCTTGGCGAACTTCAAACAAGGTTCTCGCCATTCTGTCACGGAGAAAAGCTCGCCATTCAGCCGGCGAGGGTAAATACAAGTTACGTAAAACTAGGCGCATTGTAATCGTGGACGAGGGTTGTCCGGCCAGCGGCCTGCAGAAAGAGGGCACGGTGGGGGATGCAACCGGGTGAGGGGTGAGGGGTGGCGAGTGAAAGGGTGCTCCGGGCAGGGGAGCGCCGGGAAGCTGCCCGCCGGCGCAGATTACTCCTTCCACCCATTCGAAACAGCATTTAAAGTGCACCAGTATGCAAGGATTAGCAATTGGTAGCCCCGGGCGAGGCTCCTCCTATTCGCTTCCCCCCCCCCCCCCCCCCCCCAACGCTCGCCTTTAGTTTCCGCGTGCGCACTGGGATAAAAGAAGCTGGGAGGGGGGAGGGACAGCGAAGAAGTAAAGAGAGGAGACACGCTGCGGAGGGAAAGAGAGAGACAAAGAAGCGCGGACAGTAGCAAGGAGACTGAAGAGGAAGAGGTTAAGAATGGCTCTGAAGGAGGAGCGAGAGAGAGAGATGGAGGGGGACTCTTCTATAGAGGAAAAACAACCCCGCGGCTACTCGCCGGATAAAGAGGGGTTACACAGTAAAGAAAAGTGTGCGCAGAACAAAAGGAGCAGGCAGAAGTGGTGCGTTCGTTAGACTTTGGGACCTCCCAGCAGGCCGGCGGAGCCATTGCAGCAGCGGCAGGTGGCCTCCTCCCCGTGACGTCACGACGCCGCGTCGAGTGTTTGGCCGGCGCGGCGCGGCCTCTGCAGGCGCGGCGAGGCGGTGGCGGCGGCAACGCCTCCCCCTTTCCGGGCCGGCGACTTGTTAAAAGTGGAGGGGAAAGTCAACACGTGGCGCCGCCCTGGTAATTAGAAGCGCGAACGGTACGCACAAAGGCACGCCGATGTCGCGCGCCCGGCCCGACACGCTCGCGGCCAACGCCGCAGCGGGCCATGCATGCCTAATACCGGAGCCTCCTACAGACACAAGGTGCGTCGCACCGGTACAGGAGCAGGAGGTGGTGTTAATTTTTATGCCTCATCACGCGGTGGCCTCCCCGAAATCCGCGCCGCTTGAAAAGAGTCCGGGAACTCGGCTTTAGAGCCCTGAATAATGACCCATCACACGGTCGAACTTCTGGGGTGTCTGGTGTGAATATTTTTTCGTCCTACCTTAGGACGCCACGCCTATTTTACAGGTACAAATGGCGATCAGAAACTTTGTCACTTGGAAAAAAATGAGCTGTTGTCTTGAAGCTTTATGTTAGCCCTATTTTTTTCTCTTTTTTCATCAAAGTCTATCAAGGCAATAGGCGTGTTCCGTCTTCTAACAACGGAACCTCCCCATCGCACCCCTCTCAGATTTAGTTATAAGTTGGCACAGTGGATAGGCCTTGAAAAACTGAACACAGATCAATAAAAGAAAACAGGAAGAAGTTGTGTGGAACTATGAAAAAGTAAGCAAAATATACAAACTGAGTAGTCCATGCGTAACATAGGCAACATCAAGTAGGATGTAAGCCCAGGAGCGCCGTGGTCCCGTGGTTAGCGTGAGCAGCTGCGGAATGAGAGTTCTTTGGTTCAAGTCTTCCCTGGAGTGAAAAGTTTAATTTTTTATTTTCAGACAGTTATCAAAGTTCGTTCTCTAAAATTCCAGGACATGTTCAGAATTGCTTGGGCATATGCAGGCTTTGACGGTCTACACACGGAAAAATTTGAAAACGTTAAAAACATACGTTTTGACAGAGCACAGGGAAAACTGTGTGACTGTGAAACTGTTGCATTCATTTGTTGCAGTTTATGTGACAAACCCTTATGTTTTCATCACTTTTTTTGGGAGTGTTTATCACATCCACAAGAAAACCTAAGTCGGGCAAGGTAGAAGAATCTTTTCACCAATTCGCCAAGTGTAAAACTTAGGTGGGTCGACAACATACTCCTGTCATGTGACGCACATGCCGTCACCAGTGTCGTATAGAATATATCAGACATGTTTTCCTGTGGAGGAATCGGTTGACCTATGACCTTGCGATCAAATTTTTTTGGTTCCCATTGGAGAGGCACGTCCTTTCGTCTACTAAACGCACGGTTTTGCGGTGCGGTCGCAAAACACAGACACTAAACATATTACACTGAACAGAGACGTCAATGAACGAACGGACAGATCATAACTTAAAACTTCCGGGCTAATAGGCCGTAATCGAAGTATATACTTCGACCACGGCCTATCAGCCCGGAAGTTTTAAGTGAAGACAATACCGGCCGTGAAAGCTTACATTGTATGGACAGATCATAACTTATCGAAAACAAAATTTTCACTCCGGGGAAGACTTGAACCAAGGACCTCTGGTTCCGCAGCTGCTCACGCTAACCAAGGGACCACGGCGCTCTTGAGCTCAAATCGTACTTAATGTTGCCTATGTTACGTATGGACTACTCAGTTTGTATAATTTGCTTATTTTTTCATAGTTCCACACAACTTCTTCCTGTTTTCTCGATTGATCTGTGTTCAGTTTTTCAAGGCCTATCCACTGTGCCAACTTATAACTAAATCTGAGGGGGGTGCGGTGGGGAGGTTCCCTTGTAAGTATCCAGTCCTCTTGTTCTTCCTATCGATCTTGTACCTAAAGGCCTGAAATTTATAGCTTGTTTCGGTTGTTTCGAACCTGGCATTCTATGTACGAGTGGATGTACATCTACATCTACATCTACGTGATTACTCTGCTATCCACAATAAAGTGCCTGGCAGAGGATTCAATGAACCACCTTCATGCTGTCTCTCTACCGTTCCATTCTCGAACGGCACGCGGGAAAAATGAGCACTTAAATTTTTCTGTGCGAGCCCCGATTTCTCTTATTTTATCGTGATGATCATTTCTCCCTATGTAGGTGGGAGACAACGGAATGTTTTCGCAATCGGAGGAGAAAACTGGTGATTGAAATTTCATGAGAAGATCCCGTCGCAACGAAAAACGCCTTTTTTTTTAATGATTGCCACTCCAATTCACGTATCATGTCTGTGACAGTATCTGCCCTATTTCGCGATAATACAAAACGAGCCGCCCGTCTTTGTACTTTCTCGATGTCATCCGTCAGTCCCACCTGATGCGGATCCCACACCGCACAGTAATACTGCAGAATAGGGCGGACAAGCGTGGTGTAAGCAGTCTCTTTACTAGACCTGTTGATCTTCTAAGTGTTCTGCCAATGAATCGCAGTCTTTGCTTTGCTCTACCCACAAAATTATCTATATGATCGTTCCAATTTATTTTAATTGTAATTGTAATCCCTAAGTATTTAGCTGAATTTACAGCCTTCAGATTTGTGTGACTTATCGCGTAATCGAAATTTAGCTGATTTCTATTAGTACTCATGTGAATAACTCCAAAAAAAAAGTTCAAATGTGTGTGAAATCTTATGGGACTTAACTGCTAAGGTCATCAGTCCCTAAGCATACACACTACTTAACCTAAATTATCCCAAGGTCAAACACACACACCCATACCCGAGGGAGGACTCGAACGTCTGCCGGTACCAGCCTCATAGTGAATAACTCCACACTTTTCCTTATTCAGGGTCAACTGCCACTTTTCGTATCATACAGATATCTTATCTAAAACGTTTTGCAAGTCGTTTTGATCATCTGATGACTTTACAAGACGGTAAATGACAACACCATCTGCAAACAATCTAAGACGGCTACTCAGATTGCCTCCTATGTCGTTAGTACAAATCAGGAACAACAGAGGGCCTATAACACTTCCTTGCGGAACGCCGGATATTACTTCTGTTTTACTCGATGACTTTCTGTCTTTTACTACGAACTGTCACCTTTCTGACAGGAAATCACGAATCCAGTCGCACAACTGAGGCGATACTCCGTAGGCACGCCGTTTGGTTAGAAGGCGCTTGTGAGGAACGGTGTCGAAAACCTTCTGGAAATCTAAAAACATTGAATCAATTTGTCATCCCCTGTCGATAGCACTTATTACTTCATGAGTATAAAGAGCTAGTTGTGCTTCACAAGAACGATATTTTCTGAAACCGTGCTGCCTATGTGCCAATTAATCGTTTTCTTCGAGGTACTTCATAATGTTCGAATACAGTATATGTTCCAAAACCCTACTGCAAACCGAAGTTAGTGGTATAGGCCTGTAATTCAGCGGATTACTCCTACTTCCCTTTTTGGGTATTGGTGTGACAATTTTCCAGTCTTTAGGTACGAGCCTTTCTGTGAGCGATTGGTTGTATATAACTGCTAAATATGGAGCTATTTTATCAGCATACTCTGAGAAGAACCGGACTGGTATACAATCTGGATCGGAGGCATTGCCTTTATTGATTGAAGCTGCTTGGTTACTCCGAGGATATCTACTTCAATGTTTTTCATCTTGGCAGTTGTTCTTGATTGGAATTCAGGAATATTTACTTCGTCTTCTTTGGTGAAGGAGTTTCTGAAAACCATGTTTAATAACTCTGCTTTAGCGGCACTGTCATCACTGACCTCACCGTTGTTATCGCGCAGTGAAAGTATTGACTGCGTCTTGCAGCTGGTGTGCTTTATGTATGACCAGAATCTCTTTGGGTTTTCTCCCAGATTTCGAGACAAAATGTCGTTGAGGATATTATTAAATGCATCTCGCATTGAAGTATGCACCATATTTCGACTTCTGTAAAACTTTGCCAATCTTGGGGATTTTGTGTTCTTTTAAATTTAGCATGCTTTTTTCGCTGCTTCTGCAACAGCGATCTGATCCGTTTTGTGTACCATGGGAGATCAGTACCATCACTTATTAATTTATGTAGTATGTATCAGTCAATTGCTGTCGATACTATCTCTTTGAAAACATTCCAAACTTTTCTACACTTACATGATCAGATCGGAAGGAATGATGACTGTCTCTTAAAAAGGCCTTATGAGCATTTTTATCAGCTTTTTTAAATAGATATACTTTGCGTTTCTTTTTGATGGTTGTAGGTGATACGGTATTCAGCCTAGCAACAACTGCCTTGTGGTCGCTAATCCCTGTATTCGTCACAATACTCACTATTTGTCCAGGATTATTTGTTGCTAAAAGGTCAAGTATGCTTTCGCAACCATTTACGCTTCAAGTGGGCTCGTGAACTAATTGTTCAAAATAATTTTCTGAGAAAGCAATCAGTACAATTTCGGATGACGTTTTATGCCTGCGCCGGCTTTAAACGTACTAGCCAACTTTGTCGATTAGACTTGATATTTTCAGTTAATGTTTCCAGACATGTATTCGGTACGATGTCTACTGGATGAGAAGTGTTTTTTTTCCTTTTTTTAAAAAAAAAATTCACTGTGAGGGTCTTTTGCCTGAAATTTCTTCCTTATGCCTGCAATTCTATGCTTTTGTTAGAAAAAAGGGTATACAAGATGGAAAGGCTAGATTGCCACTCACTACATAGCGGAGTTGTTGAGTCGCAGACGGGCACAATAAAAAGGGTGTTGAACATTCAAGCTTCCGGCCAAAAAAGATCCTTTGCCATCTGGCCACAGCAGTTGTAGACAGAGACCATGTATGTGGAAGTTGTGCCTGTATGAATGTGTGTATGTTTTGTATTTCCAAAGAAGGACTTTTGTCTGGCATTGAAATGTTTAGCCGTCGTTCCACTCTGCGAGTTACCGCCTTCTCTGCGTAGTGAGTAGCAACCCATCCTTTTCGTAATACTGTTGTTATTCCATCGTGGACTCTCCATTGTCAAGTATCCTCAGTGTTAGAGCTTCTTCAGTTTCTGCCATCAACATGTGTCAGGAAATGGACAGCGGCCGTGAAACGATAACAGATCGTCCCGGAACACAATAAAGAGCTGCATCGCATCCATGTTACAACAGATGTTCAAAGTGGCTTCTATGGGATTGCAGGTGATAGGAACAGTAAGATAAACGTAATCGTACTTTGGTTTACACCCTGTTGGCGGACCACTTGCCTGAAGCCTGTACTGGGCTCTGTCTCAGTATCCTGTAGAACGGGATCCTCAAAATTAGGTGTACCCGCAGTCTGCAGCCCCCCTGCACTTTCGTCTGGTATGAAGGACCCGTAATCACACAGAGGCCAATAAGGGCTTGGAATATTTTGTAATGTGGTTGGTGTCCGTGAGGGTATTTGTTTTGCTATAGCCGTACTGCCTCTCGACCATTTCAATCTCTTTGGCCGTACACAAACACTATCTCGGGTTGTTTCCAAATGAATACCGGACCATTTTGCTGCTTACAGTACGCTGCGTCAATTACACAGCCCGCAACACACAAGGAACACACAGCCCATGATTAGAGAAGCCGTCATTCGTCAGCACCATCTGCCGTGGCAACGATGCATTGCCGGACACATGTTCATAGGAACTTTTTTCTTCTATTTCCAGTAAGGAATCCGTTCCTGCGGTTTGTCGCTTTTATTAATGTTCATCCTGAATATCCAAAGTTATGCTCTTATGTCTTACTTTCTAGTAATTGTCAAAGTTTCTCTTCCAACTATCAATATGGAGGGTGGGGGCGGCCATTACCTTACAAAACTTGATTTTTGTGTCTTTTCTAAGTTTATTTCTCAATGTTCCACATCATTTCTGCAGTTCGTTGTCAGTGTTGAGTTCATTCTGGTAGTATGTGGTATTTCGCAGATAACTGAAGTGCCTAATTTGTTCAGTTGTTTTGTTTCGTATTATGATTGTAGTTCACACCGATTTTCTCCCTTTGAAAATCATCAATTTTGTTTTTAAACGGATATTTTCGTGTTTTATTCTTCAGAAATTTTGTTAAGTCCATAAGTGGATCTTTGTAGCGAAGATCAGCTATCCTGTACAATTGCAAGGCCGTCTTCTAAAGGCATTGTATTAAGAAATGTCTCACGCGATAATCTCAAGTCTGGATCAGTTTGGTGCTTCCGTGCCTCGATTATATCGTCAGTGCATATACTAATTAGTGTGGCTGATAAGCTACAACTTTATCGGAGCCGTTGATTTATAGGCATCTCTTCTGATGTTTCATGGATCGTATTTATTCTAATTTTGGTACCCCTATATAGGCTTTATCATTTTTTGACGGTATCCTTTTTTGTCTAATATGTTCCATAAGATTTTCCTACCTACGTGGTCGAAGGCTTTCTGTAAGTTCATAGAGGCAATATGAGTTTCCCTGTTTAACCCTCTTTATTTGTATATAACTTGTGTAAGTGTGAAAACATTATCAGTACACGATCTCGCTTTTCGGAAATCACTTTATTCGTCAGGTAATTGATTTTCATCAATGATTTGTAGACATTGATTTATTATTTTGGTGTAAATTTTATACACTGTGTCCGATTATGTTATACCACGGTAATTATTGAATACATTTCGTTTATCTTTTTAAAGACTGTTATGACATCTGCAATTCTCCTTGGTTTTGGGATCTGGCTTTTCCTCTAACACATACCATATAGGCATTAAATGAAGAAGTCTTAGCTTTAAATATAAATCACCGAATTTAAGTAAATCCTTTGTGCCATCAGCTCCTGCTATTTTCGAGTTTCTGTTTCATTCATGGTCTCGTTTTGTTCTTGGATCGACCACGTAGGTAGGAAAATCTTATACGGTTTATCCATGTAAGAGGATCCTCTTCTAATGTTTCATTACACCAGGGCTG
The DNA here is from genome assembly GCF_021461395.2 of Schistocerca americana. Classification (NCBI taxonomy): domain Eukaryota; kingdom Metazoa; phylum Arthropoda; class Insecta; order Orthoptera; family Acrididae; genus Schistocerca; species Schistocerca americana. The sequence continues at coordinate 210,972,263 of NC_060124.1, read as the reverse complement.
TTTATAACGTGGTATCCATTTATATCTTCTGGTACTACACTTAAGTTTGATGTCTCTCACCCAGTTTATTTAAATGCTGTATCATCTTGTTCGTATCCAGTTATGCTCACAAAATTATTCCAGGATTCTTCCTTTGTTTTCTTCGGAATGGGTTTTACTTTATTTCTTTTTTCTTTATATTCTCGTTCGCTAATTCTGCTTTCGCCTGTAAATATATCCGGTATGCTCGTTTCTTTTCTTCAACTGCTTTTGTCATATCTTCATTCCATACTTTTAATGCCTTCTTATTTCTTCTCTTATTCTATGTTCGTTATGATTCATTTGTTGTCTTTCCTTCTCTACATATTCGCCTTCGAAGCAACAAATATTTCCCAACGGTGAATGACTAGGCTTTTTTTTTTTTTTTTTTTTTTTTTTTTTACTTTATTGTTATTGTAAAACCTGTACAACTCAGGTAGGCTGGCAGCGGCACACTACGCCGCTCTTCAGCCATAGCGTTTTACAAGAGTATAAAACATGGTGAATGACAATGAACAAAGTGACGGGCAAAAGAGAGAGGTCACAGAGACATAAAAAACACGGAGTCGTTCACATGTGACGATAACAACACTGAAAACACGTCGGCACGGCGCACAAAACACTGATGAGTCCGACGGCACAAGTGAACGTAGGAGTGGGACGGCGGACACCAAAAACACTATACGACGTCACACACACGAGACACAAAAGGCGACGATCTCCGGCGCGCGAATGTTCACTATACGTGTGCGAGTCCGGGGACCTGCCAAGAGAGGAGGAGGAGGAAGGGGAGTGGGAGAGCGAGAGGGGAGAGCAGAGATGCCACGGGCAGGGGAGATAGGGGGGAGGGAGGAAGGGGGAGAGGAAGCCCGGGGGAAGAGGGGGAAGGGAGGGGACAGGGAGACGGAAAAAGAAGGGAAGAGAAGAGAAGGGAGGGAGGGTGCCGAAAGGAAAGGACACGGGAAGTGGGGGGCGGGGCAGGGTCAAAGTTGATAGGAGGGGTAGATGGAGGGGACGAGGACATCATCAGGGAGAGGGAGCTGGCGGAAGCCACCTTGGGAGAGGGTATGGAGGGTGGAGAGATGGAGACCGGGTGGGACGTGGGAATACAGGCGCGGCAGCGGGCGGGGGTGGGAGAGGATCGGGGAAATGAGCGGGTGAGGAGGATCAAGTTTACGTGAGGTGTACAGGATACGTATCCTTTCAAGGAAAAGGAGGAGGTGGGGGAAGGGGATGAGATCATACAGGATCTGCGTGGGGGAGGGGAGACGGATGCGATAGGCAAGGCGGAGAGCATGGCGTTCAAGGATTTGGAGGGATTTATAGAAGGTAGGGGGGGCGGAGATCCAGGCTGGATGGGCGTAACAAAGGATAGGGCGGATGAGGGATTTATAGGTGTGGAGGATTGTGGAGGGGTCCAGACCCCACGTGCGGCCGGAAAGGAGCTTGAGGAGACGGAGTCGGGAACGTGCCTTGGCTTGGATCGTCTGGAGATGGGGAGTCCAGGAGAGGAGACGGTCGAGGGTGACGCCAAGGTACTTAAGGGTGGGAGTGAGGGCGATAGGACGGCCATAGACGGTGAGATAGAAATCAAGGAGGCGGAAGGAAGGGGTGGTTTTGCCTACAATGATCGCCTGGGTTTTGGAGGGATTGACCTTGAGCAACCACTGGTTGCACCAAGCGGTGAACCGGTCAAGATGGGATTGGAGAAGGCGTTGGGAGCGTTGCAGGGTGGGGGCAAGGGCGAGGAAGGCGGTGTCATCGGCAAACTGGAGGAGGTGGACGGGGGGCGACGGCGGCGGCATGTCCGCCGTGTACAGAAGGTACAGAAGGGGGGAGAGGACGGAGCCTTGGGGCACACCGGCGGAGGGGAAAAAGGTGTAGGAATCGGTGTTATGGATGGTGACATAGGAAGGACGGCGGGAGAGAAAGGAACCGATCAGACGGACGTAGTTAATGGGAAGGGCAAAGGTTTGGAGCTTGAAGAGGAGACCGGAATGCCAGACGCGGTCATAAGCGCGTTCGAGGTCAAGTGAGAGGAAGATGGCGGAGCGACGGGAATTAAGCTGTTCGGAAAGGAGATGAGTGAGGTGAAGGAGAAGATCGTCGGAAGAGAAGGATGGCCGAAAGCCACACTGGGTGACGGGAAGGAGGCGGTGCTGGCGGAGATGCTGGTGGATGCGGCAGGTGAGGATAGATTCTAGGACCTTGCTGAAGACCGAGGTAAGGCTGATGGGACGGTAGGAGGAGACGGCGGACGGCGGTTTGCCAGGTTTAAGGAACATGAGGATACGGGAGGTTTTCCACAGGTCGGGGTAGTAACCGGTGGACAGGACTACATTGTAGAGCCTGGCCAGGGTGGAGAGGAAAGAGACAGGAGCTTCACGAAGGTGACGGTAGGTGGCACGATCGTGACCAGGAGCGGTGTTGCGTTTTGTGCGGAGGGTAGCAATGAGATCCTGTGTAGTGATAGGGGCATTGAGTTCCGTGTGTGTAATGTTGTCCAAGTACTGGAAGCCAGGAGCGAGGGGAGGGGAAGAGGTGTCAGTTCGATCGCGGATATCCGGGAAGAGGGAGTAATCGAACTGGGGATCATTGGGGACGGAAAATACATCGGAGAGGTAGGAGGCAAAGTGATTGGCCTTACTAAGGGAGTCAGGGAAAGGGTGATCATCATGGAGAAGAGGATAATAGGGGGAGGGTTTAGTTCCGGTAAGGCGACGGAAGGCCGACCAGAACTTGGACGAGTTGATTGGTAGGGTTGCATTTAAACGGGTGCATGTCTGTCGCCAGTCCCGGCGTTTCTTAGCCGCGAGCAAATTACGAACGTGTCGCTGGAGTTGCCGGTGGCGTCGCAGTGTGTCCGGGTCACGCGTGCGGAGGAAGGCACGGTAGAGACGACGGGATTCACGGAGGAGGAGAACGGCCTGTGGGGGTAAGGTAGGACGGTGGGGGTGGATGGCGACAGTAGGAACGTGGGCCTCCACGGCCTCAGACAAGGTCCGCTGGAGAAAGGAGGCGGCATGGGTGACATCGTCAGGGTGGTGGTAGGTGAGAGGGTGGCTATCGACCTGGGTGGAAAGGGTATCCCGGTAGGCATTCCAGTCGGCTCGGGAATAGTCGTGGACATACTTAGGGGGAGGGTCAGTACGAGGGTCGGGGCGAGGGCGACGACCGTCTGAAACGGTGAGGAGGACAGGGAGATGGTCGCTACCAATAGGCTCCAGGACATCCACCGTTATGCGGCCAAGGAGGTTGGGGGAGGAGAGGATAACATCAGGAGTGGAGTTGGATTCAGGACGGGTATGCCGGGGGATGGGGACGAGGTCACCTTGAAGGGTGGAGAGGAACCGATGCCATCGCCGTAACTGGGCAGCGGAACGACTATGGATGTTGAGGTCGGCGGCGATCACGTAGGAGGAAAAGGTACGATCGACGTGGGAGAGGAAGTCGAAGGGAATAGGAGCGTTGGGGCGGACATAGATGGTGGCGCAGGTAACGGTAAGGCCGGGGAAGAAGAGACTAAGGATCAGGTGTTCGGTGGGGTCGGGAAGGAGAGGTTGGAGCCGAACGGGGATCTGGCGATGGTGACCAATGGCAACTCCACCACGCGCAATCGGGTGGGGATTATCGGAGCGGTGGAGGAGGTAGGGCGAAGTGTGGACTGTGTGGTGGGGTTGCAGGAAGGTTTCATTGAGGAGGAAGGCATCCACGCGGTGGGTGGCAAGGGTGTGCAGGAACAGGTTTTTGTTGGCGGGAAGGGAGCGGATGTTGTTGAAAAGGATACGTTGCTGTCGCGCCATGACTGGGATTTAAACGAGGGTGTCAAGACGGGAGAAGGTGAAATGGGCCTGGTTGTTGGAGTAGGTGGCGTACATTTTGAGTTGGAAGATGGAACGGGCAGCAAGGGAGATCTGCTGGAGGGTGTGAGGGCGCTGAAAGGGATGAACATTCTGGAGGACGATGGTGAGGAACCTGATGATGTCCTCAGCGGTGGGTGGGGGACGAAGGGAATTGCCAGGAGGGGTGGGGGCATCCAGAGGACGGACAGGTACGGTGAGTTCAGGAGTGGTTGGAGGGGGTCGGGCTTTACACTTTTGGGAGTAGGTGGGATGAGGGAGATTGCAGGTATTACAGGAGGGAGGGGATTGGAGGTTAGGGCACTGCCGGAGGAAGTGCGCCTGCCGACAATGCGGGCAGGTGGGGGCCTCGCGGCACTCAGCTGTGGGGTGCGCATTATAGCGCAGACACCTCTGGCAGCGCAGGGATTGAGGAGGGGAACGGGAAGGGTCGACCTTGTACCGCTGGTGGAAGAGGAGGGCACCCTCCTTCAGGAGACGGTCAATGGAGGGGGCGTCCTCAGAGAAAACCCGCATAAGGCGGGTGGGGCCGGCCGAGTTGAAAATGCGGCGGACCGCCCGCACCTCCAGCGTGGGATGGGCCTGGAGCTCCGCCAACACCTCCTCCTCCGTGATCGACGGACTGAGCCGCGTGATCACAGCGGTGAGGGTCGGCAGGCGACGCGGGGGTTGGGGTTGGCGGGTAGGAGATGGAGAAGGAGCAGGGGTAAGGGAGGCGTTGGGACCAAAACGTGTGATGGGGAGATGGGAGTGGATGTCAGTATGGAGGGTTGGGCTGGGGGAGGAGATGAGAACAGAATCTCGGCGAGGAGTGAGGAGGGAGATGGGGGCACCAGGACAATGCTGGCGAAGGAAGAGGGTGAGGTTCCGGGCTTCAAGGAGAGAGGGATCAGGACGGGAGAGGAGGTAGCGGTAGGAGGAAGGGGGAGAGGAGGAGGATGAGGGGGCAGGGACAGGCGGGGAGACTTCCATGGCATCATGGGTGGGGGAAGGAGGACGAGGCGCAGCCTTTTTGGAAGCAGAGGAAGCAGGGGTGCCACCGGGGCGCTTGACGGCGGTGGAGGAGGTGTGGGGGATGGGAACAACGGGAATGTGGCGGGGAGGGGCAGGTCCCGGGGCCGGAGTCGGCGCCGGAGATGGTGACGGTGACGGTGAAGGCGACGGCGACGATGACGATGATGGTGGCAGTGGCGGCGGTGATGGCGAAGGTGACGGGGAGAGCTGGGCGTGGGCAGTGGCCCGACGGGCCATCACCCGAGCTGGAGCTGCAGTGACAGGCTGGGGGAGTGGGGGGAAGGGATCAGAACGAGAGGAGCGGGAGGAAGAAGCGGGAGAGGGGGCGACAAAGATAGAGGGTGAAGGGAGAGTGAGGAGAGGTGGAATGGAAGGAGGGGGGTGGGACTGGGCACACCAAGTTATAGTGGTGGAGGCGGCGGAAGGGGAGGTATAGACAATGGCGGTGGTGGTAGTAGTGACAGTGGTGGTGGGGGTGGACATGACGGGAGAGAGAAACAAGAACGAACAGAACGAAGAGGAGAGGACAGAAACTGGGGACAGACAAAGACGGAGACGGATGAAGACGAAGACGGCCGTAGACCAGGGTCAGGACGGCGGCGATGGTGGCGACCAGGCGGCACCGGATGGCGGCGGCGGCGGCGGCGGCGGCGAGCACCGGCAGGCGGCGGGCACCGGCGGCGGCGGCGGCGGCGAGCACCGGCAGGCGGCGGCGGCGGGCACCGGCAGGCGGCGACCAGGCGGGGGCGGCGAGCCCCGGCAGGCGGCGACCAGGCGGGGGCGACGGGCGACGAGCCCCGGCAGGCGGCGGCGGCGGCGGCGGCGGCGGCGGCAAGGACCGGAAGGCGGCGACCAAGCGGCGGCGGCGGCAAACAGACGACACGGCAAGGATCTTCCACGTCGAAGGCGCACCCTGAGAGTAGCCCAGGCAGTGAAACTCTTCGATGAAGAAGAGAGGGAATCCAACCCTCGAATGCATGACTAGGCGGAGACCTTGTCTCTATATGTCAGCATTTCGGCCGTTTAGGAAACGAGCCACTACAGAAATCAGCCTTTGTATGTCCATCTTGTCAGAGATGGTTAAAGGACCTCGGTTCTTCACTACAAAACGTCAAATCAAACATCCTTCAGCTGTCTAATTTCCAATATATTATTTTATTGGATTACCAGTTTCTGCGACATATTACACCGTCTTTAGGCCCTCTGATCGAAGTGTAGGAAAATTCCAACCTCGGCTGACCGGAACCTTCATTATAATCTTCCTACACGTCCGTCAGGGGGCCTGAAGGTGGCATAATAAATCGCCGAAACTGGCAGGCCAATAAAATAACACGTATAGTTTGGAAATTAGACGGCTGAAAGGTGTTTGATTTGACATTCTGTCAAAAATCAGCTGTCGTCGTTCTGGGAACGCCTGTCCGGTTTCTTCAACCGAGGAAAGAGAAAGCAGTCACTGTGTGTCATACAGGGAGGATGTGGGATGAGGCAAAATTTGATACCCAAAAGAAGCAGCACTTGGGGATGTGTGCTACGTAGAATGTGATGGGTCACTATTGTGCAGCCACAACATGTCGGACAGGTCTTCGTGACACTACGTCTTGGGAGCCTACCACAACTTATTTAGGATATTTCGGTAGCGTGCTTCTGTAATCTTCAGAATCAAACAAGTGACTACCAGGCCGTGGCTAAGCCTTGTCTCTATAATATCTCTTCTTCCAGAAGTGTTAGTCTCTCTAGGTATGCAGGAGAGCTACAGTGAAGTCTGGAAGATAGGAAATAGTCGTGTTCGGGCAGCTGAGTAGGTGGAACACTTGTCCGCGAAAGGTAAAGGTTCCGGATTCGATTCCCTATCCGGCACAATGCCAGAAAGCTTCAAACATAATCTCCTAGGACCATACCATGGTAGTCCCCCTCCCCCCTCCCAAAAAGAAAAAAAAAACACTCTAACTCGCCTTGCCCGATGGTGGTTGGATCTTTCCCATTCATTATTTTTTCCACTTTCTCATGAAGTCGTAATGATGCTCCTAGAATTTGCAAACGGTGATAAGATGGTACAGATGTCATCTGGACTGGCCTCAGAATGCAGTTTTTGCGCTTCTGCCATGGTGCAGCGGGCTTTGTGAATGGGTGTCAGAGGTTGCGGAGCGACTCTTATCGTTTCGATGTCGATCGATATGTTATGGCATAGATCGGGCCGTACCCTATCTGGAAAATGAATGCAGTCAAATTATCACAGAAGGGCGGGACCACGCTAGAGTGGGCGCAGTAAGTAATCCTTCGCTCCTTGTTTCCTGAACTGTCCGAAGGTGTGCAAATTGACAGATTACGCTCTAGAGGTCCTTCGCACTTAAAAGCCAGGAAACCACTTGGCGACAATTTCAGTGTCACCTAATGGTGGTAGAGAAATCGAGAAATGCCCTCTTCGAGCTACATCTGAAAATATGGACAACAGACAAACCACGCACCATGTTAGAGCAGAATGAAACTCACCGCTACGGTCGGAGGTTCGAATTCTGCCTCGGGCATGGATGTGTGTGATGTCCTTAGGTTTAAGTAGTTCTAAGTTCTAGGGGACTGATGACTTCAGAAGTTAAGTCCCACAGTGCTCAGAGCCATTTGAACCAATGAAATCTCATTTCGTTCTTAGTCTGGTCAGTGATCATACTTCCTCACCGTGAAACAAGAGATAATCGAATACTTAAAATATCTGTTTGTTATTCACGTACTGTTATTTTTTGCTCCTCGTTAACTGTTGTTTGTATGTGTATGTGCATATGATGAGCCAAAATTTTATAACGGTCTGCTTAGGTCCACATCTGGAGAGCAATACAGCAACGATTTTACGTGGCATGGCTTCCTTGGTAGGTTTACGGAGGTATGTTGCACCAAACGCCTACACAAAGATCACGGAATTCCAGTAAATTATCGGCTGGTGGTTTTTGGGTGAGGAGCTCTCGCCCGATGGCGCTCCAGATGTGTTCCATAGCGTTCAAATCTGGCGATTCTGTTGGCTAAGACATTAACGTGTGTTTACTATCATGCTTCTTGAATCACTGTAGTGCGCTTCTGGCCATATGAGACTGACAGTTATCCTGGCAGAAGAGGCTGTCGCCGTCAGGAAAGAAATAAAGTACGAAGAGGTGCAGATTATCTGTAATAATGTTCACTTAATCCTCAGCTTTCATGGTGCCTTCTATTACTCTCCAGCTCCACTGGAATCCCATGTGAATGTCCGTCATGGCATAGTACTGCCCACCAGCGACATCAGTCTGTCGTGCATGTTTCGAGCAGCCGTTCGCCTTGATCACGGCGTATCTGAACACGACCATCAAACTAATGTAACTAGAAACGTGATGCATACGATAACGCGGCAAGTTTCCGTTGGTTCACTGTCCAATCCCGACGATATCGTGCCCCCTGCACTGTCGTTGGGTTACTACGGGAACACATAGTGGACGTCTGCAGCGGGTCTGCAAGTTCAACAACGACAGCAGTGCGGTGTGCTCCGAAACACTCGCGACTGCACCAACATGGCCTTGAGATGTGCCATAGGCTGAAGCCTACCCTCCTCTACAGAGTGGGCAGGCCTCCGACCTCCACGTTCTATTACGAAGCGTCGACGTCCAACACCTTGTCACTTACCCGAGGCTGCACCGTACTTTAATTACTTCCCATAGATGATCACGACAGTAAGCGTCGCTATAGTCGTACCGCCCCCATAGAAATCTACCCTTTCACGTGTTCCAGTGGATTTCCCTATTTGCTGCCATTACCGTCGCTAGAATGTTTCCCGTTCGTCACTGCACCATTTTCACACTTTTCTTACGGTGTCACGTGTCCGGAATGGCACCAGATGGTATTCATTCCCGCGGTGGGTATTGGTCATAATTTTTTTGCTCATACAACGAACCAGAATTACCGGGATATTTGATCAACAGAATCTTACGATACTAAGCCTGTATAACGACATTTGCGATTCTATTGTGTTTTCAGTATATGACTTACTTACTTGGCAAGCAAGCGTAAAGACTGCAATGTCCTGAGGATGATACTAGGTCCCGAAACCGGTAGCCAGTGGGAAAAATAAGTAAACTGCGACTGTAGACACAAACATACACTTTTTCAGCTATGTTTTAACTAAAATTACAAGCCTGAAGTACAAGAGACGAGCCTATGGGATTGGTTTATTTTATGGACAAAGTCATTTAAATTTCAGACTTTTCCCAAGTTTTTCTGTAACATCGTGGAACATTATTTTTATTTTTCGTTTTAAAAAAGTTAATTATTCTATAGATTCCATTTGTTTCATTTGAACATAAATGGCATATATATCACACTTTACAATATTTTGCTTAAGAAATTTCTCAGAATATTTTATTACCTACTAGCTGTTTTAGGCCTTGCGTTGCTGCCGGTCAGTCTGGGTAAATGAAAATGAACATCTATATACGTTTTAATCACCTCCCCCCCCCCTCCGTCTCTGTCATCTCCTCCTCCCCTCCCTTTGTCCATCTTCTCCTCCTTCTTCCTCTCTCTGTCCATCACCTCTTCCCCTTTTCTATGTCCATCCTCTCCTGAACCTCTCTCCTCATCTCCTTCTGCCTCTTCTCTCTACATCTCCTCCCGCCTCCTCCCTCTCTGCCTCCTCCTGTCCCATTTTCCCCCTCTCTATCAATCAACTCCTCCCCGTTTTATATGTCCATCTTGTACTTCAGTCTCTCTCTCTCTCTCTCTCTCTCTCTCTCTCTCTCTGTCTCTCTCTCTCTCTCTTCTTCTCATCCTACCCTCTTTCTCTGTCCATCTCCTATTCCCTCCTCTCTCTGACATTGAGCCTTGTTTATTGTTATTGCAAATCCAGATTATGTAGTAGCTGACAACCGATAAATACAACTATATAAATTTCCTGCTTGCAAACATTATATATATATATATATATGTGTGTGTGTGTGTGTGTGTGGGTGTGCCGGCCGCTGGTGGCCGAGCGGTTCTGGCGCTACAGTCTGGAACCGCGCGACCGCTACGGTCGCAGGTTCGAATCCTGCCTCGGGCATGGATGTGTGCGTTGTCCTTAGGTTAGTTAGGTTTAAGTAGTTCTAAGTTCTAGGGGACTTATGACCTCAGCAATTGAGTCCCATAGTGCTCAGAGCCACTTGAACCCTTTGTGTGTGTGTGTGTGTGTGTGTGTGTGTGTGTGTGTGTGTGTGTGTGTGTGCGCCCATACATTTATTAAAGTAACGTGTAACAATGTGAAGTAAGTTAGTCAAGTACTTCTTGAAAATTTTTGATAATAATGTTTCCCGTTTCAATATTACGTATATATTTGTATATTAAAATATAGAACCCGTGTCCGAACGTTCATCAGAGTACTGTTTAAAAATCTGAACTAAATCGATCAAAAACTTTTCAAGGTTTTTGGTAAAAACGTTTCCCCTTTATTTGCAATATTTATTTATATATTACAGATATTAAAAAAATAAATGTAATAAATACATACGAATTCACATGCAATGTTGCGTTAAAATTATGAAGCACTCGGTGAAGGGCTTTCGAAGATTTACAAATGTGAACAAACGAACATTTACATTTCTATATAGATTTCCCGTATAATTATTATATATGCATTTATATACCACACGGCACTCCGATAGGTATACAAAAGCACACGAGTACTCGAATGCAACGCTGTGTCACAAATTCAAGGGATTCGGTGAAGAACTTGTGGAGATATAAGATGTAGAACAAACGAAGATTTACTTGTGAACATGTGAGACAGAACACGCTACGGCGCGTACACACATGCGTTAAGACACATGGAAATCATTTTCAACATATACTGGAACTGTGGTGGCATGGTGCAGAACTTATTAGACCGCAGTCTCTGTAACAATGTGTGATTGAATAAATGGTCTCTAGCATTTACGGACGAAAGTTCATTAGACCTTTTTTGTTCCGTATCCCCTCATCGATCAATCCGAAGACTTGTACACGATGGTAAAAATCATCCTGTATACAAACTAATACACAATAAATAAAAATTAAATACATGTGACATATATATTTAGATAGCATATAGTTCTCTCGTAAGTACTGTATATAAAACACGCGCTTATTAGAATGCAACATTATCTCAAAATTTCAAGGGAATCAATGAAATGCATGTGGAGACATAAGATTTTGAACAAACGAACATTTACATTTTTGTTTATATAAATTAAACCAAGAACTGTGATAAGTTTTCGAAAGCAAAATCAGTTTTAATAAATAAACCATCATGTTGTTGTTGTTGTGGTCTTCAGTCCTGAGACTGGTTTGATGCAGCTCTCCATGCTACTCTATCCTGTGCAAGCTTCTTCATCTCCCAGTACCTACTGCAACCTACATCCTTCTGAATCTGCTTAGTGTATTCATCCCTTGGTCTCCCTCTACGATTTTTACCCTCCACGCTGCCCTCCAATACTAAATTGGTGATCCCTTGATGCCTCAGAACATGTCCTACCAACCGATCCCTTCTTCTGGTCAAGTTGTGCCACAAACTTCTCTTCTCCCCAATCCTATTCAATACTTCCTCATTAGTTATGTGATCTACCCATCTAATCTTCAGCATTCTTCTGTAGCACCACATTTCGAAAGCTTCTATTCTCTTCTTGTCCAAACTATTTATCGTCCATGTTTCACTTCCATACATGGCTACACTCCATACGAATACTTTCAGAAATGACTTCCTGACACTTAAATCAATACTGGATGTTAACAAATTTCTCTTCTTCAGAAACGCTTTCCTTGCCATTGCCAGCCTACATTTTATATCCTCTCTACTTCGACCATCATCAGTTATTTTGCTCCCCAAATAGCAAAACTCCTTTACTACTTTAAGTGCCTCATTTCCTAATCTAATTCCCTCAGCATCACCCGACTTAATTAGACTACATTCCATTATCCTTGTTTTGCTTTTGTTGATGTTCATCTTATATCCTCCTTTCAAGACACTGTCCATTCCATTCAACTGCTCTTCCAAGTCCTTTGCTGTCTCTGACAGAATTACAATGTCATCGGCGAACCTCAAAGTTTTTATTTCTTCTCCATGAATTTTAATACCTACTCCGAATTTTTCTTTTGTTTCCTTTACTGCTTGCTCAATATACAGATTGAACAACATCGGGGAGAGGCTACAACCCTGTCTTACTCCCTTCCCAACCACTGCTTCCCTTTCATGTCCCTCGACTCTTATAATTGCCATCTGGTTTCTGTACAAATTGTAAATAGCCTTTCGCTCCCTGTATTTTACCCCTGCCACCTTTAGAATTTGAAAGAGAGTATTCCAGTCAACATTGTCAAAAGCTTTCTCTAAGTCTACAAATGCTAGAAACGTAGGTTTGCCTTTCCTTAATCTTTCTTCTAAGATAAGTCGTAAGGTCAGTATTGCCTCACGTGTTCCAGTGTTTCTACGGAATCCAAACTGATCTTCCCCCAGGTTGCCTTCTACTAGTTTTTCCATTCGTCTGTAAAGAATTCGTGTTAGTATTTTGCAGCTGTGACTTATTAAGCTGATAGTTCGGTAATTTTCACATCTGTCAACACCTGCTTTTTTTGGGATTGGAATTATTATATTCTTCTTGAAGTCTGAGGGTATTTCGCCTGTTTCATACATCTTACTCACCAGATGGTAGAGTTTTGTCAGGACTGGCTCTCCCACGGCCGTCAGTAGTTCCAATGGAATATTGTCTACTCCAGGGGCCTTGTTTCGACTCAGGTCTTTCAGTGCTCTGCCAAACTCTTCACGCAGTATCATATCTCCCATTTCATCTTCATCTACATCCTCTTCCATTTCCATAATATTGTCCTCAAGTACATCGCCCTTGTATAGACCCTCTATATACTCCTTCCACCTTTCTGCTTTCCCTTCTTTGCTTAGAATTGGGTTTCCATCTGAGCTCTTGATATTCATACAAGGCGTTCTCTTATCTCCAAAGGTCTCTTTAATTTTCCTGTAGGCGGTATCTATCTTACCCCTAGTGAGATAGGCCTCTACATCCTTACATTTGTCCTCTAGCCATCCCTGCTTAGCCATTTTGCACTTCCTGTCGATCTCATTTTTGAGACGTTTGTATTCCTTTTTGCCTGTTTCACTTACTGCATTTTTATATTTTCTCCTTTCATCAATTAAATTCAATATTTCTTCTGTTACCCAAGGATTTCTACTAGCCCTCGTCTTTTTACCTACTTGATCCTCTGCTGCCTTCACTACTTCATCCCTCAAAGCTACCCATTCTTCTTCTACTGTATTTATTTCCCCTCATTCCTGTCAATTGCTCCCTTATGCTCTCCCTGAATCTCTGTACAACCTCTGGTTCTTTTAGTTTATCCAGGTCCCATCTCCTTAAATTCCCACCTTTTTGCAGTTTCTTCAGTTTTAATCTACAGGTCATAACCAATAGATTGTGGTCAGAGTCCACATCTGCCTCTGGAAATGTCTTACAATTTAAAACCTGGTTCCTAAATCTCTGTCTTACCATTATATAATCTATCTGATACCTTTTAGTATCTCCAGGGTTCTTCCATGTATACAACCTTCTTTCATGATTCTTAAACCAAGTGTTAGTTATGATTATGTTGTGCTCCATGCAAAATTCGACCAGGCGGCTTCCTCTTTCATTTCTGTCCCCCAATCCATATTCACCTACTATGTTTCCTTCTCTCCCTTTTCCTACACTCGAATTCCAGTCACCCATCACTATTAAATTTTCGTCTCCCTTCACTATCTGAATAATTTCTTTTATTTCATCATACATTTCTTCAATTTCTTCGTCATCTGCAGAGCTAGTTGGCATGTAAACTTGTACTACTGTAGTAGGCGTGGGCTTCGTATCTATCTTGGCCACAATAATGCGTTCACTATGCTGTTTGTAGTAGCTTACCCGCACTCCTATTTTCCTATTCATTATTAAACCTACTCCTGCATTACCCCTATTTGATTTTGTGTTTATAACCCTGTAGTCACCTGACCAGAAGTCTTGTTCCTCCTGCCACCGAACTTCACTAATTCCCACTATATCTAACTTCAACCTATCCATTTCCCTTTTTAAATTTTCTAACCTACCTGCCCGATTAAGGGATCTGACATTCCACGCTCCGATCCGTAGAATGCCAGTTTTCTTTCTCTTGATAACGACATCCTCTTGAGTAGTCCCCGCCCGGAGATCCGAATGGGGGACTATTTTACCTCCGGAATATTTTACCCAAGAGGACGCCATCATCATGTAATCATACAGTAAAGCTGCATGCCCTCGGGAAAAATTACGGCTGTAGTTTCCCCTTGCTTTCAGCCGTTCGCAGTACCAGCACAGCAAGGCCGTTTTGGTTATTGTTACAAGGCCAGATCAGTCAATCATCCAGACTGTTGCCCTTGCAACTACTGAAAAGGCTGCTGCCCCTCTTCAGGAACCACACGTTTGTCTGGCCTCTCAACAGATACCCCTCCGTTGTGGTTGCACCTACGGTACGGCTATCTGTATCGCTGAGGCACGCAAGCCTCCCCACCAACAGCAAGGTCCATGGTTCATGGGGGGGGGAATAAACCATCATATGAAAGTAAATATAATTTTTTTATATTTTGACGATGTGTAAAACAGTGTAATTTTTCAAAACACTGTTTCAGAATTACGTGCAATAATATAATATTATTTTTATTTTTGTTTTGCCAGTCTCAGGAGGCATGTTTTCTTTGTAACTGTTCACTCATGTATGCAAAAAATTATGTGCAGTACTTAATTTGGCCAGTTCTACAACAATCTACAACTCAAGCAGTAATATGTCGCTCCGTCATATGCGCCCAAAGACGTCTTTGTCATAGACTTGAGTGGTACAGTCCTTGTCTAGACGCGAAGTTGTATGTTAGTTTTTGTGCTGTGTACAGATGTGTGCCAAGTACGACTTATTGATGTTGAAAACACTAATTTGTATTGAAAATGCCTTCGGAGTATTTTACGAACTTGTTAACTGGGGACAGTGAACAGAATTAAATCTGTGTATGCTCGATGTAAGACTCTTTTTATCGATGTGCAGAAAATTGATACCCAAATTTCATTTTTTTGGCATATCTGGATAGGAAATAAAAGAAAATGTGATGAAAATGAAAATAAGTACCTTCACTAACACTCGATAAAGCTGGACCTTTTTATCATCCCCTAGACAAAAGAAGTTTGCAGCCACAAATCCATTCACGAAAAAAGATGATTATTAAAATTTTTGCTCGCTTCATCAACCGTTTTAGAGCTGTTTTAACATAGTTGTTTCCCGTACTGTGCAACTGCTCATTTACATATCTGTATGATTAGCTGAAAAATGCAGTTAAGTATCAGCAAATTTCTTAAAATTCTTTTAATTGGACATAGGGTGCAGCAGCGTTAGATTGGTCACTGTATGTGATCATCTGCACCGTGCGGCGACAAAAAAGATCGTAGAATAACGTCGCGTGTGCATAAATTTATCTGTATTTCTTGTAAATTCACCAAGGAAGTCTACTTTCACATGTTTTGTTCTTCAAATTAGGACTCCAAATGGCAACGCCGCATCAGGTTGAAGCTTTTATGCAGCTGATAAACTTTTACCTTCATCAACAGGGTGGGATAAACGTACGATCTGACCATAGGAGTGAAATTTTCCTACGAAGAAAGAATACTGTATTATTCTCATTTTCGTTGCTTTCTCATTCTTATACTTCATCATGTATGATTTCCTGAAGTGGCTTGCAGTGCAAAAGTCACTTTCTGGACATCACAGTAACTCCTGACAATAGGTTCACGTTTAAAATGCAACAAACTCTTGTGAATACTTTTCATAGCATGCAATTCTGAAGATATCATTTTCTACGCACTGGTAGATAATCACTCAGGTTTTCTTTGGAATAGATATATTTGGGATACTATACGTAAATCTCGATTCAAGGGTTTTTACAGAATCTGGAATTTCCAGATTTATACGCGCAAGTCTGAATTCACTGTTACTGATACTGGCATATGTAATTTCATATATTTGCACATTTTAGTTTTGTTGTGTTCTGCAAGACTGTTCTCTATAGCAACTTTATGTATTCGCGATGCGTACTTTTGGCCCGAACAAGGCTTATTAAAACTACGTATTACGTCCGGTTGAAAACCATATGGAGTTGATTGCAAACGGAATCCTTATTAGCATCATTTTGTTGTCTGTCGGTCTGTTCGACTGGTTAGAACTCTTTCTCTCAGGGTAGACGTATCAAGTAAAATATATGTCACATACTAAGATCTACAGCCTCTTGGCGGTGTTAATTATTTAGGCTTCTAAGTCAATGCAGTCAAAAGACACGACCATTTATGTCGCATATTTTGATGCCTGCAAACTCATTCATCGAAACCTATCAAGTACATCTTATTGTCCTAGAATCATGAAATTTGGCAAGAAACGAGGTTTAACAGTACAAGTAAAGGAAAAATCCGAAACTTAATTCATAATTGTATCACATGAAATACAATTTTTTGTCGTTTGTTATCCGGGTCTCTGTCAGTCTATCTACTAAGTACACAAAAAATTTAAAGTTAAAACCTAAAATTATTCTCGAAAATCTTGATATTCCCAGGACCGATATCTTGCCAGAATGTCTCTTGCCAGAGTCGTTATCAATAACAGGTAAAAAACGTAGAGATTCTCGATTATTGGGATGGATGAACTAACTACGTGCACAATTAAGTTTGTGCTGAATCCTAAGAATGAGTGGTCTACTCGTACTTGGCCAGTTTTTTCTTGCTCTTCTGCTATGTCAAAAAATTATTATGCCTCACAGTGCAATTTAAACAGCCATTCGAAGGAACTGATAACTTGGCATCAGGTCTGCGTCGGAAGCTTTCTTACTGTAAACTCCTATTCGTTGCAGGGATTAGTCATAAATATTCAGATTATTTAACTATAACATAAGTGCAAAAAATGATTTGGTGGAATAGCTTCTGTGTGCTTACCTAAAGAAGGTTGTTTTTAAATGTATATGCGATTCGGTTGACATACTATAACAAAATTTCTAATACTTTGAATGGGACAAAATCCATGAGTGATGCTATTACTCAGATTAGATACAGTTGTGAGCTTTATAAATTCACTACTAATATGGGGTCATTTATGACAATTAATCTTTCACATGGTGGTTATTCAAGAATATGAAGAAACAAACGTAATTAAAAATGGGATCTTGGAAAGAAAAACTTTTGTACGATATACGGCTGTTGAACTGTGAGGCTATTTTTCCTTGCGTATCAAACCAAATCAGAAGTTCATCGTCTCTTGCCGGCCAGCGTGGCCGTGCGGTTCTAGGCGCTACAGTATGGAACCGAGCGACCGCTACCGTCGCAGGTTCGAATCCTGCCTCGGGCATGGATATTTGTGATGTCCTTAGGCTAGTTAGGTTCAATTAGTTCTACGTTCTAGGCGACTGATGACCTCAGAAGTTAAGTCGCATAGTGCTCAGAGCCATTTGAACCTTTTGAACTATCGTCTCTTAAATACACTTTGAACAATAAGTGCAGCATAAAACATGAAGTGCGTCTGTAATCAATGTATATTGTAGCAGAAAGACAAAAATTTTAGTGCTATGCATTAGCACGTTGTTTCCGTAATAAGATACCGGATGTTTAGTTCTGATGATTTCATATAGTCGAAAACGGTTAACTGTAAGGTATCTACCAAACGCGATCATGACATTTCTCAACAACGGAGTAACGAATAATATGAAACATGGTGCAAGGATTTTCTACATCACTACTGGAAGCTGCCTCACAGATTGCACATTAAAGGATTGAGACCTACATGGTCTCAATACAAATATGGGAAAGGTAACATTAACTGTATTTTGTAGATGTAAAGGCAATGACCCAGACTTTTCAATGGCTAACACTAAAATAGAATGTGATGCCCGAATTAAATACCACGCCACGTGTAACAGATAATTTTTTGGATGGAAAAGAGATTAAAAGCTACACTGAGAGCGTCAGATGTATCCCCGAAAGATAATATCGTTGTTCTTTGATACTCTGACAATATCAAAATGGAACGCAGACAAATGTTGATGAAGTGTAATATCGTCAATATTGCTGTATGTCTCAGAGACTTGGACGCTGGAAGTTTCCACCCGAATATGTTACTGGCTTTACTAATTTGACGACAAAGAGGAAAATTACGATCAAAAAAATAAATAAATAAAATGCTTATCACAGCTTATTTATGAATATAATAGCTGCCACGAACATCGCTCTCTCAAAAAGTTGCCAGGCTCTGTACTTTAGTCGTTATCCATCGGAACGCGCGTAGTGGAGCTGTGAAATAGCTTCTATACAATCGGCGAAACATTGCCACTTCTGAAACTGAAGGAAATGAAACAGATTTTTGTGTGGGAGGTCATGAGTACAATCTTTCAATGTGGATTCACGTTTTGAGTCATCAGTCTTCTGACCGACTAATACTGTCTTGGGCCAACCTCTTCATCCCAGAATATCACTTGCACCCTAGTTTCTCAATAATTTGTTGGATCTATTTCAATCTCAGTCTTCTCTCACAGTTTTTACCCTCCACAAACACCTCTGGTACCATGGAAGTTATTGCCTGTCTTAACACATGTCTTATCATTCTGTCCCTTTTTCTTGTCAATATTTCCATATGTTACTTTATTCGCCGATTTTGCGAAGAACCTTCTCATTCCTCATCTTTATCAGTCCACCACATATCAAAGGCTTCAGTTCTCCTTTTTGCCTGTTTTCCCAGCGTCCATGATTCACTACCGAGCAATGTTGTGCTCGGAATACACACACGTGGACAGAAATCGCGAGACGAATCGCCTTTTCGCTAGGCTGATCTGCAAAGCTTTTGTGGTGTCACCGCCAGACACCACACTTGCTGGGTGGTAGCCTTTAAATCGGCCGCGGTCCATTAGTATACGTCGGACCCGCGTGTCGCCACTATCAGTGATTGCAGACCGAGCGCCGCCACACGGCAGGTCTAGAGAGACTTCCTAGCACTCGCCCCAGTTGTACAACCGACTTTGCTAGCGATGGTTCACTGACAAAATACGCTCTCATTTGCCAAGACGATAGTTGGCATAGCCTTCAGCTACGTCATTTGCTACGACCTAGCAAGGCGCCATTATCAGTTGCTATTGATATTGTAAATAATGTACAGACAAGAGCTACGTTCAACATTAATGGATTAAAGTATTCCACCAGTTACCTCCTTTTTTCTGAAGTCAAAATACCTTGTCCTGTTCCAGACCTCACGCCAGCCTGCGTGAGCTTAAACGCGTGCCTTTCGGCTTCCTCCATTTATACGGGTTGGCTCTCCTGCCAGCCCACAACAGCTTTAATGTGTGTAACACAGGATAACAGCAAAGGAGACGCAATGCTACCAGCATATTGTCAACTCACGTGTGTCCCAAGCTTATCTTACAGAAATATACTGACATGTCGACTGGACCAACGTTAGGAGTTAACACTTCTACTATAGCATGTGAAAGGAAAATAGCCAACTGCAAGTGTCACAGGCAATAACAACTACTTTCTTCTCGATGAGCTTTTTTTTATGACACGATGTGGACCTCGTAAACGAATTTTCAACTGCTTTGCAATTTTTTTTCTCTACGGCTTTTTGTGCTCTTCACGACAGACGCATTCCTTTCTACATCTCTGTCATCGTAGATCCGGTGCACAAATACAACAATGAGACTTGAGATGCTTCAGTTCGGACACATTACCCAGACATTTCTGACACGTTGAAATGAACTGGTGCTTACAATAGATGGAATTCCGTGAGTCAGGCGACGGGACACAGACTGTCGACAGTTGCTAGCGCTGCAAGTTTCTTTAACAGTCGTTCTCATATGCCAAACATAAGATTACGTTCTCATATGCCAAACACAAAATTTCCTTCTCATATGCCTAACGTAAAATATCGTTCCCATACTCCAAACATAAAGTTTTCCTGTACACCCTAATCGTCAAACGTTTAGCTAAAATCAACAACGCAAACCAGCTCAAAATAAGCTTGAATGAAGACTAGGGCACGTCTAAGTCCCACAGCTTTCGGGACAGCGACGACTGTTTAGGGTGGCGGGTCGCTGGTGGTGATTATTTCTGCAATGATATTTTGTGTAATCTGACGCAAATGTTATCTCACTGTGTATGTCTTTGGAAACGAAATTCTTCAAATTCTGTGAAACAGATTTATGTTTGGAGCGGGTCCACAATGAGCAAAACATAATTTTTGTTTTCCTTTTTATTCCCCAGACATGTTTCGCTGAAGTTTCAGCATATCGGTGGAGTTTTAACATAATACAGTAAAAATACTTTTTACTGCTTGTACACATATAAATTCAAGTTTTGAAGACAGTATTTACATATTTGGAAAACAGACAAAATTTTCTATGTGGACATTGCTACCACATGACGTGAGCTTCCTGGATTATATGTTATTCAATGCAATTACTTTGTTTCACAGTTTTTCATCTGCAACCATGTAGAACTTAATGTAGAACAGTAATTTACTTCGAAAATTTTACAACTGGGCAGGTCATGGTTGTGCCAACCATTAGTGTGTGTGTGTGTGTGTGTGTGTGTGTGTGTAGGTGAATCAGTGTGATCCATCTGTTTAATTATTCTGCAAGTGAATTTGTTGCCATATGCCCAGTGAAATTGTACCAGAGATGAATGTGCTAGTCTTAGCACTTTAGTAAAAGCGTTCACTTTGAGTTGTGCGTCGTGATTTTAAGTAGCAACGCTTGTGCCATTGCGACGCTCTGCGTGGAGAGTGAACGGGCTGTAAATTAGTTGTACTTATGAAAACAAGTTCGTACTTAAGTGACTTGTTCAAGAAACAAAGACTGTTTAACCCATCATCCTTCACACATCCCCAGAACCTGCGTAGACATAAATCTTTAAACATGAAAACTGTGGTTCAGAAAACTGCAAGAAAAGCGCTGGATACATTACTGAAATTTAATACCTTATAGACTGGAAATTGTCGCTAACAATTTCTATCAATTTTTGTAACCGTTCAAAACTCATCCACAATCTGACGCAGTATTCTCAGTCACAGAATTGTTAAGATGGCTTCCAACAACAGTTTATCATCGCGGTTGCGTTCTGTATGTATCGGCTCAACGAAAAGCCCAGACTGCAATCGTCTTATGTCATTACAGTTCTCTCTCTCTTAATATTTAAGTTACAAGAAATGTCTGTATGGCCCTGAGGCTCGCAATAAATAAGTTACTAGAAATAACATTTCTCGATTTTCCAGAGAGCGCAACGCTTTTTTGCAATGGTCTGTAGTATGTTATCGCTGGTTGCGCGCTGTCCTGCAGCGTACCGTTACGTAATATTAAATGTTTTCACATTTCCAACAAAATTCATAGTTTCCTTACACACAGAATAAAATATGAAATTAAAAATGTTGGAAAAACAGATAACAGAAAAGGGGATAGCTTAGTGAAAGTGAAGATTTCGTTGTGCTTGTAATCTTCGCTAGATTTAATACATGCGTTTGATGTAGCAACTATAATATTAATTTAATTGTAAGACAAATGTACTTAGCTGTAACTGATGTTAATTTCCTTTTTAGATACATAATTAATATAATAACCTACCGGTCGTCATGGATTAATATTGTAATATTATAGTAGTTCTGACTGTACCCAAACAAGAAAAACCTTTAAGTTACAGGGTGCATTGATTGTTAGTTTTAGTAATAGTGAGACTAGTTTACACACGTATTAGGAATACAGATTTTGTAATTTCTGAAATGAAAGGGGCATTCTCTACCCCGTCCCTTTTATATTATTGACATACCCACAATTGCAAATGTTGACAATGAATTGTTAACCATTGTAGCAATATCTAATTGACCAAAATCGGTATTTTATAGAAACAGTCAATCAGAATCATACGATAGCGTGTTAGAGTCCATACTAACTCATACGGTAGCGTGCTAGAGTCCATACTAACTCATATAATTATATAAAGTAAAACTCAGAGCACAGATTTATGTTAGAAATTTAAACTTATGTGTAAAGTCATCGAAAACATACTTCAAATGCTCCTGTCCTGTTCATTACTTGTATATCTACGGGGTATTTTACGATTCATGTTGCACACTTACAGAGGTTGTAGTAGATCAAATTCTACATAGGAACTCGTATCCGTGAACGTCATCCAACAACTCTGCAGAGCGTCCAAGTTACAGGCGCCGGTTCCTGTAAATGTCTGTATATCGTACACAGGGTGATTCCGTGATGATGTTACAAACTTTCAGTGACGATGAAAAAGGATAAATGTATCAATTTGAGGTAAGGGTCTGTGTACCGGAAACGAATGGAAAGTTATGGGCGAAAACGGTTCTGAGACCTCTACATGTACCGGTACTGGCGCTGCTAAGATTTTAGTGTAGAAAATTTTCAGAGGTGATACTATGGACGAAAACATGCTAATGTTTCACACTAGTGAAGATGATCAAGTGCTCATAGCTCCTTAGGTATGTATTTTAGAGTGCATTTTATCGAACATTTTTTCTTATATTGGTCCACACTACAACCTCTGAAAATTGCATATCCTCCATTCTTAGCGACAACAGTACTGGTACATGTATTCCACTGTGAGATGCATCAGAATGATTTCCGCTTGTAACTTGCGACTCGTTCGTATTCGAGCCAGGGTCCCTTAAATTGATAAATTTTACCGTCTCCATCAAGCTTGAAATTTTGTAGCACCATCACGGAGTCACCCTGTACATACATACATGTGCAGGCGCCGGCCCCTACACACGTCAAGAAAAGGTTTGTATCACCTCGGTTCGGAGAGTTCCGGAACCCGTACAGAAAATTGGAATAGAGATCAACATTAACACCATTTCCGCCCTTTTTATTGTTTATGAAAACCACACATTGCATGTTGTACCACCATACAGCGAGACATACAGAGGTGGTGGTCCAGACTGCTGTACACACTGGTACCTCTAATACCCAGTAGCACCTCCTCTTGCATTGATGCATGCCTGTATTCGTCGTGGCATACTATCCACAGGTTCATCAAGGCACTGTTGGTCCAGATTGTCCCACTCCACAACGGCGATTCGGCGTGGATCCCACAGAGAGGTTGGTGGGTCACGTCTTCCATAAACAGCCACTTTCAAACTATCCCAGGCACGTTCGATAGGGTTCATGTCTGGAGAACATGCTGGCTTCTCTAGTCGAGCGATGTCGTTATGCTGAAGGAAGTGGGCGCGAATTGTTGTCCATGAAGACGAATGCGATATGGTTGCACTATCTGTCGGAGGATGGTACAATCGTTACGGCGCCTTGATGACAACCAGCGGCATACGTGGGCCCCACATAATGCCACCTCAAAACAGCAGGGAACCTCCACCTTTCTGCACTCGCTTGACAGTGTGTCTAAGGCGTTCAGCCTGACCGGGTTGCCTCCAAACACGTCTCCGACGATTGTCTGGTTGAAGGCATACGTGACACCCATTGGTGAAGAGAAAGTGATGCGAGTCCTGAGCCGTCCATTCGGCAAGTTGTTGGGCCCCCAACTGTAGCGCGCTGCATGGTGTCGTGGTTGCAAAGATGGACCCCGCCATGGACGTCGGGAGTGAAGTTGCTCATCATGCAGCCTATTGCGCACAGTTTGAGTCGTAACACGACGTCCTATGGTTGCAGGAAAAGCATTATTCAAGATGGTGGCGTTGCTGTCAGTGCTCCTCCGAGCCATAATCCCTAGGTAGCGGTCATCCACTGCAGTAGTAGCCCTTCGGCGGCCTAAGAGAGGCATGTCATCGATAGTTCCTGTCTCTCTGTATCTCCTCCACGTCCGGACAACATCGCTTCGGTTCACTCCGAGAAGCCTGGACACTCCCCTTGTTGAGAGCCCTTCCTGGCACAAAGTAACAATGCGGACGCGATTAGACCGCGGTATTGACCATCTAGGTATGGTTGAACTACAGACATCGCTAGTCGTATATCCCCTTCAAGGTGGAATGACTGGTAGTGATCGGCTGTCAGACCCCCTCCGTCTAATAGGCGCTGCACATGCATAGTTGTTTACATCTTTCGGCGGGTTTAGTGACATCTCTGAACAATCCAAGGAACTGTGTCTGTGATACAATGTCCACAGCCAACGTCTATAACTTCGACGTTTTGTAGCGTCGTTGGGTGACGTTTTCGGATATGAGTTCCTATGTGAAACTTGATCAACTAAGTCCCCTCCATAACCTCTAGAAGACTATAACGTGAAATGTGAAACACCCTGCACGTGCTTCTCAGGATACTTTCGTCGTCACAAAGAAAAATGGATGTATATTTTTAATAATACTGAAGGATGGCAAACATTATGACGAAACTAATGCGGTATTCCGTGTTGTTCCATACCTTCGAAAAAATCTATATCATAAGGAAAGAAACATGTGCAACAGCGAACTGTGCAGGAACCAAAGAATTTCGCAAAGTCGTGATGAGTTTCTTTTATTTCTTATTTTTTAGTAATGACAAAATTAAATTTCGTCTGTAAGCAAGAAACAGAGTTTTCATTCGTGCGCCATCTGCCTCTGTTGTAGACTTATCTGACCCGACTTCATCCTAGTCGGACATCATCGGCTGTAACATTTTTTTTCCGAAAAACTGTGAAGTCCGGCGTTCTTCACTTGGCACAGCCAATGAGTTAAACTATTTGCCTCACGTTAGTCGAAATGAGATCTTTGTCATATTAGACTAGAGCCAGACCTACAGAGCAAGAGCATTTGCGTACAGCTATTAGGGAAAGTACTGTGAAACTAAATCAGATTTGCCCCGATGGGGATTTGAAGCACCGTATAGGCGAAAAAAAGTAAGGTATAGGGATACTGCATGTATGTATAAAGGGCGTTCAAAAAAAAAAAAGAGCCAGAGGCATAATTACAGAAACCAGTACCTGTATGTTAAAAGTATTGATCCTGGCTGTTGAGACACTTGTCCCACTGCGACACAAGGCGTTGAATGACTTTCTCATAAAATTCCCGGAGCTGCGATGTTAACCAGTTCCGCACGTACAGCTGGACGTCGTCGTCCGAGGCGAATCGTTTGCCCCTCAGAGCCTTTTTAAGGGGACCAAAAATGGCGTAATCAAAGGGAGAGAGGTCCGGACTGTATGGAGTGTGGCCGAGAACCTTCCATTTGAATTTCTGCAGGAGTGTCGCGACTGTGTTGGCCGTAAGAGGCTTTGCATTGTCGTGGAGCAGAACGACCCCACGGGTGAGATTCCCTGGCCGCACGATTTGATCGCTCGGCGAAGGGTGGTCAAGGTTTGCGAGTAACGCTGGGCATTCACTGTTGTCCCGTGCTGCAGGAAGTGAATCAGAAGGGCGCCATCTTGGCCATCTTGGTTAAACATCAGCATACGGGTAAACAATTCACCTCGGACGACGACGTTCAGCTGTTCGTGCGGAACTGGTTAACATCGCAGCTCCGGGAATTTTATGAGACAGCCATTCACCGCCTTGTGTCACAGTGGGACAAGTGTCTCACCAGCCAGGGTCAATACTTCTAGCACACAGGTACTGGTTTCTGTAATTATGCCTCCGGCTTGTTTCTTTCTGAACGCTTCTACATGCAGTATCCCTGTACCCTACTTTTTTTCGCCTATACGGTGCTTCAAATCCCCATCGGGGCAAGCCTGATTTAGTTTCACAGAACTTTCCCTAATAGCCGACCTCGTCTGTTGACAGACTGAGACCGCCGACAGTTCAAGCAATTCGGGGATGGCGATTGCATCTTTCAGTACGATCGAGCACCTATTCATAATGCATGGCCTGTGGCGGAGTGGTTACACGATAATAACGTCTCTGTAATGGACTGGCCTGCACACGGCCCTGACCTGAATCCTACAGAAAACCTTTGGAACGTTTTGAAACGCCGACTTCGTGCCAGGCCTCACCGACCGACATCCATACCTTTTCTCTGTGCAGCACACTGTGAATAACGGGCTGCCATTCCCCAAGAAACCTCCCAGCACCTGATTGAACGTACGCCTGCGAGAGCGGAAGCTGCCATCAAGCGAAATTACATTACTTTTCTCATTTTTATAGATATTTTGAAATTATAATTTTCACCAATTTGTTTTACTTTAAAAATATTTCTTTTTAACACTTCTTCTGAAATGGCTGTTATAGTCTGTTCGTCAACCTGCATTAATGTATATATATATATAATGGTCCGTACCTAGTATCATTCCTTTGTTGTTATTCGTTTCCTCATTCCCCTTTTCAATCATGCCATTAACACAGAAACTGAACAAAACTGGAGAAAGATTGTAGCCTCGTTCAACTAGTCTTTTGGTTATAACACCATTCTTCCTTATTTTGTTTCCCGTTTTCATTACAAATTTGTTTTCATTTCATAAGCTTTCTGTGCTCCATATCAAGTGTCGCGGAATTCCATTTCTTGCAGTACTGACTAAAGTTTTGTCCCGTTTAATCTGTCAAACGGACTGACGTAGTCGACAGAAGCTATGTATGCCTCATCACTAAATTCTTTTATTTATCAGTATCTTAAAAGTGAGCATACCCGATGTTGTTCGTTCTGATCTAAATCCACTGTAGCCTTCATATAAATTGTTTCAGCTATTGATCTTAACCTCAGAGTTAAAATTTTTGCATAAGCTTTATACCCAACTATTAAAACATTGATTCCCCTATTATTATTACATCTTTTTTGAATTCTTTTTTTAAAAATCGAGTGACAACAGTATTTGACTAGATTTCCAGTATTCGCGCTATCTCTCAGAATAAATTTAGGAAATGCATAATTCTTATTTTAAGGAAAATTCAGTGACATTTTAACAACTCGCTGTTAATGCCATTTATACCAACTGCCTTTCTCTTTTTCATCGTTTCTAAAGCTTCTTCTAATTCTGCTAAGATTAGCACATCAACCCCTTTCCCACCTTCATGCGTTTCTGCTTGTTCCATTAAGTTTTGGTCATACGACAACTTTTTATGATGTTCTTGGCCTTGTTTTTCATTCGTTGTGTTAATCTTTAACGTATCTTTTTGTGTTTGTTTAAGTGTTCGATTATTTTACAAGCAACTGCCTGTTGTCGATTAATATCATTTTCTAGGTTACTTTCATACCTGTCCCAATTTGCTCTGGTTTTTTTCTTTTTCTTTTTTTTTTTTTTACATTCTTGTTTGGCAATTTCTCCTTTTCGATTACATCCTACTCTTAATTCTGGCTTTTCTTCTCTTATTACTTTTTCTAATTCTTCGTTCTACATTCTTAATCTCTTTTTATTATATCTTTTACATTTTGTTCCAAATACTCCAGAAGCAAGCTTCTGGACACTACTACTTAAAACCCTCCCTTCCTCATTATTCATTAATACCTTCAGTGATGGGTTTCATTGGAAATTGTTCATTTAGACCGTTTTAGTATAAGAATTGTATGCTTTTATCTTGTATTAAGTGTGCTTTGAATGTTGTTTACGTTGTTTCTTTATTTGTATAAGTGTTGTTACTCCTTTTTCATCTTGTTAATTTAGTTCATTTTTGACATTAATAAGTTAAGACCAGAATAGATATCGTTACCTCTGTATACTCTTGAATCTTTTATCATTGATATCGCTTGTTTGTTAATTATTATGTAATCAGATAATGACCTTTGAGCTCTAGCTGCCCATGTACACTAGAGAAAATCTTTTTCCTTTAAATAAAGTGTTAGTAACTTCCAGTTATTAAAAATTTGTCCATTTTCATTTAAACTGTTTTCCTCTTCGGCGTTAATTATAGGTTCATTCACTCTCTTGCGTTAAAATCACCAAGTTACATGATTAAGTCATTTTTGTTTTGCTTCTCTAGTTTATTTTTCAAAATAGTATCTAATTCTTTCGTTTGCTCTCCCTTTCTCCTTCTGGTGCCCATATTGACACCAATTTCCAATAACCTTTGTCATACTGTAATATTACAGCCATTATTCGTTCTTTAGTAAACGTAAATGAATTTATCTCAGTTGCCTTTATTTTGTCCTCAAGTCTTGCCATTCCTGCTTGAGCTCCGGTATCTTGAGCATTGCGGAACATCATCACATCGTTAAAAAACATTGATTGTCTTAATTTTCTTCTTCGTATCAATTTCAGCTAGTATATTTACTTTTTTTGCCTTTCCTGTCTTTAACAGATTCTTTGTTGGCGAGTACTCTGACATTACAAACTGCTATCTTTAAGCTACCCTGCAGTCCATATCCTTTCTTCCGGTGTCTTTCCATGTTATGGTCGACACAGCTATTCATCTGCTGAAGTTCGTAAGTTTTTTTTTCTTCCTAGTGGAGACTACTGGACTCTAGCTAAACATCTTTTCCTGGAAGACAGGACCGTGAATTCAGGAATTTTTTCCCTGGAGAAGCTGCCTTTATTATGCCTGACAAACTTTCTGTATCCAGTGAACCTTAGTTTGCACTGGATGACATAGTATAAGGTTCGAATAGAAAGGTTCCGTGTGAAGCCGTTGCTACAGCATATATGCAACGTAGCACGACTCTGATGCGGTTGTCGAAGCACCAAAATGCAGGCAAGGGATTAGTATGGCATTTGTGTTTTCCGAAGTACATGTAGTAAATGCGGAAACGTGAACTATCTTGATGTTATTACCAAATGCGTCGAAGCAGGAACAACGTGCTGTCATTCGTGGAATGGTGCACCAAGTTCTATGCTGGTCGATGGTCGTGACTCATCACAACACACCAGTCGATCTGGCAGGCCGTCCTCATCCATTATGGACCAATTCAAGTGGGAGACACTAGAGCACCTTCCCCATAGTCCTGATCTCTCGCTATCCAATTATCAAGCCTTCAGCCCCTGATGAGAATGTGCAGCAGGCAGGTACATACTTCTTCACGCAGGAAGACATGATGTTTTATCAAACTGGTATCTTCATCCTGGTGCATTGGTGGGACGATTGCATCAATGTTCAAGACGATTTTGCCGGAGTTGTAAACCGATTCGGGACCGTATGGTCTTCGAATAGAAACATTTTACTCGTCCCTTGTATATTTCTGCGATATGCACGTGTGGGCACGTGCACATTCTCAAGCAATCATGAAGTTGAAAGATCATGAGTGCTTCAATATCAGTGCACGGGCAGGAACTGTTAGTCACAGACTCATAGGGCAATACACATGACACGCGTCACTATGCAGGCTCCATTACACCCTATCATAGCAAAGTAATTAAAGCAATTAGCCGCAACAGGCCTAATAGGGCTCCTTCCTCTGACACCATGGTGTTAACTGAACTGACTTCCAAATATGTCGCGCTCACAACACACAAGCAAGTGGCAGCACTGTCTGTGTTCTATGATCTGCACATTCGTGTCACAATTTAGTCATGTGCTGAAAATAATATCGGACAATGGTGCCCCATGGAATAAAGTTGCCTGCACTCATTACCATCTTAAGGAATCGGAAGTCACAGGAGAAGCCATGGACTTCCTGCTGAGGGCGTGAGGGTAGCTGCAGAAGACAGTGGAGCAGGCACTCCGCAAGATCCCCGTGGCACCAAGAAAGAGAAAAAACAGTCCGACAAGAAGGCACGGGTGTGCGAACTTCACGTCAGACGAAACGTTCGAATTCTTTCGGCTTCCCAACAAGCAGAAGGAACAGTGCCACAAGTTCTTCTCTGTGTACAACACACCCTTTCGCTTACGGACGATTGTGCACCCGAATGCAGTAGAACTAGAGTCAGTGAGAAAAAAGAAGTCGATCGGTGTCCGCCACATGTGTCATGTCAGACCTTTTTTTTGAATAGAAATATTTAATATGGGCTCAATTTTGTTGGGATTAGATTATTTTGCGTCTTTGTTGCCTATATAAATTAAAATTAGTGTAAGGAAATAAGATTTTTATGGTCATTTTTCTAGCCATAAATGGCTGCCAATGGCATGTTGTCTTTGTACATAATTATGCTGTAAACCCTTTCATAAGCCCCAGAACAAGCTGTCCAGTCTGTCTAATTCATCACCGTAAACGACTCAGTTATCAATGGTGCAAACGTGGACCTATGCATACCTGAGGAGGCGGAGCGAACTGAACACCACTTCAGTTGGCTATATGTCGAGCACTGGAAGAAGAAATCCAAATTCAGACACGCACGCCTGACAGCAATGAGGAGAGGATATTCGCCATACTTTTAAAACATGTAAAACTTAAAACAACAACCTAACGAAATAATGTAAAACTTTAAAAGTACTAAATGAACTATGTATTCCTTGCAAGAAAACTGCAACAGAAGCGATAAAAATAAAACGTCTTAAAACCTATTACCAACAAAGGTAGTTAGCATGCCCTTGAAAACCAGTGGGCTTCACAACTTCAGGGAAGAGAAAGAGACGAAAAAAAATCATATTTCTCGAGACAGTGAATGCGTTCCAGAAGATACAGCTGTGGTGGCGCTCGCAAAGGAGGATCTGCTGCTACTGCTGCTGCTGCTGCTGCCACTAAGACGATGAAAACGCTACTGAGAGCGTAAGAGCAACTCGACGAAGTTCTCCATGTGCTGGAGATGCCAGTATATTACCTTATACAGATGGCGTGGTGAGCAAATTTCAAGATTGGTGTTGAGTAAATCTGGAAGCTGGCGATCAGGTCGCCTGGCCTCAATCTTTAACTGGATTCCGTCGTCGAGGCGTGCGTAGGCATGTTAGTTTGCACCATTCACGTCCCCATCCTTCATTGGTGCCGATGGTGGACTTCCCTAAGGAGGAGGCTGGCTCCATCCACATTTCAGCATGCAGGGCAATTCGGAG
Organism: Schistocerca americana; assembly: GCF_021461395.2. NCBI lineage: Eukaryota > Metazoa > Arthropoda > Insecta > Orthoptera > Acrididae > Schistocerca > Schistocerca americana. The sequence continues at coordinate 210,941,547 of NC_060124.1, read as the reverse complement.
GCGAGCCCCCAGTTCCTCTATGACCTCATCGATGCCGACGCGCTGGTCGTCGTGTGGGTGTCTTGCGATCCTCGGTGTGCCAGTGTCATGCATCCCTCCCTCCTCCCCTCTCACTGCTTGCGTAAACGGACTTCCGCGTGAGTGGAGAGGTTTCTGGTTATAAGCTCCTGTTTGCCTCTGGTGGCGATGTCGCGACCTTGCCGCGTTTTCGACGCCGTCATCGACCCTTCTCGATGCTCTCAGAATTCACTGGGTTCGCATGGGTTTTCTTCTTATTGAGCATCCTCCCTCCAACTTGGCTACTACCGCTGAGGATTTTGCAGCCTCACCAGCTAGCTACACGTGGACCACTGCGATTCGATTTGTGTTCTGGCCTGAGCGAACAGGCGCTGCTGGCATGGTACCCAGCGCGCTTGACACATCTCCCACTCTTCCGGCAATACCTGAGCATGTGGCCGACCTCCTGACACTTGAAGCACTATGGCTTTGTGTCCAGCTCCGGTGGGAGGAGCGCCACCGTCACGTTAAGGCCCACAAGTTTGTTCAACTCAGAGTTGGTCTGCAATCGGCTGTCCTTTGGCCGAGGTCGTGTCCACGGCCAGGATCCACATCTCCAAACCTGGCTTCTCGCAATTCTTTCCGGACTGTGTCGGCATTACACAGCCACAACAGTCCGCTAAGGAGCGACGATATACTCCTGGAGAAATGGCCTGAGGACTTTCCAGTCGTACTCCCATGCCGGTTGCACTTCGAGCAGTGACTCGTTGTACAGGTCCTTGACCTAGAAGCCGTACACCACAACTTTGTCTAGGTTCGCAGCCGAACTCCGTCGAATAGTCACCTTCATAAGGGATGTAGAATAGATTAGCTGGATATACCAAGGCGACGATGTTCTGCTGAACGATCTTTCGTCTGCTCGAGCCCTCAGTCTTCAGTGTGGACGTAGCACGCAGGATCGTCTTCGCAGTGACTGTCGGCCTCTCCGTCGCAGCACACAGTGCCTTCCGAGTTTTGCGGCTCGGCAGACTCAGTAGTCTGCGCCACTGTAGTGCATTTCGACGCTGTAGCCATCTCCTTCTTTTCGTTTCGCTTGCCTCTGATGTTGCCCGTAAAGCCGACAAGACAATGTGTTGAGCAGCTGCGAGAAAAGCAACACGACAACGTTGCTGGCGTGCACGCAACAGCAGGCACTTCTGCTCTGACTATCCTTCCTGTAGCTCGCACTCCGCGCAACGAGTCCAGGCAGAACAGAAAAAATAAGTAATAAAGCAGATAGTGTTATTGTTCACAACAGGTCGCATAGTATAACGTAGTGAGACAGTAGCCCTTTAGATCAACATTACCATCTCAAGATTCTATTGATCTTAAATTACTGATCGCTGCTCATTCAATTAGTGTCTTTATATACGTATATTTGAACACCAGATCACATCAGCATTTCTACACTCATGCTCATAAGTTAAGGATAGTCCTGATACATGGTGAACAACACTCTGGTGGGCGGTTTGCGGGTTTAAATCACCCTGGGGTGTGACCATGCGGTGCATCTGACCTGCGGTCGTCGCACGGTGGCGTTGGCAGCAGTCCACATATGCAGAGGTGTGTTGGTGCATGTCAGAGTCGGAGCAGCGAATAAGTGTGCAGACGTTCTCAGGCGTGCCACTGGTGACTGTGTGTTGAAAATGGCTCAAAGAACACATATTGATGACGTTATGAACGGTATAAAACTAGGGCGACTGGAGGCTGGTCAAACACAGCAGGTCGTAGCACGGCCCGTCCATGTGTCACAACGTGTGATCTCAAGATTATGGCAACGATTCCGGCAGACAGGAAACGTGTCCAGGCGCTACAGTACGGGATGTCCACAATGTACAACACCACAAGAAGACCGATATCTCGTCACAGTGCTCGCAGGCGGCCACGGAGTACTGCAAGTAGCCTTGCTCGGGATCTTACCGCAGCCACTAGAACTGTTGTCTCCGGACACACAGTCTACAGACGACTGAACAGACATGGTTTATTCACCTGGAGACCTGCAAGGTGCATTCCACTGACCCCTGGTCAGAGGAGAGCCCGTAATGCCTGGTGTCAAGACAGTAGTATATGGTCACTGGAACAGTAGTCCCAGGTTATGTTCACGGACGAGTCCTGGTATAGTCTGAACAGCGATTCTCGCCGGGTTTTCATGTGGCGTGAACCAGGAACCAGATACCAACCCACTAATATCCTTGAAAGGGACCTGTATGGAGGTCGTGGTTTGATGGTGTGGGGCGGGATTATGATTGGTACACGTACAACCCTGCATGTCTTGACAGAGGAACTGTAACACGTCAGGTGCATCGGGACGTCATTTTGCACCAATATGTCCGCCTTTTTAGGGGTACAGTGGACCCACCTTCCTCCTGATAGATGATAACGCACGGCCCCAACGAGCTGCCATCGTGGAGGAGTACCTTGAAACATAAGATATAAGGCGAATGGAGTCGACGTACCGCTGCACGTCTTCAAACCCCTAGGACTCTTCAGGAGCTCCGACAGGCTCTGGTGCAAGAATGGGAGGCTATACTCCAACAGCTGCTCGACCACCTGATCCAGAGTATGCCAACCCGTTGTGCGGCCTGTGTGCGTGTGCATGGTGATCATATCCCACATTGATGTCGGGGTACACGCGCGGGGAACAGTGGCGTTTTGTAGCAATGTGTTTCAGGACGGTTTTCTCAGCTTATCACCAATACCGTGGACTTACAGACCTGTGTCGTGTGTGTTCCCTATCTGCCTATGCTATTAGCACCACTTTTGTATAGTGCCACGTTGTGTGGGACCACATTCTGCAATTATCCTTAATTTGTGAGCATGAGTGTAGTTAAATAAATCTACGAGTCATACTGAAATCCTCTGTTATTTCAAGACCAATCTTATCTGATGCACTAAGCAATTTCTTAACCAAATTTTGCATAATATTTATCGATTGTTTATTAAGTTATTACAAGGTCCCAACTGGAGACCCGCTGCCAGGGCCGATTCAGATTAGTTACCGTAGTCTTGCAAACAGTCAGTTCCACACGAAAGTGTACGCCATAATGTTAAATTTAACGTCTGCAGCGACATCTCTGACAGTGGTCTCGAATCTGAACTCGATGCGCTTTTGCACAATCTGTAGATAAACAATGTTGGAGTTGAATGTTTTGTTTTTTCGGTTGCAGTTTTGGCTCCTTGCATTTATTTACAGCCAATTTAAACGCTGAAGAAATGTGAAATATTTATCAAAAATGTCTTCTGAGGTCCGTTAAGAAGCTATTTGGTTCGAACGAGGCAAAGTGGATGCATCAAGAGCCGTCTCTGCACAGCGTGGAAGCGATACAGTGGGGCGTCCACGATGGATTGGCCTGCAATGTCTTCGGATCCAAATCCAATCGAAAATCTTTCGTCGTATATTAATATGAAGCTTAAAGGAAAGCCAATATATACTTTGAAGCAGCTGTCATATTAAATCAGGGTGATATAGAGACCATAACTAGAGAACATGCAGAAAATCATGCTAAAAAGGTGCCAAGCTATAATCGATTATGGTGGCGATTGGATTAACTATTAGGTAATTGTGCAATTACTAATAACATGATTTTCATGTAAACATGTATACTACTGGCCATTAAAATTGCTGCACCACGAAGATGACGTGCAACATACGCGAAATGTAACCGACAGGAAGAAGATGCTGTGATATGCAAATGATTAGCTTTTCAGAGCATTCATACAAGGTTGGCGCCGGTGGCGACACCTATAACGTGCTGACATGAGGAAAGTTTCCAACCGATTTCTCATACACAAACAGCAGTTGACCCGCGTTGCCTGCTGAAACGTTGTTGTGATGCCTCGTGTAAGGAGGAGAAATACGTACCATCACGTTTCCGGCTTTGATAAAGGTCGGATTGTAGCCTATCGCGATTGCGGTTTATCGTATCGCGACATTGCTGCTCGCGTTTGTCGAGATCCAATGACTGTTAGCAGAATATGGAATCGGTGGGTTCAGGACGGTAATACGGAACGCCGTGCTGGATCCCAACGGCATCGTATAACGGGCAACTTATCCGCATAGCTGTAACGGATCGTGCAGCCACGTCTCGATCCCTGAGTCAACAGACGGGGACGTTTGCAAGACAACAACTGTCTGCACCAGTTCAACGACGATTGCAGCAGCTCAGAGACCATCGCTGCGGTTACCCTAGACGCTGCATCACAGACAGGAGCGCCTGCGATGGTGTACTCAACGACGAACCTGGGTGCATGAATGGCAAAACGTCATTTTTTCAGATGAATCCAGGTTCTGTTTACAACATCATGATGGTCGCATCCGTGTTTGGCGACATCGCGGTGAACGCACATTGGAAGCATGTATTCGTCATCGCCATACTAGCGTATCACCCGGCGTGATGGTATGGGGTGCCATTGGTTACACGTCTCGATCACCTCTTGTTTGCATTGACGGCACTTTGAACAGTGGACGTTACATTTCAGATGTGTTACGACCCGGGCCGGCCGAAGTGGCCGTGCGGTTAAAGGCGCTGCAGTCTGGAACCGCAAGACCGCTACGGTCGCAGGTTCGAATCCTGCCTCGGGCATGGATGTTTGTGATGTCCTTAGTTTAGTTAGGTTTAACTAGTTCTAAGTTCTAGGGGACTAATGACCTCAGCAGTTGAGTCCCATAGTGCTCAGAGTCATTTGAACCATTTTTTTGTTGCGACCCGTGGCTTTACCCTTCATTCGATCCCTGGGAAACCCTACATTTCGGCAGGATAATGTACGACCGCATGTTGCAGGTCCTGTACGGGCCTTTCTGGATACAGAAAATGTTCGACTGCTGCCCTGGCCAGCACATTTTCCAGATCTCTCACCAATTGAAAACGTCTGGTCAGAAGTGGCCGAGCAACTGGCTCGTCACAATACGCCAGTCACTACTCTTGATGAACTGTGGTATCGTGTTGAAGGTGCATGGGCAGCTGTACCTGTACATGCCACCGAAGCTCTGTTTGACTCAATGCCCAGGCGTATCAAGGCCGTTATTACGGCCAGAGGTGGTTGTTCTGGGTAGTGATTTCTCAGGATCTATGCACCCGAATTTCGTGTAAATGTAATCACATTACATTAATATATTTTTCCAATGAACACCCGTTTACCATCTGCATTTCTTCTTGGTGTAGCCATTTTAATGGCCAGTAGTGTATTTATAATAGTGTGTTCTATTTCATACAGATAACGTTGTACACTTTCTAGTGGAACTGTCTGTAATCCGTTGCATACATATCAAACCACGGCTTCTTGAGCGTGATGCTGTACTAAGGAGGAACTCCGGTACAGAATTTAAAAACTGACAGTGCTACACTGCCACACTAATGGGCATTTTGCAAGGTGCCAGGTGTTGGAAGCCTCATTGAATTCCATGGGTTGTCTGGTGTCCCCGCCAGCAGGGTTGCGCTGGCATCCAAGTGCTCTAAGGCACTTGCTTTCCCACAGTTGCATGTGCTAAGGGAACCAGGAAGTAAAAATCCGTCGTAATAGCGAACTTTTTCATAGTGTTAAGTTATACCCCAGTCCTTCCTGTACAATAATATGTGTGGTTTCTGTATGGTGTGTATTGATAGAGCATTTTCTAAACACTGACACACCCCGTTTTGTCAGTTCAGATGCGTTTACCCCGCCGGAAGCAGACAAGTTGGTCACGCCGGTGTTAAGCAATCGTAGGAAACACCTGAACATCATTTCGGCGTTAAAATGATTTGAATGGAACGCTTAATTTCAACAAATAATTTCATTTTATCCGTATATATTGTAAGTAGGGGCAGAGTAATATCGAGAAATACTGACAATTTAGAGGAAATGAGAAAATATGTGTGGGACATCTTTGACAGGCTTGCTACAGGCCATAACCCCTGTCATTCTCTCTGTGCAAAGGGCCCCGAGTCATTGCGTAAATACCAGAGAGCTAGTATAACTGGTGATGCACATAGACACAACTATCTCCTATCAATGTCAATATGAGATGTAAAACCTATCAACTGACACTGTACTATCTATACAAAGGGTGGCGCAAAAAGAAGACACTGATTTGTCTTGCGTAGTATCAGTGGTAGGAGTGGAATGGCGGTGTGGGGGACCTGTTGCTTTGTAGGTCAGAGCGTCCAGTTTCAGTAACAATATGGTGCAGTGGACCGTGCATCATTGCGTTTTCGCTTTGAACGTTTCTCCAAAAATAATGTCTCTGCGATCACAGTTCAACGGCTCTTCCGTACACACTTCCGCGCAATGTTTCGATACCTGATCGCAATACAATATTGCGTTGGGTTGCCTCTTTTCGGACAACTGGGTCAGTCATGAAGCACACGCTGCCTGGTCGCCCTCGTATGGTGCGAACTCACGCAAATGTCGAGAGAGTGAGAGCGTCTTGTCTTCAAAGTCCTCTCCGCTCCACTAGGCGGCGTGCTCAAACTCTGGGCTTGTCTCGTCGCTCGCTGCATCACATCCTGAAGGACGGGTTACATTTTCATCCTTACAAAATTATGATCGTGCAGGAGATTCACGACCGTGATTATGATGAACGGGTACAGTTTTCTGAAACAATGTTTGATGTTCGTGCTGCTGCTGATGTATTGATGATGAGCGATGAAGCGCACTTTAGATTAGACGGTTATGTAGCTGTGGTGTCAGCGCCAGACACCACACTTGCTAGGTGGTATCCATTAAATCGGCCGCGGTCCGTTAGTATACGTCGGACCCGCGTGTCGCCACTATCAGTGATTGCAGACCGAGCGCCGCCACACGGCAGGTCTAGAGAGACTTCCTAGCACTCGCCCCAGTTGTACAACCGACTTTGCTAGCGATGGTTCACTGACAAAATACGCTCTCATTTGCCGAGACGATAGTTAGCATAGCCTTCAGCTACATTTGCTACGACCTAGCAAGGCGCCATTACCAGTTACTGTTGATACTGTGAATAATATATCGTCAAGAGCGATGTTCACCATTTATGGATTAAAGTTAAGTATTCCACCAGCTACGTCCGTTCTTCTAAATTCTAATATCCTTGTCCTGTTCCAGACTTCACGCCAGCCTGCGTGAGCTAAAACGCGTGCCTTTTGGCCTCCTCTAGTAACCCGGTGTTGGCTCTCCTGCCGACCACAACAGTAGCAAACAAAACTATCGCTGTCGGACAGCAGATAATCCCCAAATAGTGCACCGGAAACCACTGTACAGTGCAAGAATGACAAGTCGGTGTGGAGTGTCCAAAGTGGGAATCATTGCTAAAGTACCGTGGTACCAAGTCAAGCTACGTTACTTAGCTGAGGAACAGCCCCGGCCCAACTTCGTGGAAAGCGGTCGGTTAGCCGCGGACGCTACGTCTGAATTCTCACCTTCATAAGATTAATAATACAGCTATAAATACAATCCTATTTGTTGATTATCTAATAATCTTAGCGGACTCAGGAGATAATTTACAGAGAGCAATTTTATACCTGCATGAGGTAGCAAATGATTGTAGTATGACAATATCTAAAGATAAATCTAAGATAATGGTATTCCGTGGTAAGAGCAAAAATCATCATTCCATCACACAAGCCGAGGCCACTCTATGAATTTTGCTAGAATATTAAGTTGTTAATTACTATTCCGTCGTCAAGGCGTCGCTACGTCGCGTATTCAACAACTGCACGACGTAATTTCAGAGATAACGTACCCTTGAGCAATGTTCAGACTGCATCGTAAGTTTGGTGTAAAGTTATTGCTGTTCACATTTAAATTATCACTAATTCACTTGGCACTTTTATGTTGTCAGAATAATCAGTTAATTTCACGAAAACACTTTAAATGTCCATGAAATGATGTAGTTGACACGGAGAATTAAAGCTGAATTAAGGTTTCTTCTTCTTCTTCGTAATTATTGTCTGTCCCTACTCTGAGCATACACACCGATATGTCATTTAGGGAATTATGTCCGTTAACATCAGTAATCCTGACTTGACGATGACTTCCGACAATGTGGCGAAATTGTAATCTCTTCGTGATTGCGTTTAGCTGTGGCCTACTCAAGTCTAATAATCGAGTGTATGTCGGCGATCAGTCTCTTTCTGTGTCCTTTGATGTTCGTGACTATTAAGTGCCACGAAGGCTAAGTCACATCACAAATCAGTAATCACAAGGTTCACTTTTCTGTCACATCCATCAAAATCCTGTTATTTGTCTAACGGTAAAGATTATCCTACTTCAGTCCGACTTCTCACAAATATTTCCAGGCTATATCGTAAAACTTTAACTTCAAGTCAGTTTTAAAACAATCTAGCAGCGCTTAACATGCGTTCTACTACTGCAGAGTACAAGAGACAAGTGAAGTTAACATCTGCATTGCCAAGTTGCATTGTAGTCACAGCGAATTACAGCCCGATGCGGCTACAACTCTCTTCTAGGATAAATGTTATCTTTGGTCGATTTATGATCTGGGCTCTATCCTTCGTAAATAATAATTTTTGAATTCTTTCTTTGAAGTTTCTGTTTTGTATCACATGGTATTCTTTCATTCAGTCCTTTCTTTACGATAATCATTAGTATTTATATAACATCCCTGTTAGTCAAAGTGACAAGAGTGTAAATTTTGTTGTCAGTAGCTGCCGTCACTGTCAGGATGACTAATTTTGCTATTTCTTTTGCAACAAAAAGGTGGTGGTCATTATGGGTTCTATATTTGGGGTGTTACAGCATACGGTAAAGCAACAAATTATTGACGAAAATTTATACTTCGTCTTATCTGCAGGTCATTTTATCCATCGATATGCACTACTGGCCATTAAAATTGCTACACCAAGAAGAAATGTAGATGGTAAACGGGTATTCATTGGTCAAATATATTACACTAGAACTCACATGTGATTACATTTTCACGCAATATGGGAGCATAGATCATAAGAAATAGGTATCCAGAACAACCACCTCTGGCCGTAATAACGGCCTTGATAAAACTGGGCATTGAGTCAGACAGAACTTGGATGGCGTGTACAGGTACAGCTGCCCAAGCAGATTCAACACGATACCACAGTTCACCAAGAGTAGTGACTGGCGTATTGTGACGACCCAGATGCTCGGCCACCTTTGACCAGACGTTTTAAATTCTGAGAGATCTGGAGAATGTCCTGGCCAGGGCAGCAGTCGAACATTTTCTGTATCCAGAAAGGCCCGTACAGCACCTGCAACATGCGGCTGTGCATTATCCTGCTGAAATGTAGGGTTTCGCAGGAATCGAATGAAGGGTAGAGCCACGGGTCGTAACACATCTGAAATGTAACGTCCACTGTCCAAAGTGCCGTCAATGCGAACAAGAGGTGACCGAGACGTACAACCAATGGCACCCCATACCATCACGCCGGGTGATACGCCAGTATGGCGATGACGAATAGACGCTACCAATGTGCGTTCACCGCGATGCCGCCAAACACGGATGCGACCATCATGACGATGTAAACAGAGCCTGGATACATCCGAAAAAAAAAAAGTTTTGCACATTCGTGCACCCACGTTCGTCGTTGAGTATACCATTGCAGGCGCTCCTGCTTCAAATGGCTCTGAGCACTATGGGACTTAACATCTATGGTCATCAGTCCCCTAGAACTTAGAACTACTTGAACCTAACTAACCTAAGGACGTCACACAACACCCAGTCATCACGAGGGAGAGAAAATTCCCTGACGCCGCCGGGAATCGAACCCGGGAGCCCGGGCGGGGGAACGCTACCGCACGACCATGAGCTGCGGACAGGCGCTGCTGTCTGTGATGTAGCGTCAAGGGTAACCGCAGCCACGCTCTCCGAGCTGATAGTCCATGCTGCTGCAAACGTCGTCGAACTGTTGGTGCAGATGGTTGTTGTCTTGCAAACGTCCCCATCTCTTGACTCAGGGATCGAGACGTGGCTGCACGATCCGTTACAGCCATGCGGATAAGATGTCTGTCATCTCGACTACTAGTAATACGAGGCCGTTGGGATCCAGCACGGCGTTCCGTATTACCCTCCTGAACCCACCGATTCCATATTCTGCTAACAGTCATTGGATCTCGACAAACGCGAGCAGCAATGTCGCGATACGATAAACCGCAATCGCGATAGGCTACAATACGACCTTTATCAAAGTCGGAAACGTGATGGTACGCATTTCTCCTCCTTACACGAGGCATCGCAACAACGTTTCAGCAGGCAACGCCGGTCAACTGCTGTTTGTGTATGAGAAATCGGTTGGAAACTTTCCTCATGTCAGCACGTTATCGGTGTCGCCACCGGCGCCAACCTTGTGTGAATGCTCTGAATAGCTAATCATTTGCATATCACAGCATCTTCTTCCTGTCTGTTAAATTTCAGGTCTGCAGTACGTCATCTTTGTGGTGTAGCAATTGTAATGGCCAGTAAACGCGTGCCGACTTTGAGACAGAGAGGAAGGGCGGTAGGGGCCCAGGAGGAAGACGGAGGAGAAAGAAGGAGAGACAGAAACCTTTTTTCTATTTTTAAAGGAAAATTGCTGCCACGGCAAGTGGTCAAAGACGTAGCACTCGCAGGTGGGGCAGCGAGGCGCCGGTGTTGGTTGGAGGATAGCGAGACGAGTTTTTGGGAGCGGCGAACTAAGACGGCGCGGCGGTAAGGCACCGAGGCTTCGGTTCGCCTGGGGCCGTCCGCTTCGCCCGACCGCCGCCGCCCCCGCCGCCTCCTCAGAACAGGTGCGGCCGCGCGCCGCCGCCGGCCAAGTAGTACACACTAGACTGCTTCCCTCCTCTGCGTTGCAAATTAATTTTCCACGCCGGTGCATCCATCCAAGTCTCGGCAGCGCCGGCCTCCTCCGATCCGCGGCGGACGCTCCGCGGCGGAAAACGAAGAACGGGTCGGTTGCGGCTGCGGCAGGGAGAAAGATACGGCTCGGGCCCCGGGGCGCCGCGCTGGGGCTCCGTGTGTAGCTCGCAGAACGGCTACAAAAAGCGAAGAAGTTAGCGGCCCGCCTCAGCGAAAGCAGGCTTCCTTCCTCGCATAACAATCGTGGGAGAACGGCGGCACCACACCTGCGCTAGTTGAGGAACCCAACTGCTTCGTATCTCTGCTCCACCCGCAGATATAATTCCTTCCACTCTCGCGTTTACAGACCAAAAGTAGTGTAAACAAGTAGTTTTAAGGAAATCTTACCTGGTACTTTATTCTCTTCCCCGAGCTCTCTTGCAATTAAAATACACTGCCACTTTATACACTACTGGCCATTGGACAAATATATTATACTAGGACTGACATGTGATTACAGTTTCACGCAATTTGGGTGCATAGATTTGAGAAATCAGTACCCAGAACAACCACCTCTGGCCGTAATGACGGCGTCGATACGCCTGGGCATTGAGTCAAACAGAGCTTCGATGGCGTGTACAGGTACAGCTGACCATGCAGCTTCAACACGATACTACAGTTCATCAAGAGTAGTGACTGGCGCATTGTGACGAGCCAGTTGCTCGGCCACCTTTGACCAGACGTTTTCATTTGGTGAGAGATCTGCAGAATGTGCTGGCTTTCTGTATCCAGAAAGGCCCGTACAGGACCTGCAACATGCAGTCGTGCATCATCCTGCTGAAATGTAGGGTTTCGCAGGGATCGAATGAAAGGTAGTGCCACGTGTCGTAACACATCTGAAATGTAACGTCCACTGTTCAAAGAGCCGTCAATGCGAAGACCGAGACGTGTAACCAGTGGCACCCGGTACCATCACGCCGGGTGATACGCCAGTATGGCGATGACGAATACACGCTTCCAATGTGCGCTCACCGCGATGTCGCCAAACACGGATGCGACCATCACGATGCTGTAAACAGAACCTGGTTTCATCCGAAAAAATGACGTTATCATTTGCATATCACAGCATCTTCTTCCTGTCGGTTAAATTTTGCTTCTGTAGTACGTCATCTTCGTGGTGTAGCAATTTTAATGGCCATTAGTGTACGAGAAGCCTCTCTGGATATCTGCGATTTCTTTATCACTGAATGGTAATAGGATTGCCTTGATCACCACATTTAAAAATTCGCTTTACGTACTATTAAGCGGTTCGGGATAGCCCCATCATCTGATCCGTTACGCGAAACATATAATACAAGGCGGACATTAGTAAAACCGATAAAGTGCAGGGGCGGAATCCTGACTGGAAATGAAGGGAAAAAATCCAGTGAAGATGTGTCCGGAAATGGAAAGTGTGCATGCTGCGACAACAGATCGTCCGGGATCTCAGTGCAGAGCTGCATCGCATCCACGTCACAACATAATTATGTTCAAAGGGGCCTCCACGGGATGCTACGCACGCATTCAGACGACGCATCATGGACTGCTGCACTTTTTCGCACGTTCCGGCCTCTCTCCGAATAGCGTTACAGGCGTAGTGAACACGCTGTCGAACGGTCTGTACATCTGGAACCGGTTCAGCATACACAACGCTTTTCAGGCTCTCCCAGAGGTAAAAGTTCAGAAGGTTTAAGTCCGGCGATTTAGCGGGCCATGCTACAGAGCCTCCGCGTCCTGTCCAACGTCCGGGAAACATGCTGTTGAGGTGTAAGTGAACCGTAATGAGGAAGTGGGGTGGTGCTCCGTCATGCAGAAACCACTTAACCTGTCTTATTGCCAAAAACACGGTCTTAAGCACCCAGGCAGAGCATTCCGCAGGGCGTCCAGGTACGTTCCTCCGACGAGGCGTTGTGGAATAATAACCAGTCCAGGTACGTGGTCGCCAAGAAACCCTGCCCACGCAGATTAATTCTGAACCGGTGCTGCTAAGACTCCTCAACCATTCCCTGAGGGTTGTCTGTAGCTCACAGGTGACAATTATGCATGTTGATGATGCCAGTTCTGGTAAAGGTTGCTTCGTCGATGAAGAGAACTGACGACAGAAATCCCATAATTTTGCAACACCATCGACATGAATCATTCCCTAGGAGGGAAATCCTCTGCTGATAATCCTTGCACTCGCTGCACGCGATAGAGATAGTAGCGGTTGTCATGCAGTATATACATAATCGTACTTTGGCTTACGCCATGTTGGCGGGTCACTTGCCTGCAGCTTGTACTAGGGATCATGTAATATTCTGTAGAATTCGGTCCTCCAGATCAGGTGTACGCAGATTCTGTCGCCCTCCTGCGCATTCGGCTGTATGAAAGGACCCATGAGAACACAAACGACCAAAAAGGGCTTGAAATGTTTGCGTGATGTGTGTGATTGATGTCTGTGGGGCTAAGTTTACTAGGTTTGGTATAGCCATGCTGCCTCTCGACCGTTTCCATCTACTTGGCCGTACTCACACACGATCGCGGTTTGTTCCCGGCATGAATATCGGACAATTATGCTGCTTACAGGTTGCTGCGTCAGTCGCACAGCCTGCAACACTCAGGGAACACATAGCTCGTGGTCATAAGAACTTTTATTCGTCAGTGCCACCTACCGTGGAAATGATGCACTTCCTGACGCACGTTCATAGGACCTTCTTGTCTCCATTTCCAGTCGGGAATTCGTCACTGGAGTTTGTTGGTTTTTATTAACGTTCAGCCTGTATGTTATTAGATATTTAAGGCATAAAGGGTTTGGAAAAACCACGAGAATGCATGCTTGAACGTAAATGCAGATGCTAGCCGAGCCGCAGGTGGCGCTGTTGAATTTGAGCACGAACGGCAATGCCCTCGATACTGTACAAGTGCAATTCGTGTTCATAACAAAGTTCTGTGTAGATGTGAGGTTGGGCTGGAATTCAAAAAGCACACATCAGTGTTTCCAATGTCCATGACAGGAAAATGTGCTGCCGAAGCTGTAAAACCTGGACTACACAGCACTGGAAGAAAGTCAGGACGAATCTTGCTTCACACGGTTCCCAACTTCTGTCCGAGCCTACGTCCCAAGAGTGCAACATCGCGGGCATTCAGTGATGACCTGTGCAACCATATCAAGGCATTCCAAGAGCTCCATGGTTACTCTGCAAGATCGCACTACTACCAGGGATAATGTGACCATTTTGGCTGATCAGGTCCACTCCATGGTACATAATTTCTCCCCAGTGGTGATGCTGTGTTCCAAGATGACAAGGTCCCTGTCCACACAGCTTTCATCGTCCAGGACTGTTTTTCTGAGCACGAGGATGAATTGTCGCGCCACCCCCAGCCAATATTATTGAGCAATATTATTGAGTCTTTGTGGTCTGCTTCGGAAGGGTGCATTATCGCTATTCATGTCCATCAACGTTACCTGAACGTACCACTGTTTTGCAAGAAGAATGTTACACAAAATTCCCTCGAAAATCATTTATTCATTCCGAGATGACTGCGAGCTGTTTTTGAATACTGTTTCGAATACCAACAGTTTTCCTGCACCACATCAGGGACGTTAACGTGTTTTTTTATAGGTGTTTCCAACTCGTGCCCAGCTCCCTGCACGTTACAAGTATACAGTGAAGCTAATAAAGTACCTGTCCAAATCAGTACGAGGTACCGTATTGTCTACTGCTGCGTTCTGTAACATCAGTACCCAAACTAACACAAGCGGTTCGTCATGGCACCACTTTGTGCCACCACAAATTTTGTCTGCCTGTTTCGTGTAGCATGATAACAACAAACGATGAACCAAAAATTGAAAAAAAGGAACTGGAAGAACCATAACATTGTAAAAGAGGAAACAATGTAACGAGTATCAGAAGCAACATCTGCTCGTCAATTCAGGCGTTGATGATGTTACAGCCGGCCGAAGTGACCGTGCGGTTAAAGGCGCTACAGTCTGGAACCGCAAGACCGCTGCGGTCGCAGGTTCGAATCCTGCCTCGGGCATGGATGTTTGTGATGTCCTTAGGTTAGTTAGGTTTAACTAGTTCTAAGTTCTAGGGGACTAATGACCTCAGCAGTTGAGTCCCATAGTGCTCAGAGCCATTTGAACCATTTGATGTTACAGGGTGGATTAGGAGTAGATAGGACACATCGTGTTGATTGTGACTGGTACGTTTGTCAGCTATTCTGTGTTATGAATGTATGTCTTCAAATTCCTTGTATTATGTTGTATATCTGGCATCACAGATCTTATGATGAAGTTAATCGGAAGCGTGTTATAAGATGTAAAATAAAAAATAAAATTGGTGTCCAAGACAAGTGTACTGCCTTGCAATGGGAAACACTGAGCAGTCGAAGTCATGGGAAGCCATTAGACAAGAGTCAGTCGTCGGTTGCTGAGGTGAATAAGATCCTATCCTTTCGTTACAAATGGTTCCCTAACGCCCCACATTCAGTTCATTGGATGTCTTACTCGGCCATATGGCTCTGCTGATGTGACGTTCGTTCGTCAAACGCTTGTGGTTTCCTGTGCGGCTGTTTATGTGAGTGGAAACGTTGTCTTTGCGATATTGAAGGTACACAACAAATAATGCTGACCGCGAGAAGCCGATTTCTTGGTAATGTCCGATACGCAGTTACCTACGGAATGTCTGAAACTATTTTACACTTTAATCTGTGATTTCAAATGAGGCTATGATCCCGGTTTTCAATGACACAAAATATTCCGCTTTGTATGAAATCTAATCCATAAGTGAATAAACGCAATGTGCCTAACTTTGCTCAGTTTTAGTCGTGGCAAGGATCTTTTTCATAGTGCACCGGAATAGTTAAAGCGAAACCAAGACAAACCCGAAATCATAATCCTTACAACAGAAGCCACATAATCTGATTTTGTCCGTTATAAATGGTTTTCTTGAAAGCCAGAGACTGTAAAAACAATGGGTTTGTTTATAAATAACTTTCTGCTAACAGTCGCGATTTTCTTTTATTTATGTTTCACACGACGCGTTTCCGATTTGAGTGGTTCTGCTTTGTTTTCTTGACTTTACTGCAGTATATAAAAAACGCGGAATTTTTAGTTATTTATCGATTTTTATTTGTAGTTAGTGGCGAAATTTCGAAGATCTTGTACTGACGGTTTCCTTAAGTTCCATTTGTGCAGAGTCTCACACATGTTAAACATCACTCACAACTTTCAGTGCACAGCACACATCGAGAATATCTTACATAAACAGTCAGTTACAAAGATATTTTTAGCTGCAGTTGATAATGTTACAGGTCCTCCACGGATATACTTTTGCACAGAAGGTCCATATTGTTAAGATAAATATCTTCTGTACAAAAGCATATCTGTGGAGGACGTATAACATTATCTCTATCAACTACAGTAAAAAACATCTTTCTGACTATTTGTTTAAGTAAGTTATTCTCTATGTATGCCGTGCACTGATAGTCCAGTGAAACTGTCAGAAAAAAAGCCTGTACCTTGCAAAAGGTGGGGTAGAAGATTTTATTTTTTTAACTCGTTCATATTGTTGGAATGATTAGAAAACCAAGTTTTGCCAACAAAATTTCTCTTGGAAAAACTTTCTGCAGCCAAAAAACTTCGAAAATTTCGGACTTTTTTCAGTTTTTTCAAAATATCTGTTTCATTTGCTCCTATTGCTTTGACGTCTATTTTCTTTTTTAAAGAGCACAAAATTCTCTACAAATTTGATTCTTACCATTTTTTTCTACTCCCAGTATCTAAGGCGCTACGGCGCATCAAAAAATACCAATTTTTCAAATTTCGAGCAAAGTGGCAAATTACCTAATTTTTGAACACTGTTATTTCAGTTTCTATTTGTGTAGTGTAAACATATTACTCATCATGTTAACAAAAGATGAACGTGGGACATTGAATGATTTGTCTTCTTGTGGTGAGTCAGAACTGTCAGTTGGCCAGAATACCAGTATTCTCAGGGAACAAATCATAAAAAAATTGGTAACTGCCCTGAAAACGATTGAAAGTAGGCGACCCACAGCAAAATTATGGGTTCAGTACTACAAGCTGGTCACTCTCATGAAACAATTTATTGAAGCGGATCGATCAGGCAATTGGAAACTTCATCTTGAAAGCGTGCGAAAAATGCTTCCCTACTTCCATTCAGCTGGACATTTTATGTACGCTAAAAGTGGCCACCTCTACTTACAGGATATGATGAGACTCGAGGAAAAAATGGATTTATCAGAATATGAGAAGTTCCCAACGAAAGGATATTTTACAATCCGGCGATCAGAAATGTATTGGTCAGGGGTTCCTTCTGACATGACTATAAAACAAACATTGATGAGAACCATGAAGAGTTCTGGAGGACTTACTTCTGGCCGAGGAATTACGGATAGTGTATTAACCAGATGGACATTGGGTATGATTCACATGCAGAACATTTGTGAAGAAATTTAGTCGTATTGCGAAGTGAGCGCAGTAACATCAGAACAGCATGTAGATGCAAGAAGTTGTCGCATCGAACGAGATGGCATAGACTTGCGTAAGCTGCGTGATTGGTTTTTAGTGCACCCTCCCTTCCCTGAAAATGATTTTATAATGTGTATCAGCAGTGGTGTTGTCGGAACGGAGGATGTTAATTGTCATATGTGTCACGAAGAGGGGGAAAAAGGCATGAAAAGAATAGTTGGTGACAATTTCCACGATGTAAAGTTCCGTAGAAAAGATAAAGTTGTGACTCTCCTTTCTGCGTTCAATTCTGTAAAAGCTGGGAGCACTAAAATTACTCCTGTTGATCCTTTAACTCTTTTCCAAAGGATTTGTTTAATGAAACAAAGTGAAGAAAAGTTAAAAGCCTTTCCGAAATATGAACTTGCTCCTTACCCAATGTCCCTATTCTCAGAAAAAGGAATGCGAAAAGGAACAAAATCTTCATTTTACAATGCCTTCGTTCCAGTGGAAGATGTGAAGTCAGGTGGACCGAGTAAATTTTTTGTCATTGATGGAGGGTACCTTATCCACAAAGTGACTTGAAATGTTTGCTTCAAGTCAATAGCCCAAAGCTATGTTTCTTACCGGCAACGTCATTTTCGAGCTCAATTTGCTATTGTATTTGATGGGTATCCATGTGAGGGAGACTAATGTAGCACAAAGAGTGCTGAGAGAATTTGTAGGTCCAAAAAGCATTCTTCGGTTGACGTTGTGGTTGAATCAGAGATGGTGAACCAAGTCCCTCAGGACAAGTTCTTGTACAACGAACGAAACAAGATGCGTTTGATCACACTTCTTAAAACGGAATTTCTGGAGTGTAGCTTTAAAGTGCACCAGGCACAAGAATATGCTGACGTTATGACTGTGACATCTGCCATTTCAAGAACCAAAGATTTTAGAAGTGTTGTCATTGTAGGAGAAGATGTTGACCTGCTTGTGCTCATGACCGGTTTGGGGCAAGGCATTGAAAACTTATTTTTCTTAAAGCCAGGAAGAGGAAATGCAGAAGACAAGTGGTTTTCCACTGCATCTTTGACAGTGAATATATTCTGTTCACTCACGTCTTTAGCGGATGTGATATAACATCCGCTTTTTTTGGTCAAGGAAAAATTAAGTGCTGCAATATTGTTGCGAAAAATGAACACCTAATCTCAGCGCTTTGCACGTTCAATAAACCACATGCTACCCGTGAAGAAATAATAACAGCTGGAGAACAGGTTACTATCGCATTGTACAGTGGAGGTATCAGCAGTTCCCACACACTAGACCATTTGCGGTACCAGCTATTCGCCAAGTCTGCCACAAAAAGCAAACTAAATCTTGCACGGTTGCCACCTACACAAGATGCTGCACATCATCATTCGTTGGGGACTTACCAACAAGTCCAAAGTTGGATGGGAAACTGGAAACCTCCTGAGAAATGGGGCTGGAATCACAGTGACCACGGTCCAATACTCGTTATAATGAGCCAAGATCCAGCACCTGAAGCACTTCTTCACATTGTTTCATGCTCATGCAAGCTGAACTGTGGCGGAGCGTGCTCCTGTAGAAAAGCGGGTTTGAAATGTTCTTCAATTTGAAAGGAATGTATAGGGGTCAACTATGAAAACGTGTCAAAATTTTTATATGAAGACAGTGAAGAAGATGTTATGGAGGATGTTGAGGAAACCGCTGACTAAATCGACGAACTTTCTGAAGCTGACTCGCTGTTTAGAGAGAGAGGTAATCTGATATCAACTCTACGTACAAATCCTGAATCCGTAACTCAAGGTATTTCTGGTGACACTGAGGAATCTGGCCCATCAAAACGTTGGAAGTTAAGCTCATATCTGTCTCAAGTGCGCTAAAGTGCGATATTACAAGTATTACACACCCAGAACTGTCAAGATTTTTAGTAACTGACAATGCATTTTAATTGTAATAAAGCTACTTATTTTTAATGTCAACTGTGTGGCTTTTATACACAAGAATAATTACCTACCTAATAAGGTTGCCTATTGCAGCTAATAATAGTTCAGTTTCCTGAGACACTTTATATTGTGTGCGTGTGTGTGTGTGTGTGTGTGTGTGTGTGTCTATGTCTCTTAATGATGTATTTTTATATTTATAGTTTTACAAATACCATGGATGAGGTGGCCCATAGTGAACTTCAGGTAGTGATGTAAGAATCACAATAGTTGGGTGCCCAGCAATCCTCATGTTGCATACAGAGAAATTGAATACCTGAAAGTGAGGTGGTAAATTCCAAAATATAACATGATGTATAATGTATTTATACTACACAAACAGAAACTGAAAAAACAGTGTTCAAAAATAAGGTATCCTGCCACAATGCTCAAAATTTGAAAAATTGGTATTTTTTGAGGCGCTGTAGCGCCTTATATATTGGGAGTAGAAAAAAATGGCACGAATCAAATTTGTAGAAAATTTTGTGTTCTTTAAAAAAGAAAATAGACGTTAAAGCGATAGGAGCAAAAAACTGGGATATTTTGAAAAAACTGAAAGGCCGAAATTTTCGAAGTTTTTTGGCTGCAGAAGTTTTTCCCAAGCGAAATTTTGTTGGAAAAACTCGGTTTTCTAATCTTTCCAATCATTTGAACGAGTTGAAAAAATAAACTCTTCTACCCCACCTTTTGCAAGGTATATCTACTATTTGACTGGTCTATGAAAGTTGTGAGCGATGTTTAACATGTGTGAGACTGCACAAATGGACCATAAGGAAACAAGGTCTTCCGAATTTCGCCACGAACTACATATAAAAACCGATACCTAAGTAAAAATTTCCTGTTTTTTTTATATATTGCAGTAAAGTCAACAAAACAAAGCAGAATCTCACATACCAAAAACATTATGAAACATGGCGTGCTACAAAGAAATACACGCCTGAAAATGGGAATCATTTCCTGAAAAGTGTCATGTAAAACATAAATAAAAGATAATCGTTAAGATGCCATATAGCTACTAGCTGCCTGTATATCCTAATTACACCCTACATGTGTAATTTGTGCAATGCAAATGTGTTTGCACTCTGTATCCTACAACAACTAGTACACTGCAGTGGATGGAGCTAGTGAGATAGCAGAATATCAAAGTCTCCCTAGCTGTAACCA
Organism: Schistocerca americana; assembly: GCF_021461395.2. Lineage (NCBI taxonomy): Eukaryota > Metazoa > Arthropoda > Insecta > Orthoptera > Acrididae > Schistocerca > Schistocerca americana. The sequence continues at coordinate 210,921,107 of NC_060124.1, read as the reverse complement.
CGTGCCAGTTCTACTGCAGAACGAACTTACCTGGCAAGCTCTAAGTTTCATTTAAAAACAGGAAAGTTCTATAACTGCTGAAAGGCAGTTTATTCTTTTTTTAATGATTCTGGTGCCATTTTATGGTAATAATTTTTATTTTGTTATACGACCCAGATTTCGGCCTTAGGCCATTGTCAAGTACAAAAACTGGAATAAACAATAGAAGTAAGAAATAAACAAGAAACAAGGCAATCACGAAAAATAGTGTACAAATAGCATGATTATTTACTTGATTTATATGTCAAAAGATATCAGACTGGTACGAAATACAAGTCCTTGTAGAAAAATCATAACTGGTCATATCTCTAAAACGCCTAAATATGTAGCAACTTCAGGAGCCTATAGCCCAGTTGTTATATGACACTGCTAACCAATAAACGTGTATGCGCCACACTATTATGTCTGAACAACAGCTGACATGGTCACAGCTGAAACGATCTTACAGAGATCGGCTGAGAGGCATCACAGTCTGCACAATGCAGTCTGTGATGTTTTAGGAAACAAGGTAGCTGAACTGATTATTTTGCACAATAATTACATTATCTTTGCATACATTGGTACATAAGAGTGTTTGCAGCACATGACGTGGAGGTCCACAGTTAAAATTCACATGTAAACATCGTGAAGTGTATTGTCATAATATATTAGAACATGAGATATAATTCAAACTGGATACGAGTGGTAGGGATGTGGGTAGCATGAGAACAAGAGAGGGGGGGGGGGCGGATTCGAGGGGGATGGGGTAGTCTAAAGAAGTGAGTGACCAAAGGCGGGGGGGCGGGGGGGACCACAGTTCATATGGTTTTTGGACTTAGATACGTACTATCTGACAAAAATAAATAAAACTTCTGTAGGAGTTATGTTATTGAAGTACTAATGAAATGCGTGTAACCCCATCTATAACATGCGTAGTAAAACTGTTTGAGCATGTGCTTCCGTAACATGTACACCACAATTTGCATGCTGATTACGAACATGGTAGAGTTCCACAAGAAAGTAAATAAACAATATAAAGCATTTTCTCAAGTGTAAATATTGTAGAACAAAAGCAAACTGGTGCTTTTCATTTATTATAATGTTGTTCTACCAAGAACCGACGGAAGATTCTGTTAACATGTAAAACAATAGTTGTTCAATTTTCTAACTCGTTAGAATGGAGACATTTGAGACATGCTATATGATGAAGTAATACTAGATGGTTTCCGTGGATGTTGTATTGTATCTAAAAAATCAAATCTTATATGTTATAATAATTCAGAGATTTGTGATTGGGGGGGGGGGGGGGGGGGACGGTGGAACGAGGATGGATTGGAATGAGAGGTGGCAGATGGAAAAGGAGATAGACAGTATGAGGAGGCAGATAATGGGAGGGGGGAGAGCAGGGAGTATACAAATATTTATAAAATATTTGAAATTCATTTACATATTCCAAACACTTTAAGTGACAATTATAAGTATGTGGGGTAAAGCACTTTAAGTGACAATTATAAATATGTGGGGTAGTCGAGCGTTTATAAAGGTATTGGAGAAAATAGTCACTTTGAGAAGAAACATTTAGGTAACCATCAGAAATATCTGCACTTATGTCTGAATCTATACTAAACTAAACTCCGCCCAAACAGACCATGAAGGACCAAAGGTACCGACCGGCCGCCATGTCATACTCAGCCCACAGGCGTCACAGGATGCGGATATGGAGGGGCATTACATCATACTCCGCAAGCCACCTAATGGTGTGTGTCGGAGGGTACTTTCGGTTCCACTATCTGATCCCTCCAACCCTTTTCCAATCGTAAATGGTGCGTGGGAAGAATGATTGTCGGTAAGCCTCTATGTTGGCTCTAACTTCTCGAATTTTCTTCTCATGGTCAATATACGAGATGTATGTGGGGGGAAGTAATATGTTGTCCGACTCCTAAAAAGTGCTGTCCCGAAATTTCAATAGTAACTCTCTCCGTGATGCACAACGACTCTCTTGTAACGTCTGCCCATGGTGTTTGTTTAGCATCTCCGTAATGCTCTCTCGCCAGCTAAACCACCCCGTGACGAAACGCGCCGCTCTTCGTTGGATCTTCTCTATCTCGTTTATCAGTCCTACCTGATAGGGACCCCAGATAAATGAACAATATTCAAGAATCGGGCGAACAAGCGCCTTACATGCCACTGCTTTCGTGGATGAGCTACATTTCCTTAAGATTCTTCCGATGAATTTGAGTCTGATGTCTGGTTTTCCCACTATCTGTTTTATATGGTCATTCCACTTAAGGTCGCTCTGGATAGTTACGCCTCGATATTTTACGGCAGACGCTGTCTCCAGCTGTTTGTCATCAATAGTGTAGCTGTACAGTAGTGAATTTCTTTTCCTATGTATGCGCAATATGTTACATTTATTTACGTTCAGGATCAACTGCCAAAGCCTGCACCAATCATCAATTCACTGCAAATTCTTACTATCATCTGGCGTTGGTACTTTAGTATAGACAACTGCTTCATCTGCGAATAGCCTTAAAGAGCATCCCAGGCTTTCTACTGGATCATTTATATGTACTGTAAACAGCAACGGTCCTATCACACTTCCCTGTGGCAGTCCGGATATTACCTTTACATCTGTCGATTTCGATCCGTTAAGAGCGACATGTTCAGTTCTATCTGCAAGGAAGTCTTGAATCCAGTCACAAATCTGCTCCGATACTCAATATGCCCGCTTTTTTTTTTTTTTTTTTTTTTACGAAAGAGCAATGCAGACGGTGTCATATTGTCAAATGCATTACTGAAATCAAGGAACATAGCATCAACCTGATCTACATCTGCATCTACATTTATACTCCACAAGCCACCCAACGGTGTGTGGCGGAGGGCACTTTACGTGCCACTGTCATAACCTCCCTTTCCTGTTCCACTCGCGTATGGTTCACGGGAAGAACAACTGCCGGAAAATCTCTCTAATTTTACATTCGTGAGCTCCTCGGGAGGTATAAGTTCGGGGAAGTAATGTATTCGATACCTCATCCAGAAACGCACCCTCTCGAAACCTGGACAGCAAGCTACACCGCGATGCAGAGCGCCTCTCTTGCAGAGTCTGCCACTTGAGTTTGCTAAACATCTCCGTAAGGCTATCACGCTTACCAAATAACCCTGTGACGTAACGCGCCGCTCTTCTTTGGATCTTCTCTATCTCCTCTGTCAACCCGACCTGGTACGGATCCCACTCTGATGAGCAATATTAAAGTATAGGCCGAACGAGTGTTTTGTAAGACACCTCCTTTGTTGATAGACTACATTTTCTAAGGACTCTCCCAGCGAATCTCAACCTGGCACCCGCCTTACCAACAATTAATTTTATATGATCATTCCACTTCAAATCGTTCCGCACGCATACTCCCAGATATTTTACAGAAGTAACTGCTGCCAGTGTTTGTTCCGCTGTCAGATAATCATACAATAAATGAGCCTTCTTTCCATGTATTCGCAATAAATTACATTTGTCTATGTTAAGGGTCAGATGCCACTCCCTGCACCAAGTGCCTATCCGCTGCATTTCGCTGCAGTTTTCTAATGCTGCAACTTCTCTATATACTACAGCATCATCTCATGGAGGAACAGAGCGAGCAGAGTTTCGCAGGATCTCTGTTTTGCGGAATTCATGTTGATTTTTATAGAGGATATGTTCATTTTCCAAAGTCATAATTCTTGAGCATAAAACATGTTTCATAATTCTACAACAGATTGACGTCAACAATATAGGCCTATAATTGTGTAGATCTGTCTGATGCAATTTCTTAAAAACGGATATGACCTGACTTTTTTCCTGTCATTAGGTACCTTTCGTTGCTCAGGCAATCTACGACAAAATTACCGCTACAAGGGGAGCAAGTTCTTCCGTATATTTATAGAATCTTTATCGAATAACACGACGATTGAACGGAGGGCTAGTGTTACGATCTTCCTCGGAGAAACAACTTCGGAAGACCGAATTCAGTATTTCGGTCTTCTCTCTATTATCTTCCGTTTCGGTGCCGGTGTGATCGCTGAGAGAACGAATAGATGATTTTGACGCACTTACTGATTTTTTTACTCAGGTCGGTTGACAACGTCTCACTTTCAAAATCATTGAACGCTTCTCTGATTGCTCTCCTTACGCTCATTTTGGCCTCGTTCAGCTTTTGTTTGTCAGTTAGGTTTTTACTTCTCTTGAAATGTGGTCAGCAAACCGCTCTCCCGGCCGTGTGTCAGTTTACGAGACCAGAGTCGCTACTTCTCGCTCAAGTGCTCCTCAGTTCTTTTCACAAGGGCTGAATGCACCCCGCCTGCCAACAGCGCTCGGCGGATCGGATGGTCGCCCATCCAAGTGCTAGCCCAGCCCGACAGACCTTAACTTCGGTGATCTGATAGGAACCGGTGTTACCACTACTGCAAGGCCGTTGGCCCTATGTCTAAATCTGCAACTATTAAACATATTAGGTAATAAACCACATATAGGATATAAAACATATTAGGCAATCAGCCGCTGATGTAAACTGATGTAATCAAGTGCTGTGACAGAGGGTTCTGCCAAGATAACTAATGCTACTAAGAATAAAAGAAAGCAACTTAACATTTGGTATAATACTATGTATATCCACATTTGTAATGCTAATATGTCTTCCCATAAAAAAATTTAAAAAAATGAAGATTAATGTAAAACAGCAGTTGTTCAGTTACTCTAAAAACAATGTATAGAAAGTTCAGTGGCTGAAACAGTAAGGTATTCTTTAAACTGGTAATATATTAAATATCCTGTATGGCTGTTACAACAGTCTATAAAAACAGAGCTAAAGTATGTACAAAAACTTAAATTTTCTTTTATTTCAAAAACTATTTTTAAACTTGAGCTGGGGACGGGGTTGGTGTGGATAGGAATTTACAGAAACAAATAAAGGAGTAACAAATGGAGGGGAATTTTACCATTGTCTTAACCAGCATGCAAATTGTGGTGTCATGTTAACGAAGCACGTGCTCCAACAGTTGTACAATGCAAGTCACAGATAGAGGTACACGTATTTTATCAGTACTTCAATAACACGGCTTCTATAGAAGTTTTATTTATATTTGTCAGATAGTATGGCTCTGACATGTGAGTCCAAAAACCTTACGAATTGAAGGTCCGCACCCTTCCCCCCCCCCCCCCCCCGCCCACCATCCCCACCCCTCTTTGGGCACTCACTTCTTCAGACTACCCCGTCATCTACGAATCCTCCCCCCCCCCCCCCTCTCTTTCCACCCACACCACTACCACCCATATCCATTTTGAATAATATTTTATGTTCTGTTGGCTCCACAGTTCCTCCCCCCTCCCCACCATTTCTTCACCATTGTGTTGTGGTTTTCTTGATTGATTGTGCCAATGAGAGAGACTTTCAGGAGCATTTCCGAACTGCTGTTGGAATTTGTAACGATACACATTACTACTCGCCTATATAGTGCACCATGCTTTGCATAATTAACTGTATTACAAGGTAGAGATGGCTTGTTTTTACAAATATGTTATAATAAGACACTTCGCGATGTTTACATGTGAACTTTACCAGGGGACCTCCACGTCATATACTGTAAACACTGTTATGTATCAATGTAGGCAAAGATAATGTAATTATTGTACAAAATAATCAGTTCAGCTACCTTGTTCCTTAACACATCACAGATTGCGTTGTGCAGACTGCGATGCCTCTCAGGCAGATCATTTCATTTATGTCCACGTCAGCTGTTGTTCGTACATATTAGTTTGGCGCATACCTGTTTATTGATTAGCAGTTTCATATAAGAACGGTGCTATAAGATCCAGAAATTGCAGCATATTTAGGCGATTTGGAGAAGACACTATTAACAGTGTTTCTTTGTTCTTTTGTTGTTTACATGACGACAATTATTGCTTTTATATATACAATTACCGATTTCAGCTGCGATATGCAGTCATCTTCAGATAAACCTGACAGTATAAGAAGCTTGGCAACGCAGAAGCACCCACATTGTCATACTGAAAGCCCACAGTACGCCATTACGTACAACCAAACAGCAGTACTTTCTTCTTGCCAACGCTACCCTCAGTCCCCAAGATTTTTCACTGCCGTTGTATTCAAAATGTTCTGGACTTACTCTATACCATTGGCTGCTTGTAACTAGTCTCCGTCCACTATCACAGTTGGTGAAACAAACATGAAGTGCCTGGTGCCAAAGATAAATATTGTGTACATAGAAAAAAATACGAGTTTTGGGTTGCTTGGGCAGACCATTTGATCCGTTAACAAATGTTAAATGCTAAATTCAACATGCTGTCTATAACCAATTGTAAAAACCACTCATTTTGAGTAGGTAAGGATCTGAGTGTCACAAGGGGTCATCTCACATCTAAAGATGGTTTGATTGTTAATGTCACTGCTGCCAGCAGAATGATGCTATAAGCTACTTATCTCCAATTCTGCGATACTCATAGAAGCCGTCCTCGGAGAAGATCAGTTTTAGTTCCAGTGCAATGTAGGAACACCCGAGACAGTGCTGACCTACGATTTAAAATATATGTGGAGGAAAGGTGAAACCTATGCTGATAGTGTTTTTAGATTTAGAGAAAGCTTTTGACAGTTTGACTGGAATCACACTGTAAAATACTGCAGTTAGAGGGGATAAATTGCAGGTAGTAAAAGGTTATCTACAACTTCCGCAGAAACCAGACTCCAGATATCAGAAATGAAGGATTGGATCTCATAGTTGAAAAGGGAGTGAGACAGATTTGTAGCCTATTCCCGATGTTATTCAATCTGCACATTGAGCAAGCTGTGAAACAAACCAAGGAGAAAATGGGAAAGAGAATTAAAGTTCATGAGAAGAAGTAAATATTTTCTGGTTTGCTGATGACATTGTTCTTTTGTGTGAGACGGGAATGACACTGAAGAACACCTCAACGGCATAGACTGCGTCTATTATATAAGATGAATAAGATTATATACGATTATAAGATGAAAATCGTCAAAAGTAAAACGAAGGTAATGCAAGGTAGTCGAATTATATCAGGCAGTGCTAAGAGAGTTAGACTCGCAAATGGGATACTAAAATGAGAAGATAAATTTTGCTGTTTGGGCAGCAAAATGACCGATGAGGCCGAAGTAGAAGCAGAAAGGATATAAAATTGCGACTCGCAATAGCAAGAAGAGTATATAAGAAAAAGAGGAGTTTGTTAACATCTAACACTAATTTAAAGGTTAGGAGGTCATTTCTGAAGGTATTTGTGTGGAGTGTAGACTTGAAACAACATGAATAAAAACAGGATTGGTTGATTGGAGACATGGAATAGTCAGTTAGGCAACGGAGGGGAGTGAGTGAGTGTGTGTGTGTGTGTGTGTGTGTGTGTGTGTGTGTGTGTGTGTGCGCGAGCTTAGGGAGGATAGGTGTTCGGGATGGGGAGTGGGGGGGGGGGGGTTAAAAATTCTAAAGGAAGGCGAATAGATCAGTGCTTGAATACAGCAAGTAGATTCAAATTGATGTATGTTGCTAGTTACGCAGAGATAAAGAAACCTGCAGACGATAAACTTGTATGGAGAGCTGCAACAAACCAGTCTTCAGATGGAAAACCACAACAGCAATATCGAAATGTACACTAAATTTTATACTTTCTTCAGTTAGACATTATTTTGGAGCTTCCTACGCTGCGGGGCGTCAAGGTAGGAAACACTATGAACGTGAAATACAACAAAGGTCAAATTGGCGTGAAGCGTACAGTATGCTTGAACACGCATAGAATTAGCATTTGAGGGCAGCTGAAGAAAGTACGCACAAGTAACATGCTCTACATTCTGTATATAACAGAAGATTACGGGTTTGTTATTCACAAATAACATCTGGACGTTTTTTCTTTGTGAGACAATCATGTTTTGCCTCGTGTAAAAATGGGGAACGTCTGTAAACTTGTGTCGGAATTCGACAGCGTCAAAACAGTTGCCTATCAATTCTGAGGTTTACCGAATTGCTGTCATACTTGGTTTACAGAGTCTGGTTTCCTAAGTGTGTACACTGGCGTTACATTGTCGAGTGACCTCAGTTTTCCGTCATGACACTTATTGTACCTCCTGTACGAGTAATACTCCTAAAATGAAACCACAAGTCTCGGGCAATGGGCACCGCATTTAATTCTAATTTTAGTTGCTCTTCTGTCATACAAGAAAGATCCGGGACCTTGGTAGTTCGGTCACTTGCTGCAAGTCTTTTTATTGTACGCCACTTCAGTGGCTTGCGCGTCTTTCTGATGAAATGATTAGGACAACATAAATACCCACTTCTCGGATGAAGAAAATCGGGATTCGAAACTGGGCCCCGCGATCTAGAAGTATGAATGCTAACCACCAGAACATGAGTTCTCGGAGTCTTTCGCGGTGGCACGACCGGACAAAATCTCCTCGGTTCTCAAGCCGCATCAGTTGCAATAAAATTCTCGAGATTTCGATGGCTAGCTCCGCCATCGCCGTCAGGAGTAAAGCTACTGACTGCAGAAGCTGTTTTTTCTTTGTGTGGAGGTTTCAATACAGCGTCACTGCCGGATCACGGTCTTACTGTCTTGGTAGATGGTAAAACCCATTCTACAATGATGTCATTCCAAAGAAATCACTGGAGTGCACGTTGAAGGTGTGCTTCAAATGCAAACTGCACCGCAATATTTTTGAAAATGGCAACATCCAGAATGTCTAGCTGGCAGTCAGAGCAAACTGGTATATGGGTGGGAGTGTGTGGGCCTTAGACCGACAGCGCCAGAGAATCTTTCAGGTCAAGGAGGAGTCTGCCCTTGGTATTAGCAATGTGAGAATGCCAAGCCGGATGCTTGTTGAGATCTGCCCCAACAAAAGTTTGTCAAATGATGTCAAGGTATGGAGGCTCACTTCAAGAAGTGTTAGGTTAGGGCTCAAATACACTGCAGCAAAAGTAATAACACCAATGTGGGTAGAAACAGTGACTGCCATAGCCTCTGTATGTTCTAGTGGTTGGAGAACCTCGTGATTATGGACGAGTGTCTCATTTAGGAACACTGCTGTGCCTCCACCTTGGCGATGGAGTTGGTCAGTGCGATAGCGAACCGTGTTGTAGAGACGAAAATCGTCGCTGAGTTCCAGTTGGGTTTCTGAGATAAGTAAAATGTCCACATGGCGGCTGTAGAGGAAGGTGTTCAGTTCAGTCTTTGTATCTTTAATGTCATTAGCATTAAAAATACAGACAGATAACTAGATCCCCAGGGGGCTGATGGTTGTGCGGTGGGCAATTCACCAATTATAACAAAAGCTGGCTGAGCCCATCAACAAGAGCAATGACCTTGGTGAACCCATCCTCCGACTCCTCCGACTGACGGATCTCTTGAGCTGTTTCACGAATGACAACCCTGATGTGGAACTGCATGAACAGAGAGATGAGCTGGAGGATCTCTTTGATGTCATCCTGGAAGAAGCATCTGTCTCCACCACTGGGGCGTATCCCAGGTGGGCTGCCTAACCCTGCAGTGGGTAGGGGTGGGCGCATTGGCTGGTGGAGAAGGTGTCACAATGGAGGACTGTGGCATTTCAACAGGTGGGCGTGAGGAGGCTGCAGACAGTCTTTCAGTTGGGTAGGCGTTGGTATTCGACTTGACTGAAGACGGATGAGCAGGAGGAAGCTGAGCTGCAGCAACGAATGTGATCGTAGGGGATGGAGCCAGAGGGGGTTCCTGTGCCACAGATGCGTCAGGTGCCTGAACATCAGTGGTGGGATGGTCTTCGGGTTTGCCCGTTAAGATGGGGAAATGGGTGCGTTCCCTCGATGACGGGGCGGCCAATTCGTCCTAGGTTTCCTTCCTGGAGGGCGGGAAGACTTCATGGCCTTGTGGTATATAGGGCAATCCTTCTAGGAAGCAAAGTGAGTTGTCATTTCTAAAAGACAAGCAACACTGCATGAAATAACCGCTCAAATCAAAGCGAGACGTACGACGAACGTATCGGTTAGGACAATAAATTTATCGTTAATGGATAGGTGACAGCAGACAACCAACTCGAGTGCCTTTGTTAACAGCACGACATTGCCTGCAGCGCCTTTCCTGGTCTTGCGACCATTTCGGTTGGACCCTAGAAGACTCGAAAACCGTGTCCTGGTCAGTCGAGTCGCGATTTCAGTTGGTAAGAACGGATGCTAGGGTTCGAGTGTGGTGCAGATCCCACGAAGCCATGGACCCAGGTTGACAAGTCACTCTCAGTGGTGGCTCCTCATTGGTGTGAGCCGTGTTTGCAGGGAATGCACTACATTCTGGTTACGTTTGTCTACTTGGAGACCACTTGCAGCCATCCTCGTACTTCATTTTCCCAAAAAACGATGTAATTTTTATAGATGACAATGCTTCACATTACCAGGCCACAATTACGTTGTTACGTGCCGAACAGCGACTTCGGGAAACAGGCAGCTTGGTAATGCGCCGCAGTAACAGACGAAGAACTGGAGGAAGTGAGGAGATGGAGGTGTTTCTTTTAGCTGCAGTACATCACGATCTTCATGTCAGCTTATGAGCCGTTGCTGCAGTCGCTGGTGTCAGTCTCACATCTGTGTGGCGTACAGTACACGGCCGCAGGTGTCACCCGTACCGCCTGTCACTGATCCAGGAGCTGCATGGGAATTATTCCCGTGTGATAGTTACATTTTGCGAATGGGCCATGCGGAATTTCACGCTGGAGTCTTTACAAAGAGTTATGTTCTCTGATGAGTCCACGTTCACAAATTATGGTGCAGTGAATTGACATAACGTGCACTACTGGCCTGCAGACAATCCTCGGTGGATATGATCTGCCCACCGTCAACGTAGGTGGTCCATTAATATATGGCGTAGAATCCTTGGGGATGAAATCATCGGTCCACACTACTTCCCAGGTACACTGACAGGTGAGTTACATCGCGCATTTATAGTCCACACTTTGGGTGGTCTCCTTGAACGTGTGTGTCTACACACGAGTGTCCATATGTGGATGCAGCACGATGGTCACCCAGTAATTCTGCGCGTGCTGTTGTGGAAGAATTAAACAACAGGTTTTGCGGGAAGGTGGTTGGGGCGCCATGGTCTTAATTCATGGCCCACAAGGTCGCCCGATCTAACCCCATTAGATTTCTTTTTTGTGGGAATATCTAAAGGATTGTGTTTATGTCAATGAGGCCACATCCCCAGATAATTTAAAACGGCGCATCGAGGACGCATGTTTCTCCGTGACACCTGCGATGTTACATCTCGTCCACAGATCCTTTAAAAGGCGCATTGCATTGTGCATTCAGGAACATGGCCACACATTTGAGCATCTCATTTAAATCAACTTCCCACCGCCAGAACATACATCACCCACCACACAGCCATGTATTATGTACAGTGTGTGGTATCTGCCCCTGAAACTTTGAAGGGTTGTAGCTCCCAAACTAAAAGTGATGGGAATGTAATTTAAATTGATATATACACAGCTGGTGTTTCTGATTGCAGTGCATGATAGAAACAACTACTGTTCAATTTAAAAAAATTGTATCTTTTTGCTGTAACTCTTTGGATAATAACACAATAAACTATGTTCATAGCTCCACAGACAGTAACTTTTCTTATGGTGACCTACCGCAATAAATTTCCGTCGCGTATTACTTCGTAACTTACAGAGGCCAACACATTTAGTGAAACACCCTGTATACATCAGAAGGAGGAATTCCCTTAATAATCTTAGTAACGTTTACTTCAGCTTCCGAAAAATATTGACTGCTACTCCATCGACCGTTTTATCAATAATTACTTAGAACAAACATAACATGTAAAAAAAATTACTAACCACTTCGTTCTGTCCAGTGCAGAGATTTATCATAACAGGCAAGACATGGTACCTGGAAGCTATAATCGTCATATTTTGACTTTAAACTGAACCAATACAATACGTAAGGAACAAATACCTACCAGGCACAATAAATAAACATACTCCAAACAATGAGGAACAGGATTACACAGGGAGATAACAACCCATGCCTCAATACATATATATATATATATATATTATTATTATTGGTGTTTTGCCCTTAAAGAGCGCATTTGGACTAAACTACATGGCCAGTTCCTTTTGCTGCCTTCCTTGCTGCCCAAACTTCCCTCATTCGCTCGCTGTGTTTCTGTTTCCGGTCCTCTGTCCATGCTTCTTGTCGGCTTCGTGTCTTCGGCTTCATCTTGATTGCCTTTTTGGTTGCCCATATTTCTTTCATCTTCTGGCTGTGATCTTGCTTTCGTTCTTCGGTCCATTTTATGCCTGTTCGTTTGTCGCATTGTATCTCATGTAGTTTACTTTTCTTAATGATGTTTCTGAACTTTATTCTGTCGTTTATTGTGTCTGCTGTTATGTTGAGCTGGTTCAGGTCGTTTTCTACCTCTGCCACCCATTTGTTGTTTCTAGTGGTTACCCAGTCAAAGATCTGTTTGGTCAGCCTGTGTGATGGCATTCTGTATAGGTGTCCATAGAATTGTAGTCTGCGTTTTCTAATCTTTTCTGTGATTGTCTCCGTATGTTTGTACAGTTCCTCTGTAGGTTTCTTGATCCATATTCCATTGTTGTTAGTTGCGCCAAATATTTTCCTAAGTATTTTCCGTTCTACTTTTTCTAATTGTCTGATACGTGTATGCCCTCGGATTAGTGTGGTCTCTGCTGCATATAGTGCCTCGGGGAGCACCACCGTGTCGTAATGGCGTAATTTGGCTTTTTGTGAGATAGACTTCTTGTTGTAATGATTCCACACTACTTTGTATGCCTTGTCCAGTTTAGTCTTTCTTTCTTCATTTGAGTCTCTGTTATGTCCACTCATTTGTAGTGTTTCACCGAGGTATTTGAAGTTTGCTGTTTTGTAAATCGTGCCATACTTTGTGTTCAGAGATGAGAGTTTCTTTGTGCTCATGAACTGTGTCTTTTCGTAAGAGATCTGTAGTCCAGTTTTGGAAGCGATTTCGCGCAGTTTTTCAATAGCGTCTTTTGTTTCCTTTATACCTTTCGTGACAATCGCCAAATCGTCTGCAAAAGCCAGGCATTTAATCTGAAGGTTTCCTAAGGTTATCCCCTGTTGTGATGTTTCCCATTCTTTTATGACCTTATCTAATACCAGATTGAAAAGCAGAGGTGAGAGGCCATCGCCTTGTCGGACACCTGTGCGAATTTCGAAGGGCTCTGATAGTTCCCCACAGAACTTTACTTTTGAGGTCGTGTTGGTTAAAGTTTGCTCTATGATAGCCCGTGTTTTGTTGTCTACTTTGTATTCTGCTAGAATTTTGAAGAGAGTTTTCCGGTCGATAGAGTCGTACGCCTTTTTGAAGTCAACAAAGGTAATGATCAGGTTCTGTTTGTGTTGTAAAATCATTTTCAGGTTCCAAATTTGTTCCGCACAAGACCGCCCTTTACGGAAGCCTGCTTGGTATTCCCCAATCAAGTGGTCGGTTTGGCATTCTAGTCTGTTCAGTAAAGCTTTAGAGAGGATCTTGTATGTGACCGGTAGTAGGGATATTCCTCTGTAGTTGTTCGGGTTAGTCTTGTCACCTTTTTTGTGTAGTGGGTGTATCAGGGCAGTTTTCCAGTCGTCAGGAATTTTCATGGTCTCCCAGATGTCTTCCAAGATCCTGTGGATGTCTTTGGTGAGTTCTGGGTCTTGTAACTTCCAGATTTCCGCGATGATGCCATCTTCTCCTGGTGCTCTACGATTCTTGAGTGACTTTATTATTTCTTTAACTTCTTCTAGAGTTGGAGGTTCACTATCTGGATTGTATGTGCTCGTTTCTGTCATCATTTCTTCCATGGGGGGGTCCGTGTTGAGCAGTTTTTCAAAGTACTTTGCCAGAATGTCACAATTGTTTTTGGTATTGGTTTCTAGGGTTCCATCCGGTCTTCTGAAGCACAAGTTGGGTGGTTGATATCCAGTCATATTTTCTCTGAACGTTCTGTAGAAGTTTCTTGTATTGTTCTTCATGAAGTCCGATTCGATCTCTGTCAGTCGCCGTTTGTCATACTGTCGTTTTTCACTGCGAATGATTTTGCTTGATTGCTTCTGTGTTTTCAAGAAGTTCATCCAATTCTCTTGGGATTTATGGCAACTAAATTTTTTCCATGCACTGATTCGTTGGTCAATAGCTTGGTCACATGTGTGGTTCCACCAACGGTGTTTCCGTGTTCGTGGTGCTTGTGCTAGTTTCATGGCCTCTCGGATTCTTCGTGAAAGTTGTGTCCAGTCTGTCGTTTTCTCCATTTTAATTTTGTGTAATATTTGTGTCTGGTTTAAAGTAACATATTCTGGATCTGGTCTAACAATTTTGTTCTTCTGGAGCTTTTTCTTGGGCAAAAGACGAATCCTGATCTGTAGTAGGTGGTGGTCTGAGTCGAAGTAGCCTTTACGGGTGTCAATGTTCAAAATTTCTTTTTGTGAGTCTTTCTGCACTATTACGTGGTCGATTTGTAGTTCTTGCTTTCCGCTGGGGAATTTCCATGTGGTAAGTTTTCGTGTTGGTTTCTTGAATTTTGTTGACATAATGGCGAGGTCGTGGCTTTTGCAAAAGTCTATCAGATGTTTTCCGTTTTTGTTGGTGTCCTTGTGTGGAGTATGTTTTCCTGTGATATGTCTGTATATCTTTTCTTTTCCGAGTTTGGCGTTGAAGTCTCCCAGTATTATTTTGACTCTATGTGCAGGAATTTTTCTGATAGTTTCTTCCATTGTCGTCCAGAAGTCATCAATTTCGTCCGGGTTTTTCCTGTTGTAGTCATTAGTTGGTGCATGTGCGTTGATTATTGTGTAGGATTTATTGGCTGATTTCACTGTGATGGTGCTGATTCTTTCGTTTGGTGACGAAAAGTCGATTATGCTGTCCGTGATGGACCTGTGTACTGCAAATCCTGTGCCAAAAAGCCTTAGGTTTTTCAGTTGTCTCGATGGTTTTCCTTTGTATATTCTGAAATTCTCCGTGTTGAAATGGTCTTCGTCTGTGAATCGTGTTTCTTGCAGTGCACATATTTTGATTTGAAATTTTTCGAGAGTGTCTGTCAGTTGCTTCATCTTTCCTGTCTTCATCAGTGTGTTCACGTTGAGTGTGCCGATGTAGTGTTTGCGTTTGGTCTTGAGGGAGTTTGAGAAGCTCCGATTCTTCTCATGATGTCCGTGAGCCCCCGGAATCCGATGCTCACGACAATCCCAGTCTATTGACTGGGGCCCGGGGTAATGAGATTTTTCTCGTTGTACCATCATGATGTTTAGTAGTTGGATGTATGGCATGCTGCCGAGTACAACCTGACTTTCCAGATCAGGAGGTTGGTTGAGGCCGCCACTGACATGTGGAGCAGAAGGCTTTTGTAGCCGCCCACTGTGGGAACAGACGCTACTAGTAGTTTTGGTCCGCCCCGAGTATTTCATTTCCTCGGTACCACCTATATCTAGGAGGCATTCCCCTATCCGCCACCTGGGGAGGCGCTCGGTTGCGGGTCTACTAACCGCCCCGAGATATATATATATATATATATATATATATATATATATATATATATATGTGTGTGTGTGTGTGTGTGTGTGTGTGTGTGTTGCTATATATACCTGCAACAGGGACAGTATGGCACGAAACTATTTTGTGAATACTAGCTGGTGTCAATATCCACAGGCGACCTCCCTGCTCATACATGGCACATAAAACCTTGTTCTTTACTTTAATAAAATAAGCACCCTCAAAACCAGTCTGCCGTGGGTACATAATTCAGGTCCCACAAGAAAGAAAGCAGTCATCCATAAACGGGGCGTTGCAGACGAATGGACAGAATACAGGCGGATGGTAACGTTGGCCGAACACAATATGTCAGTGACACTGCATGATACAGAACCAGCCGGCGGGCTACACTCACGTCCAACATTCCGGTACGCCACTTGCTCGTCTACAACACAACTCCAGCACTCCGATGCGTCCGCCTTTCACCTCCTCCTCGTGTCACCGCCAGGATGAATCTTCCTCCCGTTAATGTCCCGCGACCCCATGAGAGGTCGCCTCACGGCCGGGAGGAAGCACGACCAAACTGGGCGGTTATTGCCAACCTAAACCCACACTGCCGTACACGGAGCACTCACTTGACCAAATTGTCGAGTTAGGCAGCTTTAGGAGGGTTGAAATGTTCCTGAACGATTTGTTACTCAGGTGACATGGAGTCCACATTCGAAGTCACTGAGCTATCTTGATCTACCAGTTCTGTTGTTGCTGCTTCTCTGCTGACAGCGCAACAGGTACTTTCCGCTGGTGGGTCCGCCCCTCGTGACGTATAGTGGTGAATTCCGCTTTACGTAGGGCCTTCCGCTACGTTTCGACGAGATAGTGTATTTGCTAGTGTATCCGCAAAGAGACTCTTCTGCGCCACAACTGAGGGGAAACTACACTACTGGCCATTAAAATTGCTACACCACGAAGATGACGTGCTATAGACGCGTAATTTAACCGACAGGAAGAAGATGCTGTGATATGCAAATGATTAGCTTTTCAGAGCATTCACGAAGGTTGGCGCCGGTGGCGACACCTACAACGTGCTGACATGAGGAAAGTTTCCAACCGATGTCTCATACACAAACAGCAGTTGACCGGCGTTGCCTCCTGAAACGTTGTTGTGATGCCTGGTGTAAGGAGGAGAAATGGGTACCATCACGTTTCCGACTTCGATAAAGGTCGGATTGTAGCCTATCGCGAATGCGGTTTATCGTATCGCGACATTGCTGCTCGCGTTGGTGGAGATCCAATGACTGTTAGCGGAATATGGAATCGGTGGGTTCAGGAGGGTAATACTGTTCAAATGGTTCAAATGGCTCTGAGCACTATGGGACTCAACTGCTGTGGTCATGTCTCCTAGAACTTAGAACTACTTAAACCTAACTAACCTAAGGACATCACACACATCCATGCCCGAGGCAGGATTCGAACCTGCGACCGCAGCGGTCGTGCGGTTCCAGACTGTAGCGCCTTTAACCGCTCGGCCACTCCGGCCGGCAGGGTAATACGGAAGGCCGTGCTGGATCCCAACGGCCTCGTATCACTAGCAGTCGAGATGACAGGCATCTTATCCGCATGGCTGTAACGGATCGTGCAGCCGCGTCTCGCTCCATAAGTCAACAGATGGGTAGGTTTGCAAGACAACAAACATCTGAACGAACAGTTCGACGACGTTTTCAGCAGCATGGACTATCAGCTCGGAGACCATGGCTGCGGTTACCCTAGACACTGCTTCACAGACAGGTGCGCCTGCGATGGTGTGTTCAGCGACGAACCTTGGTGCACGAATGGCAAAACGTCACTTTTTCGGATGAATCCAGGTTCTGTTTACACCATCATGATGGTCGCATCCGTGTTTGGCGGAATCGCGGTGAACGCACATTGGAAGCTTGTATTCGTCATCGCCATACTGGCGTATCACCTGGCGTGATGGTATGGGGTGCCATTGGTTCCACGTCTCAATCACCTCTTATTCGCACTGACGACACTTTGAACAGTGGACGTTACATTTCATATGTGTTACGACCCGTGACTCTACCCTTCATTCGATCCCTGCGAAACACTACATTACAGGAGGATAATGCACGACCGCATGTTGCAGGTCCTGGACGGGCCTTTCTGGATACAGAAAATGTTCGACTGCTGCCCTGGCCAGTACATTCTCCAGATCTCTCACCAACTGAAAACGTCTGGTCAATGGTGGCCGAGCAACTGGCTCGTCACAATACGCCATTCACTACTCTTGATGAACTGTGGTATCGTGTTGAAGCTACATGGGCAGCTGTACCTGTACACGCCATCCAAGCTCTGTTTGACTCAATGCCCAGGCGTATCAAGGCCGTTATTGCGGCCAGAGGTGGTTGTTCTGGTTACTGACTTCTCAGGATCTATGCACCCAAACTACGTGAAAATGTAATCACATGTCAGTTGTAGTATAATACATTTGTCCAATGAATACCCGTTTATCATCTGCATTTTTCTTGGTGTAGCAATTTTAATGGCCAGTGGTGTACGTCCGCGACATTGTCCCCACGTACGTCGGCGAGTCCACAGACGCAGCCTAGCCAGTGAACGTATTGTTTTCGAGGCGGCGTGGGTTGGGAGACCAGTAGGCAGCCAGCGCGGTCGCGGCCGCAGTGCCCCGTCGCGGCGGCACGCAGACGACGTAAACGCACAGTGCCGACCGGCGGCAGTCGCGCTCGAGCCTCTGCCTGGACCCGCCTGCGCCGGCATTTGTCAGGCCGAACAAAGCGTCCGCCGCCGCGGGCAGCAGTTAATTAGTCCACACCGGAATTGTTTCAGCTGGACCGGCGCGGCGCCTCCATCGTTTTATATTACGTGCCGCACACTGCCTCCTAAGCGTCCCACACCCCGATGAAGAGAATTATCGTTTTTCGTACATCAGCCTCGTTTTTTTTTTATTTTAAACCCCGCTGCGCTGTGAAATTAGAGGCGTTACAAAAAGTTTGGAATACTAATTTCCGTCTTCCAAAGCCATATAGCCCCAGGAGCAATTGAATTAGACACACCTGCCTAGAAGCGCGCAGCAACGCATTAGTGCACCTGTGACGGCGGCAACACGTCGTGGGATGGACTCCGTGTGATAAGACATCGGATGGGAGAGCATTTATGACCGGAAGGCATTCGGTACAATCCTCCATTCTTGTTTAGTGAACAAAATACGAGCTTCTACATCTACATCTACATCTACATACATACTCCGCAATCCACCATACGGTACGTGACGGAGGGTACCTCGTGCCACAACTAGCATCTTCTCTCCTTCTACATCTACATCTACATC
The DNA here is from genome assembly GCF_021461395.2 of Schistocerca americana. NCBI lineage: Eukaryota > Metazoa > Arthropoda > Insecta > Orthoptera > Acrididae > Schistocerca > Schistocerca americana. Next base: position 210,902,229 of record NC_060124.1, on the reverse strand, counting down.
TACATGATTACTCTGCAATTCACATTTAAGTGCTTGGCAGAGGGTTCATCGAACCACAATCATACTATCTCTCTACCATTCCACTCCCGAACAGCGTGCGGGAAAAACGAACACCTAAACCTTTCTGTTCGAGCTCTGATTTCTGTTATTTTATTTTGATGATCATTCCTACCTTTGTAGATTGGGCTCAACAAAATATTTTCGCATTCGGAAGAGAAAGTTTGAAATTTCGTAAATAGATCTCGCCGCGACGAAATACGTCTTTGCTTTAGTGATTTCCATCCCAACTCACGTATCATATCTGCCACACTCTCTCCCCTATTACGTGATAATACAAAACTAGCTGCCCTTTTTGGCACCCTTTCGATGTCCTCCGTCAATCCAACCTCGTAAGGATCCCACACCGCACAGCAATATTCTAACAGGGGGCGAACGAGTGTAGTGTAAGCTGTCTCTTTAGTGGACTTGTTGCATCTTCTAAGTGTCCTGCCAATGAAACGCAACCTTTGGCTCGCCTTCCCCACAATATCATCTATGTTGTCTTTCCAACTGAAGTTGATCGTAATTTTAACACCCAGGTACTTAGTTGAATTGACAGCCTTGAGAATTGTACTATTTATCGAGTAATCGAATTCCGAGGGATTTCTTTTGGAATTCATGTGGATCACCTCACACTTTTCGTTATTTAGCGTCAACTGCCACCTGCCACACCATACAGCAATCTTTTCTAAATCGCTTTGCAACTGATACTGGTCTTCGGATGACCTTACTAGACGGTAAATTACAGCATCATCTGCGAACAACCTAAGAGAACTGCTCAGATTGTCACCCAGGTCATTTATATAGATCAGGAACAGCAGAGGTCCCAGGACGCTCCTCTGAGGAACACCTGATATCACTTCAGTTTTACTCGATGATTTGCCGTCTATTACTACGAACTGCGACCTTCCTGACAGGAATTCACGAATACAGTCGCACAACTGAGACGATACCCCATAGGCCCGCAGCTTGATTCCACTCCCAAACAGAACGAGGGAAAAATGACTGCCTATATGCCTCTGTACGAGCCCTAATCTCTCTTATCTTATCTTTGTGGTCTTTCCGCGAAATGTAAGTTAGTGGCAGTAAAATTGTACTGCAGTCAGCCTCAAATGCTGGTTCTCTAAATTTCCTCAGTAGCGATTCTCGAAAAGAACGCCTCCTTTCCTCTATAGACCCCACCCGAGTTCCTGAAGCATTTCCGTAACACTCGCGTGATGATCAAACCTACCAGTAACAAATCTAGCAGCCCGCCTCTGAATTGCTTCTATGCCCTCCCTCAATCCGACGTCATAGGGATCCCAAACGCTCGAGCAGTACTTAAGAATAGGTCGTATTAGTGTTTTATAAGGGGTCTCCTTTACAGATGAACCACATCTTCCCAAAATTCTACCAATGAACCGAAGACGACTATCCATACTAGTCCCACTTCATATGGCTCTGCAATGTTACGCCCAAATATTTAATGGATGTGACTGTGTCAAGCGCTACACTACTAATGGAGTACTCAAACATTACGGGATTCTTTTTTCTATTCATCTGCATTAATTTACATTTATCTATATTTAGAGCTAGCTGCCATTCTTTACACCAATCACAAATCCTGTGCTAGTCATCTTGTATCCTCCTACAGTCACTCAACGACGACACCTTCCCGTACACCACAGCATCATCAGAAAACAGCCGCACATTGCTATCCACCCTATCCAAAAGATCAATTACGTAGCTTAATGTGTATCCGACCAGATTTTTGACGTTTCGGCACTTCCTAGCAGATAGAACGCAACAACTGGTTCTCAACGGGATGAAATCGACAGATGTGAAGATAATGTCAGGGGGAATTAAAAGAAGTGTTACAGGACCGTTAGTATTAACAACAAATCACAGTATGAATCTGAGCAACACCGGTAACATTTCGGAGGTTATTCAGTGGTACTCGTATTTTTGTGTAAGGGGCTCGTGGTCTCCGTGGTCTATACATAAACTGAAGTTCCCAACCGTCTTTTTCTGTCTTTATGTGAAGTCATATCTCAGGTATCTTGACACGGTTTTCACTAAGAGATGGACCCATCCAGGAGGTAGGTTTGAGTATATTATTTACCAGGGCAAAGTAGTGTCTCCAAACTTTTTATGTGAAGACTCTTAAAGCTTTTTAACTAAAACAAGCCTTATTAACATTCTACATCTTTATTCTTCATGTCTACATATTTATTCTTCAACATAGTCTACCGAGCGAGATGGCGCACTGGTTAGCCCACTGGACTCCTAATCGAGGGGTCCATCCTGATTTAGGTTTTCCGTGATTTCGCTAAATAGCTTTAGGCAAATGTCGGGATGGTTCCTTAGAAATGGTACGGCCGAGTTCCTTCCCCATCTTTCCGGTGGGACCGATGACCTCGCTGTTGAGCTGTCCCACAGATCAACCAATCAACCAACACAGTGACCCCGTCGACGAACACATTTCACACAAAGACAGACCGATTTGTTGATACCATCACTGTAGAACTTCGTTGAGAGAGCCACAACTTCACCTCCGCTTGCATCCCTTCATCATTACCAAAGCGAAATCCTCAAAGGCGTTCTTTAAGTATTACCACTAGGCCAGACCGTCCAGCTGAATCGGTAGTAATGATGCAATTACGTTTTACTCGCTTTGTTGCCCCTACTTACCAACGTTCCGTTGAAAATTTCTTCACAACAGCAAGACATTTTAAATATGTGTAATATTTGTAAAACGTACAACACAAAATACAGTTTTCTATGCGATACTATGGTTCCACAATTAGCTGAATTTGTACGCTTTTTTGTGTTACTACAGTTTTGACTCGAAGGCCATTTTCAAACTCCTGAAATTACATACTAGAATAACATTACAGTTTACATAGTTACAGGGTTAGCTACCAATGATACGAATATATAGATTTAATTGACATGAAGAACGTTCCACCTACACATAAATTTGTGCAAATTGCACTGCGTCGAAAATAAAAATAAGAAAATATAAAGGACAGTTGTTAAACTATAATTCTCATAGATAGCAGTGTTCGTGAGCATGATTAACCACTTGTTTCTCATTAATAGTCATTATGAGAAACCATGACTGCTCAGAGGAATAATCAAACAACCAAATCGTTACTTCAACAAACACTCGTGGTACCAAGATAACTCAACGTTTGCGTATATATCCATACTATTACCCAGATGAACTTAAACGAAGTTGCATTGCCTGTCAAAGAGCGAAGTTATGCGCCGTTCTAGATTCAGCAACGAGATGACGAAAAGTTGTAATGCCGCAAGAGCATTGAAAAGATAAATGTGGTTTACTCGAGGTATGAAATTAAGTAACAAGGAAAGTTACAGTATTCATTAGGCAAAAAAATTACCTGATGATAAAACATATATAAATTGAAAGGTATAGGTTATTGTTAGTCAGGGCCATTCTTTTTTAGGGATTATTAAAAGTCAGATTGCATTGCGCTAGAAATATTGTGTGTCCGTTTAGTGTTGATCAGAATAAGTAAAGGGAGTAATGTCTGAGTACGTTCAGTTTTGCTCAGCTGTTTGAAAAGCAAATAATGTAAGAGGTTTATCAGCACAGTCATTCATTAATTTTTCTAAGGGGTCGTTTCAGAATTACAAATATTAAATTAAAATCTGAAGGCAAAAGAACATAATTATTGATAATAAATTCTGGGCAGTCATTGGAAACCAGATGACACTTTAATATAGAATAATGTCGTATACAATGTATCTCAAACCCTTTGGGTGAAAATGAAATAGGTGCTAGTGGGTCCACAACTGATTATATTGAGATTAGTAACCAATGCTCCGAAACGCACATTTATGTGTTATGAACAGATACACGATAAACCTCATAAAAACGTAGCTCATAGCCACCGTTCAGAGCGACGACCACCAGTTCAATGCATGTACTGTAATGAGGAAAGATCCCAAATATATGCTGAACAATGGAACACGCACAAGCAATGGGTCATAAACAGCATACGCCCCTGGCCACCAAACAGACATAATTCACACAGCTCATATATAACACACGTATCATGTGACGGCTGCATGCATCGCACAGGCTCATTAACCAGTGCCACTAGCACACCACTATCCCTGGAGTCAGTTGTGCATTGCATCAGACAGCTTGTGATGCGTCCATGGTGAGGTGTGTTACTATGTACGTATAATGCGTGAGGCGTGGTTAAACATGGCCAGGGTTCCCTCAAAGACATGTCCGAACGCCAGACTTTGAGAAGATGGTGTTGCATCGTGTGGCCGTCCACCCAGCAATCAGCACACGCCAAATTGCTGGTGAAACGCATACTTCGAAGGATACAGTGTGGAGAATACTGGTGGAATATATATTGCATCCTTATCATAAATAACTTGTGCAAACACTGGGACCAACAGATTTTGATTTCCACATCTGTCAACGCATTATCCTACACAGTGCTGCAGTGCCCAAACTTCGTACAGTTTGTATTGTTTATGGATCAGGTCTCGTTCACCTGTGATGGTGTTTTTAGCAGTCGCAGCAAAGAAGTCTGAAGTGAGGACAATCCCCTCGCCACCCATACTGGAGGTCACCAGCAACTATTGTCCGTGTATGGATGGATATTGTCCAAGATCACCTAACAGAATATTATTTGCTGCCTTCCCATTTAAGTGGTCCACGTTACCTGGTGTTCCTGCGAGATGTGCTGTCACTGTTCTTAGAGACTGTACCCCTTGTTGCCTGCGAAAGGATGCGTTTGCAATACGACGTTGCACCAGCCCACTCCACACTCCAATGTTATATTTGCAAGAACCTGAACAACACCTACTCTCATCGTTGGGTTGGGAGGTCTTGTCCCACGGCCAGCGCGATCGCCGTTATCTCACACCTCTGGACTTTTCCCCTGGAGCTACGTCAAGACGTTGGTGTATGAACCCCCATAGAATCGGATGAAGACATGCTTGCTAGGTCCAGTATGCCTATCTCCTGATACAACAGAGACCAGGGATCTTTGAGAGAGTGCGGCAGAACTTCATGTGCAATTATTACGTATGCATTGAGAATGGAGGTCGTCGCTTTGGACAATTACTCTGAGCCACATTGTTGTTATGCAGTGTGTCCATAACACAATAAATATGTATTTCCGACCATTAGTTCCCTATTTCAATATAATCGGTTGTGGACCAATTATTACCTGTTTCAATTTGACCCAAAAGGTCTGAAACAGCCTACATCTGACCTGCTCGAATGGCGTAATGCGCAGTGCGGTAGCTTCCGAAAGAGGGAAGTGAGTCTGCCCATTCTCGAACCCGCGCGACGGATTAACGATTGTGGGCCTGTACATGGCCAGTCTGCGTGGTTTTTGGGCGATTTCCCACACTCGTTTAGGCACATGCTCGGCTGGACCCCACAATCGGCATCAGAGAACAAAGTAACAACCAAACAGTTAAAATGTAATAACACACAGAATGAAGATCACAACGTTCATAGGCGGATGGTGCGCATGACTTACTTCCCTTCGAATACCTTGCGAGTTTGGCCGTCCACAAAGTTAAACAATCAAATAACAGTTTACCAAATCATGAAAAATCAGAGTCTGTAATGGACGGGATAAACAGTTGGGAAAATGAAAAAAAAAATTATTTCATGTATCTAAAACTAAACAAAATGGCAAATTTCTTCATATACCTGGAGTAGCTGTGTGCTCCCCTATGGCTGGTGCTGGCGGCGTAGTATCATGAAAAATCTGAGGAGCCGCCAGCACCAGCCTATGGGGTGAAAAAAAATTCTGAAGATGGCTTGTAGGTAAGCCGAAACCGATTAATAAGAAATATTATTGCGATCTCGACTGTTCATTTTCAAATAAATATTAATTTTAATCCATTGTGGACTCCCTGTAAGATACTTAGTAGATGAGGTTTCCATTTTAGCTGTTGGTCGAAGGTTAGTGCAAGGTATTTTACTGTGTTAGTTTGCTGGATGGGATGGTTCGAATGGTGAGTTAGAAGTCGTGGAGATGGAAAGTGTGGATAGTGCCTGGATTTTGGAGGGGTTAATCAGCCATTGGATACACTAGAAACTAAACTGGTTGAGATGGAGGAGTCATTGGGATTTCTGAATGTAGGACAGTGATCGGTGTCATCAGCATACTGAAGGAGGTGGATGGGAGGAGGGTCCCGCGCCCGGGTTCCCGGGTTTGAATGGCAGATGTATAATTGTTGAGCTGCTGGGATAGGAAATGGGTGAGGTTCAAGAGTTGATACTCAGCAGAGAGAGAGGGACAGGAGCCACACTAGGTAACAGGAAGCACATGGTCGTGGTGCAGATGGTGGTGGATGTATCAGAAGAGGATGGATTCAAAGACCTTATTGCACACTGAGGTGAGGCAGATGGGGTGACGTGAGGAAGTATCAGTGGGGGGTTCGTTTGGTTTGAGGAATAGTAAGATTCTGGCGACTTTTTACAGGTCTAGATAGTAGCCTGTTGAGAGGATTGTGGAGTAAGGGTGACAATGAGATAGGTCATTCTTTGAGGTGTCAGCAGGTAATACGTTCATTACAGGTAATGTGTTGTGTTTTCTGTGAAGTACTTATTTTATGTCCTGTGGTGTGATTGGGGTGTTTAATTTTGTGTCTGGTATGTTGTTCAAGTACCAGAAGCTGGGAGTCATTGACGTTAATGTGATATCCATGTATTCATGGGCAGTAAGGAATAGGGAGTAGTCAGAGAGAGAGAGAAGTTATCAGAGACAAAGGATGTGAAGTGACTGGCTTTGCTCAGGTGATGTAGCATCGAGTCTGGTGCTGCCTTTTGGCTTAAGTAAATTTCTCATGTGTAGTTGTTATTGCCAGCAGGTGTGTCAGTGTATCCCAGTCATGAGTCAAGAGGAAGGAGTGACACAATCGGGAGGAATGATGGAAACAGAGTACAGCTTGTGGTGGGAAAATGGGGCAATGAGGATATATGGCTTTAATAGAGATATGGGCTGTGATAAGGCCTGTTGCAGGAAGGTCTGTTGGGAGATATCAGCAGGTTGCTGGAAGGGTAGGGGGTGGCTTCCAATCTATGCACTTACTGATTCCTAATAGGCATTCCGGTTGGCATGGGATTGGTCATGAACAGCTTTTGGATGGAGATTGGGATGAGGTGCATGGAGATAGGAGAGATAGGATACTGTATGGGGTGCAGTGAGGAGGACAAGTAGGTGGTCACTTCCACTTGGATTGAGAACTTCTGCAGTGAGATGTAAAAGATGTTGGGAGATGCAAGGACAACAACTGGGGTGGTGTCACTTTCAGGATAGGTGTGCTGTAGGTGAGGACAATGTCACATTGGAGGGAGTGGTAAACTGATGCCACTGCCAGAGTTCTGCAGGGTATCTACTGCTGATGTTGAGGTCAATGGCAATAATATAGGTGCGAAAGAAGTGACCGATGTGGGTGAGAAATCATAGGGGATGGGATTATTAGGTCGAATGTAGCACAGATAACAGGGTTTCAAAGAAGAGGCTACAAATAAGGTGTTCAGTGGGATTATTGAATACGGGTTGTGGCCAAACGAGGATGTTCCTGTGAGGGCCAATTTCTACTCCACCTCTGGCCAAGAGGAGGGGGTTATCAGTGATATGGAGGATACAGGAAGGGGTACAGATGGTGTGGTGTAGTTGGAGGAATGTTTCATTGAGGATGAATGTAGCGACGTTGTGTTGTGACAGGATATGCATAAAAAGACGCTTGCAGGTAGTTAGGAAGCAGATGTCTCTATATAGGTTGCTGCAGTGCTGAAGGGCCATGATGAGCAGCTAGGAAGTGGGTTGTGGGGCTTAGAGTGGAGAGATACATAAGAGGGTTTTGAGATGGGTGAGGACAAATTGGACTTTGTTGTTGAGGTGGAATACTGACTGGGCGGCAAGGGAGATTTTCTGAAGGGTGTGTGGTCGTTGGAATTGGTGGATATTTTGGAGGACAATAGTAAGGAAATGGATGATGTCTCTAGCAGTGGGAGGTGGCTGTAGGAAGTGATTAGGTTGGATGGAATGGTCAATAGGAAGGACAGACACAGTTAATTCAGGTTCGACGGGTGGGGTTTGGCCTTGCACTTGGTGGAGTAAGTGGGGTGGGTATCATTGAAGGTGTTGCAGATAGGATTGTGGGGGTGAGGAGGTGGAAGTGGGAGTGCTGGTGGAAGGGTTCTTACAATCAGCACCAAGGGGGTTGTTATACAGAAGACTTCTTGGTATTGTAGAATTCGTGGGAGGGGAGGATTTGGAAAGTTCGATTTCGTGACAGAAGCTGTAGATAAGGACTGCCTTCATGAGGACGCAACCGATGGTGGGAGCATGCTTTGTGAATACTTAGATGAGGAAGGTGGACCAGAGTTTACTCTGGGTTTTTTGGTGACTATAGGCTGGGGTAGTGGTTGAGAAATTGGTGGGATATGGCGCTGGACAGGTCCTTCCAGTGGGGTGGAGTCAGTATGGCTGCTGGTGTAGTGACGGTCGTGCAGCGAGATGTAGCTCGTGCAGGTGTTGCAGAGGTAGTGAAGAGTGTGGGAAAGGTGGGGAGTGGAAGATAGGCAAAAGAAAAAGTTGAGGGGGGGGGGACACTGTGAGGAGAGGGGTGGACATATGGTGGTGGGCCACAGGAAGCGCTACATATAGTGATGGTGAGAAGAAGGGAGGGTGAAGAAGTGGTGGGATAAGGCGCTGGACAGACCCTTCCTATGGGATGGAGTCAGCGTGGCTGCTGGTAAGATGGTGTTGTGGCGTGATGGAGATGGTTCGGGTATCCATCATGGGTTGAGGAGTCGGGAGTATGGTGGACACGTAACGGCGACAGAGCATCGCCGAGATGCTGGAGGATGGGTTCTACGGTGTACGATATGAAGTTATGTTGGCAGATAAGGACTGGAGGCGATAGAAACGAAGACAAGTAAATGAATCGGCGAGGAGGTGCAGCGGCGGCGGCGGCGGTGTCGGTGTCGGTGGAGGCGATGAAGAGGAGGATAGACACGAATGCAGGAGAGTGACGGCGGTGGCAGCTGTGGCGACGGTGGAGGATGAACACACACTCACTGAAAAAAGTCTCGATGGCACAAACAAAATTATAACGATGAATTGACGCAAGGCATCAGTTGGAGGGGGGGCGAGAGGGGGGGGGGGGGGTGATGTGAAACCAACAGTAACAACGACCGAACTAGCGGAAGAGACTGCTAGTCGGTTGGTGCCGGATGTGTGACGAGGACTTACTCCGTTCCGAAGTGTATAGCTCGCTGCAAGTGTTACGCGCATGCCTCAAAATCGTGTTAACAGACGGACCACACTTCCCAGCGTCGCGCTGGTCCTCTGCATTAGCGCTCGCGGCGGCTGTTGGTGCACTCTTTGCAGACGACGGAGTACATAGAGCCCCGTCATCTCGACGATTTCACTACAGTGTGTACCAACTGCCCTGGCGAGCCGGCGCTGGGAGGTAGGGTCCGTCAGTCAACACGATTCTTGAGAGTTTCAGAGTCAGTATTAGGAAACGATTGACTAGTACAGGGGAAAAGATTACAGTAGAAGACGAATTGGTAGCTTTGAGAGATGAAATAGTGAAGGCAGCTGAGAATCAAATAAGTAAAAAGACAAGGTGCAGTAGTAATCGTAGGATATCACAGGAGATATATTTTACTGTTGAAAGGAGGAAATATAAAACTTCAGCAAATGAAGCTTCTAAAAAACTGAGATTGACAGGAAGTGCAAAATGGCCAAGTAGGAATGGTTAGAGGGAAAATGGATTTAAAAGCGTGTATCACTAGGAATAAGATAGGCACCTCCTACAGGAAAATTAAAGATCGAGAACTTAGATGGAGAACCACTGCTAAGAAAAGAAGGGTAAGCTGAAAGGTGGAAAGGGTATATATTGGGTCTGCACAAGGGAGATCAAGGCAATATAACAGAAAGGGAAGAAGACGTAGATGATGATGGGATGTCAGACGTGATACAGAGAGAGGACTTTGATAGAGCACTGAAAGACCTAGGCCCGGGTATAGATGACATTCAGTCAGAACTACTGATAGATATGGGAGAGACAGCTCTGACAAAACTATTCTATCTCGTGTCCAAGATGTATGAGTCAAATGAAATACCCATTCTTCAAGAAGAATGTAATAATTTCAATTTAAAAGAAAGTAGTTTCTAACAGGTTTGAATACTACCGAAAAATCAGTGTAATAAGTCATGGTTGCAAAATACTAACACGAAATCCTTACAGAAGAATGGAAAAACTGGTGGAAACCAGTCACGGGGAAGGACATTTTGGATTCTGGAGAAATTTAGGAATATGTGACGCAATACTAACACTTCGACTTGTCTTGCTTGTCCTGAAAGATAGATTAAGAAGAAGAAAACTTACGTTTATAGCATTTATAGACTTAGAGAAAGCTTTGACAATGTGGACTTTAAAACTCTCTTTGAAATTTTGAAGGCAGCAAGGGTAAATTACATGGAGCGAAAGACTGTTTACAACATGTACAGAAACCAAATGGTAGTTACAAAAGTAGGTGGGCATGAAAGGGAGGAAGTGGTTGAGAAGGAAATGAGACCAGGTTGTAGCCTATCCCTGATGTTATTCAATCTGTAAATTGAGCAATCAGTAAAGGAAACAAAAGATAAATTTAGAGAAGAATTAAAATTCAGAGAGAAGAAATAAAGACTTTGGGACTTTCTGATGACATTGTCATTGTGTCAGAGACAGCAAAGGCCTTTGAAGAACAGTTGAACGAAAGGGCCAGTGTCAAGAAAGGGAATGAGATGAACATCAGCAAAAGCAAAATAGAGATTATGGAAGGAAGCAGTATTATATCAAGTGATGCTGAAGGAATTGGATTAGCGAATGAAACCATTAAAATAGTAGATGGGTTATGCTATTTGGGCAGCAAGATAACTGATGATGGCCGAAGTCGAGAGGATATAAACCGGTGACTGACAATGGTAAGAAAAGCGTTTCTGACGAAGAGAAATTTGGGAACATCGAATGTACGAATATAGATTCAAGTGTTGGCAAGTCTTTTCTGAATGCATTTGTCTGGAGTATAGCCATGCATGGAAGTGAATCATGGAAGATAAACAGTTTATACAAGAAAAGACTAGAGGCTTCTGATGTAGTACTACAGAATCATGTTGAAGAATAGATTAATATATCGCATAACTAACGAGAAGGTACTGAATATAGATATGGAGACAAGATATTTGTGGCATAACCTGACTAGAAGAAGGAGTCGGTTGATAGGACACATTCTGAGACATCAAGGGATAGCCAATTTAGTATTGGAAGGAAGTGCAGGGGAGTGAAAATAATAGTGGAGACCAAGAGATGAAACAGTAAGCAGATCCAGAAGGATGTAGGTGGATGTAGTAATTCAGTGAAGAAAAGGCTTGTGCAGGATAGAATAGCATGGAGAGCTGCATCAAATCAGTTTTCGGACTGAAGACCAGAACAGCGACGTTCCTAGAGAAGTCGGGCAACATATTGCTTCCTCCGACACATGAAAGGATGTTTCCATAAAATAAGAGGAACGCTCCTATTGGTCGGAAAAAGCCGTGATATGGAGCACGAAAGGACCCAGGTGGGGGACAGTTTTGCTACGAGAAAGACAAGATCGAAATTTTCGGGGGCACTTCTGAAGGCGTCAAGTGCAGAACAGAGCACATAATGCTCTGTAGGACGCAGAGGAGAAATCTGTGTGAACACTGCGTTCACTGCGGCTGACACTCAGCTAGATATTAGCTGTAGCATCGATCAGCTTCAACTGCGGACAAACGAACCAGCCACTTAGTTAATTGTTCTTGCGAGAACTAAGAGGGCATTGTAATATACACGCTGCTCCAGCCATGTGCGTGTGAAATGGGCTTTCACGGTTTGTTAATACCACCCAAGGGTGAATGACGGAAGGTGTGGACCAAAGGGATTTGAGGCACTTCATTCACTGTTTATTTTTTTACAACACGCTTCTTTATTAAAAACATTGATAATACTTTTAAAAGTAAACAACACAACAGGCCTTGTAAATCGCCGAACTGCACAAGTGAACTACTAAAAATAATCGTTAATATGTTTAGGAACACAATAAACTTCAACTCACAAATAGCATTCAGTTGTTTACCAATTAATTAAATGTCTGTTCAAGGCAATTTCCCCACATAATCAACACAACTCAATACACTTCCTTGCTATTAAAGGTCTGCAAAAGTTAATGGTCAAACATAGTAACCTCTGAACAACAATTCTATTGACTTAAAAAAACACAACCACCTAAACATGTTTACAGAATTATGGGAAAGAAATGCATATACACCTTCTGTTTAGCAAATGAACCACTTTCGGCCTGAGCCACCAACAACATAAGTCGTTCTCATTATCCACATAGAGCCACTCCGAGGTACTGGAAGCAAAACATAAGTCTTCCACGTGTACACCGAAGGCACGGTTTCCCAGACTGCAAGCCGTAAGAAACCAGTCAACACGCTCCCGCCACCAAGTACAGGAAGGCGTACGGTGGGCGGGCGCGACTACGTAACTGCTTGCCACACTGTGTCGGTTCCTCCCGCAGCCTCTGCGAAGTCCGGTGGCGAAATTAATGAAATTAGCACCACTTGTGACACAAAGGGCAAGCAACTCACCAACGTAATAAGGACATAAATTATTTGCATATACAACGTGTCCAAAACAACTGTCTGTCCACCACTTCCAGCACCTCAGAGGACACTACTTAACATAGTTTATTCAGAGTCATCTAAACATACCGCGAAATCTGCGCAAAACCACATCAACTTCCTGTGCGTGAACACACTACGCTTAAAATAAGGAGTATTAACTTAACACAACATACAACTTCTAAATCTCCGGGTGACTGGCCTGGACTCGTGAAATGGATCTACCAACACATCATCATGGCCAATAATCCGCCTCCGCTCTCCACTTGCGAGGTACAAATAGGATATGTCCTGCAACACACTGATTAAAATATATAAAAACAGTGTTCGTTACAAGATTAACACTCAATGTCACAGGGAAACATTAATCAGAAACAGACATCGGTTCGTTTCAATAAACGCACAAATTACGTGGCTGAAAAACACAACCAAGTCAGTGGCACACAAGAAGGTCAGTAATAGTAAGGCCCTTTAACATTTTCCCATTCAGAGGGGCGTAAAACAATGACACTTAAGCAGAGAAGTATGAATGCATTTGAGCAATTCAGTGACTGACAACAGCTAACCAGGAAAGTACTTGGGCTCGAACCAACAGATCTGTATGAACATTTGCTTACATGACTATTATGTACCTCTGAATGTGCTGGTGGGTGTCGTTTCTCTGCAAAACTCTGCACTCATGCTCTAGATATCACTGTAGATGTAATTGTAGACGCCATACGCAATGCAGCAATCTTAACTATAAATGTAAATGCGGAATGTCAATAAAATGCTCCGAGCAATGCGAATGACTGCAAAACGCACAGTGAAGAAATGCAAGTTGATCGCATGGCGTATTTGCACATTCTATAATATCAGTGTTGAACGGCACGTCAATGACACTTTTGAAGTTGTTCACTGGTTCACCAATATCGTAGCCAGCATTCTGCCACGCGTAACGAAGCATTGGTCTGTATACTCCCGCAGATAACTGATTGTAAATGACAGAATGCATATTCATGATAAAGAATCTGTCGTGCAATTTCAGCTGCATATTACTGGAACGTAGTTTAATGAAGTCTGTTATTCTCTTGGCATATATTTTATATTGCCTGAAGAAATACACATCCAGAGGTTGTGCATATTTTGTAGTTTTAGGCGGAATGATTTTTAAATCTACATGTTTTCCGCCAGATGCTTCCAGTAGTACTCGTTCATCCTTATGTCCAGACCAGGAGTCACAAAGTACTAATGACTTTCTCGACAAATGTGGATTCAAAACTGACAGAAAAAACGTCTTCAGGTGTTGTTTCGTCATCTTCCCACTCACACTTGCATCGACGACGACATTTGGAGGGCATCGCGTTTCTACTTCCCTTGACACGCGGGGTCCAAACTTTCCACTGGATTCTTGGAAGCAAATATAGAGTTTGTTTGCCAATCGTCCGTCCATTGACATAGCAACATCGATCGTGTAACTATGTGTTGCACAGTTAACTGATTGCAACATCGCGACAGTGTTACTCTCCCCTTTCATGGATAGTGTTCTGTCACAAGAAAGTTCATAGTTGAACTGACTATGATCACAGTTCCATACAGAAATAATATAGATGTTTTCTCTCGTGATATGCTCATTGGCGTCACCAGCAAACGTTTGAGCTCTTTCTATCAGATCTTCTTCGTCATCCTTATCTTTTCGTGGTTGGAGCATAGTGATACGGCGTGATGTTATCCTAAACTCCTTTTTCAAATTAGTAATAAATCCTAGTGAAGCTGTAAAGTTTGTACACCCGAGATTTCAGGCTACGTCCAATGCTCAATGTTGTAAATGCCAATAATGAAAGGCGGGCCGGCCGGTGTGGCTGTGCGGTTAAAGGCGCTTCAGTCTGGAACCGCGTGACCGCTGCGGTCGCAGGTTCGAATCCTGCCTCGGGCATGGATGTGTGTGATGTCCTTAGGTTAGTTAGGTTTAATTAGTTCTAAGTTCTAGGTGACTGATGACCTCAGAAGTTAAGTCGCATAGTGCTCAGAGCCATTTGAACCATTTGAAAGGCGGAACCGCGCTTCATCGAATTTCGCCATTACACGCTTCTTGATGGTCTTGAACAGCAGTGTACGATTTCCTTTCAAAACTGTATTTCCTTCTCTTTTCTTTGCCACGTAATTCAGTATGTTTTTAATATTGCTTTTAGACTTCAGTTTAGGGTAACTTTCCGAGCGGTCTGAGGCGCTGCAGTCATGGACTGTGCGGCTGGTCCCATCGGAGGTTCGAGTCCTCCCTCGGGCATGGGTGTGTGTGTTTGTCCTTAGGATACTTTAGGTTAAGTAGTGTGTAAGCTTAGGGACTGATGACCTTAGCAGTTTAGTCCCACAAGATTTCACACACATTTTTAGGGTATCTTTTCAGAAGCTTGTCGTATGTGTCGAAACCTCTTACGTAATATTCATCGTACATATTCTCCAGTGTGTTGCCATCAAACGCCGTCATGATACTTGCAACTTTAACCTTCTTCTTTGGAGACGGTTAGTATTCACTGTCACTGCTTCCATCGCCTCTTCCCGTACTTGCCGTAGCACTACCGTTTGCAATGAGTTGTTCGTCATTATTATCCCTATCATCATCATTATGTGTTAGTGTTACAACAGTATCTGTTTCTAACTTATGCTCATATTTCTGCACTATAATAGATACCAGAAAACATGCGAATGATTCGTCTTCTACACCAATACCATCTTCACGAAGAAGGGTTCTTCGTAACTTCATCTCAACCAATCGCAAAACATTAGCAGGATTGATTACCAATCGCCAAGCCATCTGACGCTTCAATACACTAACTTCAGAGGCCCACTGCACCGTCCCTACTGGTTCCGACTGGCGTACCGGAAGGTCAGTGTGCAATGTGGCATGGCATACGCAGATGCCTCTAACGGACGACTGCCGTGTTTTGCAGATGCGGGAGTATCACTAGTGCAATAAGAGACCTTTACATTATTTCTCACACGATTTTGGTGTATTTGTGTTTGTTTGAGCCCAAGTACTTTCCTGGTAAGTTTTTAAATGCAGAACACAAGTCCTCACAGGATAAACGCGGCCTTACGCAATGGACTCCTAATAGTAAGGTCAAGCGTGAAAGCACACTGCTCAATTAATACACCACAACGGCAAGCACACTCAGTAATCGCCAGAACGATGGACTGAGAACCAAATGCTGCTTATATCCAAAGCAACTGTGCTCACAATGGCATCACATCAGTTACAGAGCCATAGAGACGAGAATGTAGTCACTAGAAGCAAACGGTAAATCCATCATAAACAAGGAAGCAGCATGTTCCCGACAGCATCGGCGCCTCTACGCACCAAGTCCGCCGCAAACGCCCAAACACAATCAGGTAACGTGGCAAACCTTCCTCTTGCCACCACACAGGGCGTCGGCAGACACGACTTCACGCTTCGCGCACTACTGCCTATCTCACTGTCTCTGCTCGCCCTCCAAAATCCAACTACTCGACTCACAGGTGCCTCGCCGACTTCCCCCCACGAGGGGGAGTCGCTTCTCTCTTTCCTCCGCGATACAGCGATAATATTATACGCGGTACGTTCGATAGATGAAACCCGAGCCGCCACGGCTCACGTGCATATCGTCATATTTCAAGACTATGGATGAGTGCATGTTTTCTCGCCTCAAGAGAAACATAGAAGACTTTCTGTTGATAAAATCAGCGAAGGTTTTGATTAGCTTTTATAGGAATATCAGAGGACGAGAGCAGCCATGCAGACGACAGCGCATAGCAGCTGAGGTAAATACCGCGAGCAGAGGCTTAACTTGCTGGTTCACCAGCTTGTGACCACTGTAAACTTGAGCAACTTTGGGTAATCTTTTGCTCAGCTTGTCACAAAACTAACCATACTTCGTAGACTTGATTGTCATCCGAGATGTGGAGGAGGTCCCGCCGGGCACGATAGAGAGCACTGGGTGCACCTCACTGCAAACTGTTGCTCATGTCGGCACCAATGACTCCTGCCGTCTGGGTTCAGAGGTCATCCTCAGATCATACAAGCGGTTGGCGGAGTTGGTGAAGGCAGAAAGCCTCGCTCGAGGGGTGGAATCTGACTTAACTATTTGTTGTGTCGTTCCCAGAACTGATAGCGGTCCTCTGGTTTGGAGCAGAGTGGAAGGTTTAAACCAAATACTCAGACGATTCTGCGGAGATCTGGGGTGCAAATTTCTCGACCTCCGCTATCAGGTGGCGAAATGTAGGATCCCCCTGAATAGGTCAGGCGTGCACTACACGCACGAAGCGGCTACAAGGGTAGCGGAGTACATGTGGAGTGCACATGAGGATTTTTTAGGTTAGAGAATTCCCTCCCTAGACCCAACAAGACGCCACCTGAGACGCGACAAGGTAGCAGTAGGCAAAACGCAACAGGGAATGACGATATTAATTTGGTAATAGTAAACTCCAGGAGCGTCTATAGAAAGGTCCCAGAACTGCTCCCATTAATATAAAGTCACAATGCCCACCAGTAATGAAATTCTACACTCAGATTAGAATGTATACCTCAGAGACAAGCTGGACAGTGAAGGGGGAGGCGTGTTTATAGCGATAAAAAGTGCAATTGTATCGAAGGAAACTGACGGAGATCCAAAATGTGAAATAATTTGGGTGAAGGTCACGGTTAAAGCAGGCTCAGACATGGTAATTTGATGTCTTTATAGGCCCCCTGGCTCAGCAGCTGTTGTGGCAGAACACCTGAAGGAAAATTTGGAAAATATTACGAGTAGATTTCCCGACCATGTTATAGTTTTGGGTGGAAATTTTAATTTACCAGATATAGACTGGGAGACTCAAGCGTTTATAACGGATGGCAGGAACAAAGAATCCAGTGAAATTTTTTTAAGTGCATTATCTTAAAACTACCTTGAGCAGTTAAACAGAGAACCGACTCGTGGCGGAACATATTGGACCTTCTGGTGACAAACAGACCCGAACTATTTGAAACAGTTAACGCAGAACAGGGAATCACCGATCATAAAGCGGTTACTGCATCGATTATTTCAGCCGTAAATAGAAATATTAAAAAAGGTAGGAAGATTTTTCTGTTTAGCAAAAGTGAAAAAAAGCAGATTTCAGAGTACTTGACGGCTCAACACAAAAGTTTTATCTCAAGTACAGACAGTGTTGAGGATCAGTGGACAAAGTTCAAAACCATCGTACAATGTGCATTAGATGAGTATGTGCCAAGCAAGATCGAAAGTGATGGAAAAGAGCCACTGTGGTACAACAACCGAGTTAGAAAATTGCTACGGAAGCAAAGGGAACTTTAGAGCAAACACAAACATAGCCAAAGCCTTGCAGACAAACAAAAATTACATGAAGCGAAATGTAGCGTGAGGAGGGCTATGCGAGAGGCGTTCAACGAATTCGAAAGTTAAGTTCTACATACTGACTTGGCAGAAAATCCTAAGAAATTTTGGTCTTATGTCAAAGCGGTAGGTGGATTAAAGCAAAACGTCCGGACACTCTGTGACAAAAATGGTACTGAAACAGAGGATGACAGACTAAAGGCCGAAATACTAAATGTCTTTTTCCTAAGCTGTTTCACAGAGGAAGACTGCACTGTACTCCCTTCTCTAGATTGTCGCACAGATGACAAAATGGTAGATATCGAAACAGATGACAGAGGGATAGAAAAACAATTAAAATCACTCAAAAGAGGAAAGGCCGCTGGACCTGATGGGATACCTGTTCGATTTTATACAGAGTACGCGAAGGAAAGCCGGCCGAAGTGGCCGTGCGGTTAAAGGCGCTGCAGTCTGGAACCGCAAGACCGCTACGGTCGCAGGTTCGAATCCTGCCTCGGGCATGGATGTTTGTGATGTCCTTAGGTTAGTTAGGTTTAATTAGTTCTAAGTTCTAGGGGACTAATGACCTCAGAAGTTGAGTCCCATAGTGCTCAGAGCCATTTGAACCATACGCGAAGGAACTTGCCGCCCCCCTTCCCCCCCCCCCCTTCTTGCAGCTCTCTAGAAGAGCGTAGCGTTGCAAAAGATTGGAAAAGGGCACAGGTCATCCCCGTTTTCAAGAAGGGACGTCGAACAGATGTGCAGAACTATAGACCTATATCTCAATCAGTTGTATAATTTTGGAACACGTATTATGTTCAATTATAATGACTTTTCTGGAGACTAGAAATCTACTCTTTAGGAATCAGCATGGGTTTCGAAAAAGACGGTCGTGTGAAACCCAGCTCGCTCTATTCGTCCACGAGACTCAGAGGTCCATAGACACGGGTTCCCAGGTAGATGCCGTGTTTCTTGACTTCCGCAAGGCGTTTGATACAGTTCCCCACAGTCGTTTAGTGAACAGAGTAGGAGCATATGGACTATCAGACTAATTGTGTGATTGGATTGAAGAGTTCGAGCCTAACAGGACGCAGCATATCAATGGAGAGAAGTCTTCCAAAGTAAGAGTGATTTCAGGTGTGCCGCAGAGGAGTATCGTAGGACCGTTGCTATTCAAAATACATATAAATGACCTTGTGGATAACATTGGAAGTTCACTGAGACTTTTTGCGGATGATGCTGTAGTATATCGATAGGTTGCAAGAGGATCTGCAACGAATTGACGCATGGTGCAGGGAATGGCAATTGAATCTCAATATAGACAAGTGTAATGTGCTGCGAATACATAGAAAGAAAGATCCTTTATCATTTAGCTACAATGTAGCACATCAGCAATTGGAAGCAGTTATTCCATAAATTATCTGGGAGTAGGCATTAGGTAGGAGTGATCTAAAATTGAATGACCATATAAAATTAATCGTCGGTAAAGCAGATGCCAGACTGAGACTCATTGGAAAAATCCTAAGGAAATGCAGTCCGAAAACAAAGGAAGTAGGTTACAGTACACTTGTTCGCCCACTGCTTAATACTGCTCAGATAGGGTTGATAGAAGAAATAGAGAAGGTCCAACGGAGAGCAGCGCGCTTCGGTACAGGATCATTTAGTAATCGCGAAAGCGTTACGGAGATGATAGATAAACTCCAGTGGAAGACTCTGCAAGAGAGACGCTCAGTAGCTCGGTACGGGCTTTTGTTGAAATTTCGACAACATATCTTCACCGAGGAGTCAAGCAGTATATTGCTCCCTCCTACGTATATCTCGCGATGAGACCATGAGGATAAAACCAGAGAGATTAGAGCCCACACAGAGGCATACCGACAATCCTTCTTTCCACGAACAATACGAGACTGGAATAGAAGGGAGAACCGATAGAGGTACTCAAGGTACCCTCCGCCACACACCGTCAGGTGGCGTGCGGAGTATGGATGTAGATATAGATGTAGATCCTAAATAGTACCAAACTTTGAATCAGAATCGGATGATTTATCGTAATATTGGGCAACTTCGTGAAGTAGTAGTAAGAATAATGTTGTAAAGAAACTTCTAGTTAAAACTTGCTGTTGTTGTGTTTAGAGTTACTTCACTAACTCAGGACGAGATGTGTTATCTTGACAACTGTTCTAACACTGTCATGTTGCAAACTGTGAAAATTCATGTTTTTCTGTGAAACAATTAGTATTAAAAACCCCTTTGTTTACAGTTTAAACACCTGTGTAGAATAAGGGTCCACTCCTTACCCCAGTCATTTATTCTATAGACGTTTATGCACGTTAACGCAATCAAAGAGTGTTTCTGCTTAACTCTGACGGACGGCCGTTGTGGCCGAGTGGTTCTAGGCGCTTCAGTCCGGAACCGTGCTGCCGCTGCGGTCGCAGGTTCTAATACTGCCTCGGGCTTGGATGTGTGTGATGTCCTTAGGTTAGTTAGGTTTAAGTAGTTCTAAGTCTAGGAGCTGATGACCTCAGATGTTAAGTCCCATAGTGCCTACAGCCATTTTTTGAACACTGACGAAAGAGAAAAGGAGTGAAGTGCCGGACACTGTGTTACAGAGAATCATGGACTATGGAGAAACCAAAAGAGAAGGAAGTCGAAGCATTAGAAATGTGGTGCTACAAACGAATGTTGAAAGTAGATGGACAGATAAGGTAACGTCAAGAGCATGTTGCAAACACTGACAAGAAGAAAATACGGGACGGCAGAACATGTGTTACGACATAAAGGGATAACTTACTTGTTTCTTGAGTGAGATGTAGAGAGTAAAAAGGAAAATGTCCAACAGATAATCGAGAACGTTGGTTGCAAATGCATTTCTGAGATACACATGTTGGCAAAGGAGAGGAATTCGTGGTAGGCCACATCACACCAGTCAGAATAGTAATATAGTAATGAAAAAAAAGCCAAGTGCTATGCGTTCGTAATGAAATTCACATGTCAGTTACGACATATTGGCGGCATTTTTAGAAAAGAATATTCAGTTTAATATTCGTTAATCAGATATCGCTTAGGAAACGCACGGCTACGTACCTGACTGTGATTATCCTGTTCTCGACCACTGCTATTAAAAGTAACGACGAGAGTTGGCACCGATAACTGTACTCTCTGATAACATGATTTGGTCAAACAGAACTATACGGTTCCAGATATCTTCTCACGTCTTAGACATTATGATGTATATATGCCAACTGAAGCACCGAATAAAAATTTATACCAAAGTCGGGATTCAAACCGAGGTCTACTGCTCAGTAGACAGATGCGCTAACTTTTTACAATATATATTTTATTTATAATAGATAACAAATTAGCAGTTGTAGGTTACCAAAAAGTACAATTTCGCAGATTTTCAAAGTAGCAGAAGGCTCAGCGTTATTGTCATTTCTCTCTTAATATGATTTTGTTTGTGGACTATTCCTACTTCCTCTCGAAAAGAGAACCTCCTTCTTCTTAGCGGTATATTATTATGTAATTCGTAGCAGTTTAGAAGAATTAAATTTTTGTTCTGACTTTGTTTGAAATAGGGAACTAAGCTATACACCTATACAAACTCGAGGTTTCCTTTCAAAAATAACTGTTTGGTGTTTCCCTTTTTAAACATCCTTATTTTTATAAGAAGTGTATGAATGGCCCCAATTTTTCCTTTTTCCAGTTGTTTCTGACAATTTTGTCCCTTTCTTGGTTTAAGTATAGTTTGAATTCGGTTACAGACTCTTCTCCATCGTTGGTGACGAAGTATATGAGCCGCGTGATTCTTCTCGTCCTTGAAACCGGGAACTGTTTGAAAACCGTGAACATTAATTTCAGCCGCTGTTGTCGTTATCAGAATTGCACATTTAACTTAATCCACTTCCACAAGCCTAAGATTCGTGTACAGCCTACTGTGCGGTG
This sequence comes from Schistocerca americana, assembly GCF_021461395.2. Taxonomy (NCBI): domain Eukaryota; kingdom Metazoa; phylum Arthropoda; class Insecta; order Orthoptera; family Acrididae; genus Schistocerca; species Schistocerca americana. The sequence continues at coordinate 210,880,229 of NC_060124.1, read as the reverse complement.
CAGCGCTGCGTCAGTCAAGCCACAATGTTCACAGTAAAGGTTCAAAAAATGGTTCAAATGTCTCTGAGCACTATGGGACTTAACTTCTAAGGTCATCAGTCCCCTAGAACTTAGAACTACTTAAACCTAACTAACCTAAGGACATCACACACATCCATGCCCGAGGCAGGATTGGAACCTGCAACCATAACGGTCGCGCGGTTCCAGACTGTAGTGCCTAGAACCGCATGGCCACTCCAGCCGGCTCACAGTAAAGGTTCCCGGGCGTTTCAGGAGATGTCGCAGTGATGCTGTCGGAAGCAGATATTTTAAGAACATGTCAGCGGCCGAGCGCAACGCTGAACTTAGAATCGTATCCGAAATGTTAGACCGAACTAGCTTCCATTTAAGAGCTTTGTGTTTTATTTGGCTGGCTGGTATGTGGAGTGTTTCTCTCTGTATTTCTCCCATAGTCTTTTTCGTGGTGAAGTTCTTTTCATTTGCGACTTTTTCTGTAAATCCCGTTGTGATTTTAAGAGCGCGAGTAATTTACGTGCGTGTCGGCTTTCACGAGTAGTACTACTTTTTGTGGTAATTCCCCACGCGGTCGTCAATAGATCCGACTGACTTGCTGGTTGTTTCAAGGGTTTTATAAAATTTTTAACTATGAGGGCTGTGCATTTTTTCTGACAATCTATTAAACCTAATGCACCTTCATTTGACAGTTTTGTTGACTCGTCGTCTACACGGTGTATCATCCCTTTCCAGATGAATCATCCTGTATACTTTTTTTATTTGAGCAATTTTTTGTCGCTCTATGGATATTATTTGAGCGGTATACCACATTTTTGAAAGGGCCAGCATATTGACATATTGTATCTGTTCAATAAGATTTAAGTTCCTAGAACTATTCGCTGTTATATTCTCCACTCTTGATTTTTGAATTATCCTCAACCAATTCGTTCATGTTTTTCTTCAGCTTAGCGCTGAGCTCTTCAATTCCGTCGTATTCTGTGAAGGGATGTGGCGTGAGTTGTGAAATTCTGTTCAACCATAGGAGCCGGGTTTTGTTGTTGTTTATTGTTGGTCCCGCTGCTTCCTTATAAGACTCCATTATTTCTAATATGTTCCCAATGTCTTGATGCAGCCTGAGTACATTTGTTATATCGTCGGAATAATCGTTAACGGTGAATCTTTGTGCGCCAACATGTATTCCAGAGTTCTAGGTGGTGATTGAGAGGATCATTGGCTCCAAGGAAATTATAAATAATATCATGGATAACGGGCATCCCTGCAGGACAGCGCCGAATTGAGAATTCTCCCGTGAAGGGGCCGTTTATTCGTCTTTTGGAGACTATTGGATTTCTGTCTGGTAGTAGCAGATCTATTGTGGCCTGTGGGAAGTTATGGCGTTGCAACACATTTCTTAGATACTGGTGACTGACTTTATCAAAGGCATTTTCTAGGTCGATGTTCAACAATGTCATTGTTCCGGTTTGATACATCCTTGAGAAGAATGTCGTGTCTCTCAGAGTGCAAAATCCATCAGTGATCATGTTGGCAACGCTACACGTCTGGCCAGGTCCGATTATTCTGGAAGAGTCTATTAGTCTTGCCGCTATGGTATTATGCGCGCCATCATTTTTCAGTCGGCAAATAACAAATATTTTGCCTATAACCAGTTATTTTTCTTGGTTTCGAAGTTTTGGGTACAAGAACTGTGATTTCTGGTTCACTTTCTGGATATAATTGACCCACTCTTTGTTTCTCTTTCATAACCTCCGTGAATTCCGCTTTGATAACTGACCAGAATAAGAATATTTCCAACAGCACTAAGAAAACAGTAGGTTAGATAATGGCTGAAACAGTGCTATGCTATGGATCAGAACTATGGATCTCAAAAGAAGACTAATAGCTCTGGAAATTGATTATTCGCGTAGGAGTGCCAGAATATCAAGAATCGAAAGAAAACCTAATGATAAAGTAAGAGCTAGAATGAAGGCAAATGATACAATGATAGATAGAATTGAAAAAAAATCATTAAAATGGTACGGACATATGATGAGAATGCCAGATCATCGGTGGCCAAAGGAGGTTTATGAATGGAAATCACCCGGCAGGCGTAAGCGCGGAAGACGACGACGTTCTTGGACAGATCACATAAATGAAGTAATGGAACATTGCAGCATCGACAAGGAAGATGCACTGGATAAAGGGGCTTGGCGAGGGATAACAGGAATACAACAAGATGTTATTAATTAATCTTTGTATTGGTTAATCCTGTAATAATAATAATAATAATAATAATAACTTAACAGAACAGTTTATAAAATTCATATGGTATGCCGTCAATGCCCGGACTCCCCTTTCCTGGTAATTGCTTTACAGTGTCTGCAGTTTCTTCTTCGGATGTGGACTCTATCAACGTAGTGACATTTTCGTTGTTGAGGGAAGTCGTGCAGTGCCATAGCAAACTTGTGGTCTTGATAGGATTTGATGGTTGTTCCCCAACACTCTCCGGAAACGGTCCTTAGTATTTTCCGTATTAACGGTGCCGTTCCCTTCGGAAGACGTAGATTTCCGATAAATCTCTCTCTGCACCGTTTCCCCTGTCTTCTGAGGTGGTCGATCCTTCATTTTTCGTCTGGAATGTATCCCTTATTTTTGCAGGTGTTTGTTTTACCTTCGAGTTCTTGTTCCTGTAGTTCTAGGATCTTCTGTTTCAATTTTTTCAGTTCGCGATATCGGTCTTCTCCGTTATCCACTTTTTCTTGGAGCTCTCGAACAATCACATAATAGGGTTCGATGTTTTTCTTTCTTGCGTCACTGATCCTATACACTACGTTTTTGAACAGTTTACGAATTCCAGGTTTCACCAGTTTATCCCACAACTCAAGAACGCTACTAAAGAACCGCTTCCGATGAACCCACGTTCGATAGCATTCACAGAATTCTGTTTTTGCTCATCAACGTTGAGCAGGTTGCATTCAACCTCGATTATCACTTTCCCATTACAGGGGGCCGGGATAAGCCTTTTATTTTAACGACAACTGCATGGTGGTCCGAGAAGCTGACGGGTATTACTTCATAGTCCTGTACAGCTATTCCCGTTGTGGTATAAAATCTGTCCAGCCTCGAGACTGACAGTGGTGATACGTATGTATAGCGAGATCGCGTGATGGCTAGTCGGCCTATGACGTCTATTAGTTTTAGTTCTCCAATCATCGTATTTAAGGGGCCGAAATTTTGGGTTTGATTCTGTTGTGTCTGTCGGTCTTAAGACACCACTGCGATCTCCTCCCATTATTATGTCACCCTTTGCGCGTCTCATAAAATACTGCATAGTTTCATTAAAAAAAATTTCTCTCCTAGTTCTGTTTTGTGTTGCTGACGGTGCATAGAAGTTTCATACTGTTATTTCATTTCGTTTGGCTTTGATAACGTGGCTATCTGGTTGCTTTTGCAAGTTCTCTAATTCCACTCCCATTATGGTTGAAATGCAGAAACCCACACCGCTAGAGCCGACATCGTTGTACACATTGTAATTAATCTCTCCATAAGGTACTTCCTGAAGGAAGGCAATGACCACGTCATTGGTTTTTAAGAAATTCCCCAGAATCCTCTTTTTTCACTTGCTCTTCTGCAGATATTTGGTGTGAGTAGAGTAAGCACCCTCCTATTGTCCGTTGCTAGCGATTTGTCAGTTTCCACGTTGTCTCGTCCGGAATCGATTCGAGGAATTCCACTTTTCATTTCTCCTTCTCGGAGCTTTCTCAGCACCAAATTTTATAGTCTTTTAGACGCTAGTACTTCCCTCTGCTCCCTTAACTATGTGCTTTACAGATCGTGTGGTGACACTGAAAGCTGTTTCCGCACAATCTTCTTTACTTTCTCATTTACATTCTCCAATCAACAGCTGCTGTGGCTGCACTTGGCTGTTCCAGTGTTGTTGCCTGGCGTGTTGTTTACTTTCGTGCAGTGGTTAGTGTTTATTTTCCCGCTGTGGACTGCCCAAGGGGCTGGCCACGTATGATTGTCGGCACTGGATAATATCTGTGTCCGGCTGACTTTCCATCTCAATCTCAGGTCCACCCTGTATTGCTGGAACATTATCAGGCTTCTGTTTCCTTGGTTATTGTTGTTGTGGTCTTCAGTCCTGAGACTGGTTTGATGCAGCTCTCCATGCTACTCTGTCCTGTGCAAGTTTCTTCATCTCATAGTACCTACTGCAACCTACATCCTTCTCAATCTGCTTAGTGTATTCATCTCTTGGTCTCCCTCTACGATTTTTACCCTTCACGCTGCCCTCCAATACTAAATTTGTGATCCCTTGATGCCTCAGAACATGTCCTACCAACCGATCCCTTCTTCTAGTCAAGATGTACCACAAACTCCTCTCCAATCCTATTCAGTACCTCCTCATTAGTTATGTGATCTACCCATCTAATCTTCAGCATTCTTCCTTGGTATCTGTGCCGATTTTTCTTCAGGGTCTTCTTCAGAGCTCATACTGCCCTTTTCTAACTGCCTTTTCTTCTTGTTCTGATATCAATGAGAACAAAAAAGACTTTCATTTTCCATTTCTGTTTCGTTTTCTTGCTGTTGAACTAAAATTTCATGGACTCTATAGCTGCTTTCCTGAACAACAGTTGCTGACCTGTATTTATCGGTGTCGTTCTTTTGATAGTTGTTGCGTTCCTGTGTACTTCATTTGTAGCTAGTCTGCCGGCCGGGGTGGCCGAGCGGTTCTAGGCACTGGAGTTGCGCGACCGCTACGGTCGCAGGTTCGAATCCTGCCTCGGGCATGGATGTGTGTGATGTCCTTAGGTTAGTTAGGTTTAAGTAGTTCTAATTTCTAGAGGACTGATGACCTCAGAAGTTGAGTCCCATAGCGCTCAGAGCCATTTGAACCATTTTGTTGCTAGTCTGTTGTTCAAGGGTGGGTCGCCGGCTTAGCTGGGTGGTAACGTGCTTGCCTACCAGGCAGCTGGCCCGGGTTCGATTCCCGGCCGGGGTGGAGATTTTCTCCGCTCGTGGGCTGGGTGTTGTTTGTCTTCATCATTTCATCCTCATCACCGGCACACAAGTCGCCCATTGTGGCGTCCACTGAAATAAGACTTGCACTTGGCGGCCGAACTTCCCCCGATGGGGCCTCCCGTCCAACAATGTCATACGCCCATTTCATTTTTGTTCAAAGGCGGGAATTGCTCTTCAACTAAAGTAGGAGAGTGGCCAGTGGATTCCATCGGCATATTCTCGGTGTTGGCCTTTGCAGTACTAGAAGGAATCAGTTCTTGTGCCCGCAATCTTGTCCGCTGTAGCAGATTATTTCGTGGAATAAACATGCGTTGTGGGCAGCTTCCTCGAAGATTTTCCGACTCATTTCACACGTGACGCTTGGGAGTTCGCCCAACGTATATTATGTGTGTCTTTCAACAACCTACAAGAATGTGGGATGGGACGTTACGAGTAACGAACATTCGTACAAATTTAATCCCGTTGCAGCACTGGATCTTGTATCTAGTAGACCACTTTTCGAATTCGATGTTTCTTACCCGTATGTAAATAGTAAGTGCTTGTATTAGGTCCTTGTTGTCTAGCTCTGGGGGAATATTTAGCGCCATGCCAGTTTTCACTTCGTTGTTAGCGTTACTTACATCAAGGGTACTGACAGAATCATCAAAATGACGGAATTCAAATTTTCCCTGTTTTTTTAATAATATAATCTATCTAACATAACTATGCAATTTTGCAAAAACACAGCATTTCTGATGACCCATGTGAACGAACTCTGCATTATCACCAGAAATACCGAAATTTTCACCGAGCGATGTGGCGCAGTGGTTAGCACACTGCACTCGCATTCGGGAGGATGACGGAGCAAACCCGCGTCTGGCCATTCTGATTTAGGTTTTTTGTGATTTTCCTAAATCACTTCAGGCAAATGCCAGGATGGTTCCTTCGAAAGGGCACGGCTGACTTCCTCCGCTGTCCATCCCCAATCCTATGGGACCGTTGACCTCGCTGTTTGGTCCCTCATGAACTTCCAAAGCCGCGCATTGCACATGTCTTGTATACTTGTATTCCTGCCAAAGACGAACCTCAAGGTATCTTTCCTAATCGAGTCCCTGGGTATTATTTATGGGTACGAAGGAGAACCTCTGCTTCAGGAACAATATACAAAGACGATGAAGACAATGAACAAGATGTATCACTACTTATAAGTTGGGTGGCTGGTCAAGGAACACAGAATACACATACCGTAATATTTGTCTACGTAACCAGTCAGCTACAGCACTGGGCGCTACCCCTTACGTCCACACCAGCTGAGCACTAGGCCACAACTTGTGACTACGTCATGGCGGCACAGTGCTTTTGCGCAACTGGACGAATTCCCATTCACGCCTTAGCCCACCTGGTATTCCCTCCTAGTCTAAAACAGCATTGCAGAGGCTCTCTAACTGTACTGGAATAGCACCTCAGCATCGAACGAAATTAGTATTTAGTAGACGAGAGCGCTAAAGCGCTGCTTCCTGGTCTCGGGTAGGCGCGCCGGCCTCGCATCGAATCCGCCCGGCGGATTAACGACGAGGGCCGGTGTGCTGGCCAGCCTGCATGTGGTTTTTATGCGGTTTTCCACATCCCACAAGGTGAATACTGGGCTGGTCCCCACGTCCCGCCTCGTTTACACGACTCGTAGACATTTGAAACACATTCGCACTATTTCATGATTTACACTAGATGCAGACAGCTGGGGTACACTTATTCTGTCCCGGGGGGTACAGGGAGGTGGCAGCAAGGGCATTTGGCCACCCTGTCAAATTAAATTTGCCAAATCCGATTGTAACAATGCTGACCCTGCGAAACTGCGGGACAATGGCACAAGCGAAAAGAAAAAGAAGGAAAAAGATGTACGGTAGGTCCCACCGTTGGCTCATTACGTTTGGTGTGATCTGAAGTTGGTTTGTAAATAAGTCGCAACTAGTAATCAATAAAATTCAATTTGCGATCTTGATTATTACAGGTTTTTCTGAACCCACAGGCTTAACGCAATAGATCTTACCTCCAAATACGACCATGTCAAGTACGCTGATGGAAAAAAAATCGCAACAAGGAAGAGTTCGTGACATAAGCAAATGTTGGTAAGCACGTTTGTATATCTAAAAGATGATGTCTCTTCCAATGTCACTCGAGTCGCATACGAATAGCTTTAGTAGCGCCACTATGAGTATGCAAATCAAGTTTGCTTTATATACACGCTTTAACTGTCGTGAGCGTTCGTTACCTTTAGGATTGGCCGTGGTGCCTTCTACGATACTGCAGAAAGATGAGGCAGGAATGCAGCCACTGAACACGATTGATGGCAGAGGTGATCACGAGAATGTACCGTCGCAAGAGGATCTGGTTTCGGAAGGCCATGTGGCACTACCGAGAGAGAGACTATCGTGTTTGACGTTTGGCTCTGGCAGACCGTGCTTCATTGACAGCAAAATCGATTTTCACATAGTGTTCATCTTCAGTGCTGTGATGTACAAATTAAACTCATAGGCACTGGTGTCAAGTTATCAGTAGCCAGAGCTTATGAAACGATCACAATAACTGTGAAGATGATCACTATGTGATTGAAAATCGATTTTGCTGTCAATAAACCATCAATATTATGGCCAACGCTGACCTTCTCTCTAATTTCACGTATATGGTCGCTGTGCACACAGCACTCTATGGAGTCCCCAATTAATAAGATCTGCCGCAGGAACCTGAGCAGCAGTTGGCACCATAGTGAGACAACGAACTGTTACAAATCGGTGACTTGGGGTCAGCTCTGAGCCAGACGACTTGTAGCGCGCATTCCACTAACCCCAAACCACCACCATTCACGACCAGTTGTGTCAACCAGAACTCACTGCAGGGGAGGATGGCTGGTTCAAATGGCTCCAAGCACTATGGGACTTAACAAAATGGTTCAAATGGCTCTGAGCACTATGGGACTTAACATCTGAGGTTATCAGTCCCCTAGAACTTAGAACTACTTAAACCTAACTAACCTAAGGACATCACACACATCCATGCCCGAGGCGGCATTCGAACCTGCGACCGTAGCAGCAGCGCAGTACCGGACTGAAGGGCAGGATGGAGATCTGTTGTGTTTCCTGATGAAAGCTAATTCTGCCTCGGTGCCAGTGGTGGCCGTTTGTTCATTAGGAGGAAGCCAGTTGAGAGCCTGCAGCCAACCTGTATGCTAGACATACTGAACCTACCCCTGGCGTTATAGTGTGGGTTGCGCCGTCGTATAATAGGAAGAGCACTCTCGTGGTTATCCCCACATTCTGACTACAAATTGGTCCGTCAAGCTGGTGAATCAACCTGTTCATGAACAGCATCCAATAGCATGAGATTTCCACTCTGCAGGGGAGTGTGCGCTGATATGAAACTTCCTGGCAGATTAAAACTGTGTGCCGGATCGAGACTCGAACTCGGGACCTTTCCCTTTAGCAGGCAAGTGCTCCACCAACTGAGCTACCCAAGCACGACTCACGACCCGTCGCCACAGCTTCAATTCGGTCCGGCACACAGTTTTAATCTGCCAGGAAGTTTCAGCATCCAACAGGATAACGCTCGCCCACATACCGCTGTTGTAATACAACATGCTCTATAGAGTTCGACATGTTGCCTTGGCCTGGTCCACCACCAGATCTGTCTCCAATCGAGCGCAAACGGGACATTATCAGACGACAAGTCTAGTGTCGTCCACAAACAGCACTAACCGTCGCTGTATTGACCGACTGTGGCAGGTGTCATTAGAGCACAGTTAATAAAGTCATTTCTTGAAATGATGGATAAACTAGGTACTCATCTTTTCGTGTTTCCCACGCTGGTCTCGTTGTGAACTCCTGGCTCAATCGTCGAAAATCTAGGCAGTGACGATTCCAAGCTCGGATGCAAGGAGGCCTAGGTGTTATTCTGCGATATTCAAAAGTTTTATAGATGTGTTTCATAAACCATTCTTGAAGATTAAACTTTTGCAAGTTAGGACAATGGTGATGTAAAAAAAGTAATCAGCACTCCGAATTTAAGCTACACTTCTTTTTTATTACTTTTGTTGCAGTATCACGTAACTTGTTCCAAAACATCACTTCACAATATAAAACATACTTGAAAATATCTTCCTCACTGTTAAAGTTCACATTTCATAAACTGACTACAATTTGCGTCTTTTTAACATGACGACCAAAGCTTGACTCTCTAATAACCGCTTACGCGCCCCAAAATCAGAGTTACAAGTACGTCAAAGATCATAGTGACAAAACAAAGAATACACATAAGAATAATATCATTGCAATATACACATATCGATGTATCGAAGTACCTCTACATTAATGAAATCAAATCTGAATGTTGTCACAGAAATATGTTAACTATTTTACAGAAACACAGTAGAATATTGCTGGTATCGAGAGGTTGAGGTGAGGAGCCGTAATGGTTACGTAATTCAAGTACCATTACACCGACCAAGTGCAACAGGATGGAACTCCATCCCACGAACTGAAATCTGGCAGCTGTACAACACAATGTAAACACGTTTGTACGCTTCCATTCAACATTCTGGCTGTTACATCGCTTTATTTTTTATTTTCTTTTATTTTTATTATTTTTTTACCAGCGTTTCGCATTTGCATTGGCTTACCTCGCGCTTACATTAACGTGTGATATTGCAAAGTTAATTTCATTAATCTACATTAATTCTTTTTTCGTATTGCGGTTTTTTCTCCATCAGTTTAATAAGACAGTAGATGTAGAGAAAGTGAAAGAAGAAAATTAGACGGGAAGGTAGTAGATAGTCGCTAGGCAGGAGCCGACAGCAAACAGGGCAGTAACACAACCGGTGCTCGACGAGTAGCGAGTAGGAAGGCGCGCGAACTCGGCAGCCGTTTGCAACGCGAGCGTGGGCGCCCACAACACACACACACACTCACACACACACACACAGTGCTGCGCCCGCACACAGGCGGCAGAGACAGACACAAACGCGGCCCGCCGGACTAGCAGGCCAGCAACTTTGCCTGTTTGAAAGCGCAGCGCGCAGCGGCAAACAGCCCCGCTGAAGGGCGCTAATCCCCGAGCCCGGGCAAAGCCAACAGGTGCTTCTGCGCGCGCCGCGCCCGCCTGCGTGTTTTACCTTAATTTCGTAAATTACGTGGCTGGGGGAAGTGGGAGGAGGGGTAGGACAGGGGTGGGAGGGGGGGACTGGTGGCAGGAGGGCCGCGGCGCGCAGAGGGGCAGGCGGCGCCGGCAGCTACATCAAAGGGCCACATTAGGATAATGCCGTCACTGCCACCTGGCACACATCCGCTGATCAAAGTTACATCCGATTGCCGGCGCCGCGTCAGAGCCGCTATTTTATTTCCGACGCGGATAATTCCCTGCGCAGCCGGGCACCCTAGCCACCAGGCGGTGTCGCCGCATCCGACTGTGCACCACCTTTCCGCGTACATCTGTGACACAGGGGGGCTCAGCACGCCCAGTCACTGCCGGTCATCAAACGAAAAACGCACACAGCACTGCCGCCCTCGCTGCTTTCCGCCATGTCGGTAGCACACTGAAGCTTCAAAAGTCATAGGATGCATCCTAATACCGTAATGGACCTCTTTTTGCCCGGCGTAGCGCAGCAGTTGGAAGTGGCATAGACTCAACAAGTCTTTGGAAGTCCCCTCTAAAAATGCCAAAAATCCCCTCATAAATGCGAAAACGCCGGCCGGAGTGGCCGTGCGGTTCTAGGCGCTGCAGTCTGGAACCGCGTGACCGCTACGGTCGCAGGTTCGAATCCTGCCTCGGGCATGGATGTGTGTGATGTTCTTAGGTTAGTTAGGTTTAAGTAGTTTTGAGTTCTAGGGGACTGATGACCACAGCAGTTAAGTCCCATAGTGCTCAGAGCCATTTGAACCATTTGAACCATTTGAAATGCGAAAATTTTGCCGGTGCAGGAGTCTGTGTACGAACTGATCTCTCGATTATGTTCCATAGATGTTCGATGGGACACATATCGGGCGATCTACGTGGCCAAATTATTAGCTCGACTGGTCCACAATGTTACACAAATTAATCCCGAACGACTGTGGTCCTGTGACATGGCGTATTGCCCTCCATAAAAAATTCCATTGTCGTTTGGAAATATGGGTCTATGAATGCCTGCAAATGATCTCCAACCAGCGGAACATCCAGAGGATCCAGTCCATTCCATGCAAACACAGCTCACAACAATATGGAGCCATCACCAACTTGCACAGTGCTTTATTGACAACTTGGGTCCATGACTTCGTTGGGTCTGCGACACACTCGACTCTTACCATCAGTTCTTACCAACTGAAATCCGGACTCTTCTCACCAGACCATGGTTTGCCTGTCGTCTGGGATCCAACCGATTTAGTCAAGGGACCAGGAGAGGCAGAAGCTAGAGGCGATGTCGTGCTGTTAGTAAAGGAACTCCCGGCCGTAATGGCGGTGCGATTCTAGGCGCTGCAGTCTGGAGTCAAGCGACCGCTACGGTCGCAGGTTCGAATCCTGTCTCGGGCATGGATGTGTGCGATGTTCTTAGGTTAGTTAGGATTAATTAGTTCTAAGTTCTAGGCGACTGACAACCTCAGAAGTTAAGTCGCATAGTGCTCAGAGCCATTTTGAAGTAAAGGAACTCGCGTCGGTCGTTTGCTGCCATAACCCATAATCACTGACTCTACCCGGGCACACACGGGAAAGGTAGTATGTGTTGATGGCTCTTCACAACTACAGCCTGGGGATTCTCATCACCGCTACCATGACTGTTTCAACTGTTCAGCGTTTCGATTGTGGAGAAATAGGCTTCGCCCGTGAAAAGTACACTACGAAGATGACGTGCTACTGACGCGAAATTTAACCGACGGGAAGAAGATGCTGTGATATGCAAATGATTAGCTTTTCAGAGCATTCACACAAGGTTGGCGCCGGTGGCGACACCTACAGTGTGCTGACATGAGGAAAGTTTCCAACCGATTTCTCATACACAAACAGCAGTTGACCGGCGTTGCCTGGTGAAACGTTGTTGTGATGCCTCGTGTAAGGAAGAGAAATGCGTACCATCACGTTTCCGACTTTGATAAAGGTCGGATTGTAGCCTATCGCGATTGCGGTTTATCGTATCGCGACATTGGTGCTCGCGTTGGTCGAGATCCAATGACTGTTAGCAGAATATGGAATCGGTGGGTTCAGAAGGGTAATACGGAACGCCGTGCTGGATCCCAACGGCCTCGTGTCACTAGCAGTCGATATGACAGGCTCCTTACCCGCATGGCTGTAACTGATCGTGCAGCCACGTCTCGATCCCTGAGTCAACAGATGGGGACGCTTGCAAGATAACATCTGCACCAACAGTTCGACGACGTTTGCAGCAGGATGGACTATCAGCTCGAAGACCATGGCTGTGGTTACCCTTGACGCTGCATCACAGACAGGAGCGCCAGCGATGGTGTACTCAACGACGAACCTGGGTGCACGAATGGCAAAACGTCATTTTTTCTGATAAATCCAGGTTCTGTTTACAGCATCATGATGGCCGCACCCGTGTTTGGCGACATCGCGGTGAACGCACACTGGAAGCGTGTATTCGTCATCTCCATACTGGCGTATCACCCGGCGTGATGGTATGGGGTGCCATTGGTTACACGTCTCGGTCACCTCTCGTTCGCATTGACGGCACTTTGAACAGTGGACGTTACATTTCAGATGTGTTATGACCCGTGGCTTTATCCTTCATTAGATCCCTGCGAAACCCTACATTTCAGCAGGATAATGCACGACCGCATGTTGTTGGTCCTGTACGGGCCTTTCTGGATACAGAAAATGTTGACTGCTGCCCTGGCCAGCACATTCTCCAGATCTCTCACCAATTGAAAACGTCTGGTCAATGGTGGCCGAGCAACTGGCTCGTCACAATACGCCGTTATTACGGCCAGAGGTGGTTGTTCTGGGTACTGATTTCTCAGGATCTATGCACCCAAATTGCGTGAGAATGTAATCACATGTCCGTTCTAGTATAATATAATTGTCCAATGAATACCTGTTTATCATCTGCGTTTCTTCTGGGTGTAGCAATTTTAATTGCCAATAGTATACATATGCTGCAGAGCGAGGATCGTCTGTAAAGGTGCTGGAAGACACGAGTTCCGAATGCAGTAGGAGTCAAAGCAAGCACTTTCTGCGGACGGTACGGATGCAGCTACAGGGTGGAAAGCGGTAAATTGCTTTTTTAGAATTCACGTTGTGGCAGCACGAATAGAGGTTTGTATTCAATTGTTGTTCAGTTGCGATAATGCAGTGGTCACGTGAGGAGCGCTAATTTTATGTTGAAGTATATTTCTCGAATTCTCACTCCATCCTTGCAGTGCTGCGCGCTTTCCGTTTGCGATTTGTAATAACCCCACGCGGACGTGTAACTGGAGGGCAATCAATTTTAAGCTAGGTAAATTCATTCAGGGGTTGTGTCAACTGCACGAAGAGGATCTGAGAGAAGCGTTTCAACACAAAATGTCGAACGAGTTAGAGCAGCAGTGCAGCAACCACCGAAACGCACAACTCAGAAACACACACTTTCTCTTGCCATTTCAAGACGTTCTCTTCACCGCATTCTGCACAATGAACTGAATTTTCACCCGAATGAAATGTGCGTGCTCCAGCAATTGTCAGTACGGGATTATCTAACTCGAAGAACGTCTTGTGAAGACTTGCTTGCAACCATACCCCGTGACGCAAATGTGTTCTTTTCTGATGAGGCACATTTTCACCTCAGTGTGTGTGTAAACAAACAGGATATGCGGTACTGGAGCGATACAAACACCAGGCAAATTCACCAGAGACCCATGCCCTCAGACCGCGTCACGAATAGGCATCATTGGCCCTTACTTTTTCCAGGAACATCGCCGTGCTGTAGCTGTGAATGCGGATCGTTACTTAACTACGCTGCAAGAGTTCTTCCAGCCGGCTTTCGAGGCAATGCAATTACAGGATGACTGGTTTCAAAAAGACGGTGCCACTGCATACACAGCGGACATTACCATGAATTTTTTGAGGCAAACGTATCCTGGAAGGCTTATCTCTCGGATGTGGAATCTCAACTGGCCCGCACGATGACCAGACTTAGCCCAACGCGATGTTTTTCTTTGGGGTTACCTGAAGTCAAAGGTGTATTGCAACCGTCCCAACACCCTGGAAGACCTACGGAACAACATTGAGGCTGAAACTGCATGAATACCAAAAGACATGCTTGAAAGTGTGCGTGAGAATTTGAGAAAACGACTGCGGCACTGTGTGGATTGTGAAGTTAGAGATTTGCCTGATTCACTGTTTAAACCAAGCAATTATTAACTTCCATTGCTGTCCAATATGAGAAAAATGAAAATGTAAATTTCTAAGTGTTCATTATTTTTCATTTCATTCCCAAATCAGCAATTTATCGCGCTCCACCCTCTACATTTCCTGTAATATTCGCCACACAATACGCTGTGAAACAATCATTTCACGTGCAGCTGATTAAATGCTGATTGCAGGCGTCTCGCCAACTCGAACGAGGACTGCATCTCCTAAGTTTGGAACTCGATTAGTTCGTCGTCCTCCACAGTCGTTGTGCTGTGTTCCAGTGTCCCTGCTTCACTTAATCCTTATAACAGTCTTGGAAACATAGTGTGAGCTGGATTCTTCAACGCTGATATTTGGTGCCGTACAGCCTTTCCGCTTTTCTACTGCTTCCATTTGCTTGCCCATACACGTAAGCCATGACTGCAAGATACGTCATTGATTATAGTTCCATCTGGTTAAGGTTGATCGACGTTAGTACTCCAATTCGTAAACATAGACTGTAGTCTACTACTGAACAGACACTGTACACTAGGATTGCTCGTGTCAGTACACAGTTGGCCGTCTGCATTGTAGTAGTTCAGTTATTATACAAACCTCTATTCGTAGGTGCTCATCGGTATTCCCTACCCCACAATTTTACCAACAGCAGTACTGGTACACGTATTCCAGGTCAAAGGTATCAGAAGGATTTCCGCTTGCATCTTTCGACTCGGTCGTTTCCGGACCAGGGTCCCTTGCTTCAAATTGATGCAGTTATCCTTCCCCTTGATCACTGAAAGTCTCCAACATCATCACGAAATCACAATGTTTACAGTATCGATTGTTTCTCTCTTTTAAATTTAATTTTTTGGTTTTAGTGAACAATGAAGGAAGCCCAATGGAATTTTATTTTAATATCATCAATAAAATCCATCTTTCATTCTTTGCGTGTTTTCAAATTTTTTGGCTGAAATGGTTCAAATGGCTCTGAGCACTATGGGACTTAACTTCTGAGGTCATCAGTCCCCTAGAACTTAGAACTACTTAAACCTAACTAACCTAAGGACATCACACACATCCACGCCCGAGGCAGGATTCGAACCTGCGACCGTAGCGGTCGCGCGGTGCCAGACTGTAGCGCCTAGAACCGCTCAGCCACTCCGGCTGGCTTTTGGCTGAAGAGCGGGGTATTTCTACCACTGACAACCATCCTTCGTCTCAACGGGGCGAGGGGTATGAAGTAACAGTTCACGGGGAAAATGCAGATAAACCTAAAATCCTGGAAAAAAGTAATGCTCTGTACCTTGTTTATGCGTCCTGATGAATAACAGCACTGTCGTGGGGAACTTCGCCTTTCAGTTGCTGTTATGGCTCAGCCAGTCGGTTTTTTCTTGTGTTGGAAAAACACCATATTTCATTCCCACGTGGTTAGATAAAGGCGTAGGTTTTGTTATTTCCTGGGCAGATGTGGATCACTACGGATCTGCCTCACTGGCATTAATTTGCTGTTGATGTGTGGAACACGTTTTGTGGTCTTTTATGTCGCCCATCTGGAAACTGGATTTCTCTGATGAATCAGTCAGTATGCATTCCGCAAGCACCGACCGTGTACGTTCACGAGATCAGAAGGCTGTAAATTGTGGAGAACAGGTATTTCCTCCTTCTATAACTTCTGAAAGACCTTAAAAGTAAATTTCTAGCATCTTGCGAAAACATGAGAGAAAAATTAGTGAAATGTCCAGGAGAGGAACAGAGAAGGGAGAGGTCTCTTGTGGTACATCGTACATCCTCCACCACCCATCGCATGGTGGCTTGAAGAACACGGTTGTACACATAGTGTAGTAAGCCTTAGACAGAAGGAATATATTGAATAGAAGCCGTTAACGACGGAAAACGAGAGGTAATTGACCGAGACACCACCAAACGGTGGCTTGTAGAATACACGGTTCTATATACAAAGATTCGTAAGTCCCCGACAGAATGAGTATACTCTGAGTCGAAGTTGTTAAAGACGCAGAACGAGCACAGTAAATCCAACAGTCTAGAGGCAACTGACCACGACAATCGCCTTAAGCGGTAAAAGCAAAGAAAAATGGTTCAAATCGCTCTGAGCACTATGGGACCGCTACGGTCGCAGTTTCAAATCCTGCCTCGGGCGTGGTCGTGTGTGATGTCCTTAGGTTAGTTAGGTTTAATTAGTTCCAAGTTCTGGGGGACTGATGACCTCAGATGTTAAATCCCATAGTGCTCAGAGCCATTTGAACACACCCTACAAATACACTTACACTCAGTTCAAATGGTTCAAATGGTTCTAAGCACTATGGGACATAACATCTGAGGTCATCAGTCCCCTAGACTTAGAACTACTTAAACCTAACTAACCTAAGGACATCACACACATCCATGTCCGAGGCAGGATTCGAACCTGCGACCGTAGCAGCCGCGTGGTTGCACACAGTTCTGGAACAACTTTATTTCTCATGGCCTCGCCGTCCTTCTCCATAACAACAAACTATATCAGGCTTACTTCATGAATCTCAGCTCTCACCGCCGCACTGTATTTTGGTTGGCCATAATTCAGACAACTACCGATATCCGTAGAGTTTACAGGTAGTGGGTTCCATAGTGAATTGTGTCTCTCTCATTTGGCTGTTTACATTTAAGTAGGGTGTCGTTTTTTGTCGGGAATTTTGGGAATTTGGTTTTGGAGTGAGATCTGATATTGAGCGTCTAGTATTCTTTCACTGTGCGTTGTTATTTGCGTATCTTAATTCGTGCCATTTTGGGTACCCCGAATGAAATCAGACATTCTGTCTATTGTATTAGGTACTGGTACGTTGACAAATTGTATATTCATTTCTGTCCCCTTTTTTTAATGTTGACTTTTTCTACTGGGGTAAGTTAATTAAAGGTACATTATCTTTATTATTTAGTAAGTCATATTTTGTTTTCTGAGCACAGAGTTCTTTGATGGATATTCATTCTGCAAGCATTCTGGATTTTTGATACTTATTGAGTGTTGAGTTCTTTGGTTGTTGCTTATAATGCATGTGCTATGGATTGTTTGTATTTATTGGTGAATTGAATTAGATTTACTGAGCAAGTGACGCCAACAAAAGCCTTTGCCACTTACCACTCTAGTTAGTTCCTGCGCCAAAAGTGGTTTCAGAGCTTGGTTGTGAAGGGATGCAGGTTATCCTCAGCAATGTTCATGTAGTCTGTATCTGTATCTGTCTTGGTGCGTGTATAACATCCACAGGCCCTTGAAAGTCCTTGTGAATGTCCCCTATAGCAAAATACTGCCGCCGGTGCTCTGTATCAGTGGTGCCGTGTGCATTACGAGAAGTAGGTTCGCCTGAATGGCGGCATATCAGGAGATGATCATCGATCTGGTGTAACAAAAAAAAATTGTGATTCATTTGACGATGCGACCCACTTACACTGATTCACGGTTCAATTTCAATGATCCTGTGTCCATTGCAGTCCTAATAGACCGTATCGTTGGGTCAACATGGGAACACACAGGATCTTCTGCAGCAGATCCCCATAATAGGCAATGTGCGCCAAATGATGTGCACTGTAACCCCTGTGCCCGCACAAACATTGTATTCTCTAGTCATATCTGCCACAGATCGCGGCGTACCCTACTCAACAATTCCAAGCACAAGCATTTGTACATGTTTTCGTTTTAGGTGAAAAGAAGAAAGTTTATTGCATTTTTGTAGGGCACATAGAGACGCTGATGCCTCTTTAGAAATTGTAGCTATCAGTGTAATACTCTGCTGAAGGAGAGAGATTTGTATTTGTTCCATCTAGGATTAAAAGTGGTAGAAATTCACGATATTCTGGATTGACCAACAAGGAACACTTGCCATAGCAGCTCCAGGCTTTAGGAAGCTGACAACAGGTGGGAGAGCGGTGTGCTGAACCCGTGCCATTCCACACCGCATGTGAATGACGCCATTGTAGAGGATGACACGGTGGCCGGTCGGTGCTGAACGACCAAACAGGGACCGTAGACAGGCCACTTGGATTTCTGATCGGTGCACTCTTGTATAACGTGCCCATTTTGGTAATACACGCAGGTAAATAAGAGTGTGTGTGATTTGAGTAATTGCAAATATTTTCGTCTACATACCTCAAATTCACTACTGAAGTACGAAATTTGACTACGCTCCTTGAATGTGGAAAATGCTGCCATGAGGCTCAAACCCGAGCAGCCAGACAGTTGTTACACGTGCAACACTTAAGTAGTGCGAAAATCACGAAATTAGTAAAAATCGTAAAAAAAAGCGTCGCCAGAGATCGAGTCTGCTATTTTTTAGACAGAAACTTGAGCAGGAATACCTATACCTACAGTACAATGTTTTCAAAGTGTTGACAATTAAGAAAATTCCGACACTGGGGCTCGGTTCCATAACCACATGGGTACAACCCCTACTCGAGGAAGGGGAAAAGGGGTAGGGGGACTCGAGGAAGGGGAAAATGGGCAGGGGGAGGGGAAGAGCCCAAGAAAAATAATAAAAAAACGTGATTAGGAACTTTAAAAAAAATTAAGCTTGAGTTCCCACGGACTGACCCAATTCTGTGGAGCAAAAATCAAATGTCTCTGAGGACTATCGTACTTAACATCTGAGGACATCAGTCCCCTAGAACTTAGAACTGCTTAAACCTAACAAACCTAAGGACATCACACGCATCCATGCCTTCAGGCAGGATTCGAACCCGCGACCGTAGCAGTCGCGCGGTTTCGGACTGAAACGCCTAGAAACGTTCGGTCACAGCGGCCGGCTTCTGTTGAGCAGTTAAGCTTTAAACTGCAAGGGAAAAAATGGGGGATCCTCGAGAACCAAAAACTACTTTTACTCCTGATATCACCCCAGATAACACAGCTTTTCACCTGTACCCGTAATCTCATTAAATAATTGCTTGTTCATTTATCACCACTTTCCAAAATTTGTCTACATGTTTTAGATCATTTGTAAAGTCATGATGCCGCGTAGTAGTTTTTACGTACTCCCAGTAATCTTGGGACTGCAACAGGTCTGTAAAAAATGGTTCAAATGGCTCTGAGCACTATGGGACTTAACTTCTGAGGTCATCAGTCCCCTAGAACTTAAAACTGCTTAAACCTAATTAACCTAAGGGCATCACATACATCCATGCCCGAGGCAGGATTCGAACCTGCGACCGTAGCGGGCGCGCGGTTCCAGACTGTAGCGCCTAGAACCGCTCGGACACACCGGCCGGCGGTCCGTAAAAGCAATTGTATCATAAAGCTCTGTTGCACGACAAGTGACTCAATGTTTTGTGCAACGTATGTTTACTCTCGCGCGCATATTGAATAGGCGTAATGGAAGCAGCGTTGTTGTCACGGACAACCAACTTACGTTTTCACGCAGTCCTGTCCACTCCACGTATTCTTCATTCATTGACGTTAACGGGGTTCCAATACCATTGAATAATCTTCGTACGATATCTATTCCATATCCGATCTGCGATATAGGCAAGCAACTTGGAAAATCAAACTGTCATACTTACAGTACACATTGCACAAAAAAGGTAAACAAAGACACGATGGTTGGTATATTCATCAATCTTGAATACGTTTTCTTATCGTGTCGTCAATTTTACAACATTTTTACAAAGTTGCTTCATCACTTTTGGCGGTTACTGAGGAAATATCTGTGTCCGCATGCAGCATTACTTGGTTATTTGAATACTAATTCCGCTGCTGACTTGGGGCCTGCATGTCGTATAACTCGATGAAGAAGGACTGCATCTCATACTAACTCCATCTATGTGGCGTTATGCTTTGACTACACGCATGTCTGGGTGAACAGACGTTAATGACGACAGACAGCCATCCGAAATTAATTCGAAATAAATTCGTTGGATGCGAATATCTTGGACTAAGATGGTATACGGATAGAAACAGTGTGACATATATAAGTTTGAGTCGATTAGCTCAAGCGATTAAAGTGAATGCTCAAGATAAGCGGTAAATGTGGATTTGAGAGTCGGCCCGACACAAATTTTTATGTTACTAATGGGTAGCATATCTGTACCTGACACAGCTAATGCCAAGATATTTGCATTCAGCGAATTTATTTCGAGTTATGCTTTGAGAATTTCGTTCTCGCTGCTCTTCAGTAAGGCTCTAGGAATGGTCAGATACCCTTTGAGAATCTTGGTGCCAGGTAAGCTTCCGGTTTTTGCTGTTAGAATGACTGACCAGTAAGAGAATAATATACGGACACGAATGTGTCAGGAGACCGGCTTCGAGAGTTGAGTGTTTTAGGATGATTTTACTTTATTTTCCTCGGACAATTTCTTATTGGTTTCCGTTCCCCCGCTGCTTCCACTGCTGCACACGAAGGTGGATCGGAGACGTTGACTTAGCCGAATGAATTAACTGGCAGCGGGTGGTAATCTTTGGTAAACTTGGAGCGTCTCACTGGCAGACAAAATGGGGGATTCAGTAGGACAAAGAAATTTAATATAACTACGAAAAACAATACCAGCAGTCCCGGCTATGCGTGCCGTAATAATGATTTCATTGCTGCGCAGTACCTGGTAACTAACAGTAATTCGTAATTCACTTACATAGGAAAGTAAACCTGCGTGACAAGCGTAATTAATTTGAGAGGGATTTGGAGCACAAGCCTCAGCAGGTACACCGTACCGTTACAATAATAACAAGTTTATCTGCAAGCTGTGCAGCGGTTAAAGCTGTCATAATACCAGCAGGTGAACGAACGAACGCTTCACACTGTTAGGTAAATTCTGTGACGTCAACGGACGTGCTAATCATGAATGTTTGTTAGCGTAAATTTGTGTTACGCTGTGCGGTAGTAATGTGTCGGCGTTTCTCCTATTCGCTGCGGATTTACTAAGTATTAGGATAAGGCGAGGAATTCGTGGCAGGCCGCAACAAGTCAGAATGCTGATGACTCAATATTTAAAAAAAAAAAAAAAAAAAAAAAAAAAAAAAAAAAAAAAAAAGGTAGGGTAGCCATCAAAGGACCGTTAACCTCTGTCTGGAATTGAAAGAAATCCAATCTTTCAAATTTTGTGAAACCGTATGTCAGAATTTGTCAATTAACCCACATTGGAGTGTATAAAGGTCATTCCTCAAATACCTTTAACACCATCTACTGACAAGTTGAATTCCATTAATGGACCATAAGACGTAAAACTTTGAAAACTTTGAGGTTCACCGATGACATTGTAATTCTGTCAGAGACAGCAAAGGACTTGGAAGAGCAGTTGAATGGAATGGACAGTGTCTTGAAAGGAGGATATAAGATGAACATCAACAAAAGCAAAACAAGGATAATGGAATGTAGCCTAATTAAGTCGGGTGATGCTGAGGGAATTAGATTAGGAAATGAGGCACTTAAAGTAGTAAAGGAGTTTTGCTATTTGGGGAGCAAAATAACTGATGATGGTCGAAGTAGAGAGGATATAAAATGTAGGCTGGCAATGGCAAGGAAAGCGTTTCTGAAGAAGAGAAATTTGTTAACATCCAGTATTGATTTAAGTGTCAGGAAGTCATTTCTGAAAGTATTCGTATGGAGTGTAGCCATGTATGGAAGTGAAACATGGACGATAAATAGTTTGGACAAGAAGAGAATAGAAGCTTTCGAAATGTGGTGCTACAGAAGAATGCTGAAGACTAGATGGGTAGATCACATAACTAATGAGGAAGTATTGAATAGGATTGGGGAGAAGAGAAGTTTGTGGCACAACTTGACCAGAAGAAGGGATCGGTTGGTAGGACATGTTCTGAGGCATCAAGGGATCACCAATTTAGTATTGGAGGGCAGCGTGGAGGGTAAAAATCGTAGAGGGAGACCAAGAGATGAATACACTAAGCAGATTCAGAAGGATGTAGGTTGCAGTAGGTACTGGGAGATGAAAAAGCTTGCACAGGATAGAGTAGCTGGAGAGCTGCATCAAACCAGTCTCAGGACTGAAGACCACAACAACAACAAGACGTATATATCCTAAATTTTGTGATTAGGCACCTCTTATTGGAGTATAAGACGTCTCGGTGAATTTGACTATGTCCTCCACTGATCTATTTTGATCCAGTTGCCGGCCGGAGTGGCCGAGCGGTTCTAGGCGCTACAGTCTGGAACCGCGCGACCGCTACAATCTCAGGTTCGAATCCTGCCTCGGGCATGGATGTGTGTGATGTCCTTAGGTTAGTTAGGTTTAAGTAGTTCTAAGTTCTAGGGGACTGATCACCACAGCAGTTAAGTCCCATAGTGCTCAGAGCCATTTGAACCATTTGAACCATTAATTTCCTTCTCAATAGTTGCTGACCTCCCATATTTTTTACAAAAAGTTGATAAAACTTCGAATTGGGTCACTACACATTTTGGATGCGTGATGTACCCAGGAGGTGAAAGCAATATCACTCCATTCTACTGAGCTAGATGCAGTGCTTCTGGTTTTTTGTGTGAGTATTATGATCATCAATGAGAAGAAGAATCTAATGCTCCTTCTAAGGTTTTACATTAGAAATAAAATGTTCCAGGTATTTCACAAATAATTCTTTGTAGTACTGAATATAATTAACCTTTTTTAACCCAACCTGCTACAATATTTTTAACGTTCTAGAATAATTTAATATAATTTGTTAAATATTTAATTGTAGTTGTTTACAATATGCAATATTTGTACTTCAAATTATACACTAATCGCCAAAGAAACTGGTACAGGCATGCGTATTCAAATACAGAGATACCCAAATAGGCACAACACGGAGTAGCGGTCGTCAACGCCTATATAAGACAACAAGTGTCTGGCGCAGCTGTTACATCAGTTACTGCTGCTACAGTGCCAGCTATCAAGATTTAAGCGAGTTTGAAGGTGGTGTTATTGTCGGCGCACGAGCGATGGGACACAGCATCTCTGAGATACAGATGAAGTGGGGATTTTCCCGTACGACCAATTCACGATTGTACCGTGAATATCAGGAATCGGGTAAAACATCATATCTCCGACATCGCTGCGGCCGGAAAAAGATCCTGCAAAAACGGGACCAACGACGACTGAAGAGAATCGTTCAACGTGACAGAAGTGTAACACTTCCGCAAATTGCTGCAGATTTCAGTGCTGGCCCATCAACAAGTGTCAGCGTGCAAATCATTCAACGAAACATCATCGATATGGACTTTCGGAGCCGAAGATCCACTCGTGTACCCTTGATGACTGCACGACACAAAGTTTGACGCCTCGCCTGGACCCGTCAGCACCGTCATTGGACGGTTGATGACTGAATGCATGTTGCCTGGTCTGACGAGTCTCTTTTAAAATTGTATCGATCGGATGGACGCGTACAGGTATGGATACAACCTCATGAATCCATGGGCCCTGCATGTCAACGGGGGACTTTTCGAGCTCGTGGAGGTTCTGTAATGGTGTGGGGCGTGTGCAGTTGAAGTGATGTGGGATCCCTGATACGTCTAGATACGACTAGGACAGGTGACTCGTACGTAAGCAACCTGTCTGATCACCTGCATCCATCCATGTCCATTGTGCATGCCGACGGACTTGAGCAATTCCAGCAGGACAATGCGACACCCCACACGTCCAGAATTGATACAGAGAGGCTCCAGGAACGCTCTTCTGAGTTTAAACGCTTCCGCTGGCCACCAGACTCCCCAGACAAGAAAATTATTGAGCATATCTGGGATGCCTTGCAATGTGCTGTTCAGTAGACATCTCCACCCCTCGTGCTCTTACGGATTTATGGACAGCCATGCAGGACTCACGGTGTCAATTCCCTCCAGCAGTACTTCAGACATTAGTCGAGTCCATGCCACGTTGTACTGCAGCGCTTCTGAGAGCTCGCGGGGCCCTACACCATGTTAGTCAGATTTACCAGTTTCTTTGGCTCTTCAGTGTATTTATGTACCTTGAAAGGAACAGAAATGTCCTCTTGCACGCATTTCTTTTCTCTGAAACAATATACTGTAGGTACAGATAGCATCCTTAAGCAATTTTACGGTATTTCGATGAATGGACCAGCAATTTCACTCCATTCACTTAAGGTAGATGAAGTGCTTCTGGATTTTTTGGTCCATTTATGGGAGCTAGCAATGGTTCAATGTTGGCAACGCCGTAACGTCTGCTATGCACACCATTTCATAGGAAGTTGTTGCAAATAAAAACAAATCTAAATACTGAGAATGGAAGGAAAACTCTTACAATTTGTTTTTGATAAAGACATGAAGAGTAATAAATTATCCACATGCTTCTCTGTTTTGCAAACTCTTAATTAACAGTTTCAGTTCTGAAGATGAGTTGCAAAAAACAGTATTAAATTGTAGAAACTATTAAGAGAATAACTTTTAAATTCCAAATGGTTCAAATAGCTCTGAGCACTATGGGACTTAACTGCTGATGTCATCAGTCCCCTAGAACTTAGAACTGGTTAAACCTAACTAGCCTAAGGACATCACACACATCCATGCCCGAGGCAGGATTCGAACCTGCGACCGCAGCGGTCGCGCGGTTCCAGACTGTAGCGCTTAGAACCGCTCGGCCACTCCGGCCGGCTTTTAAATTCCTCTGAGTCAAATAGTCTATAGTTCTTTCGTGGTGAACGCCCCGGATCTGTAGCCTTTCGTACAAGTTGTGGTAATATAGAAGAGCGAGGGAAATCGGAACGAAATAACCACAGGTTATTCGATAAGTAAAAGTGACAAAATTATAGAGTATCATCAGAAGGATGTATCTGACAAACCAATACATAAGTAACATACTTTAGCCAAGTTCAGTGCATAACACTCAGCATAGTGACTTCCACTGAGTAAGTAATCTGAGTGTTAGAAAGAAATACCGACAATGAACAAAATTTCAAGTTCTCACTAATTGGAAGATGCAATGCTCGAACTAGATCATAGTAACGGTTTTCAGTATTTCAGTTATTATTAATGCATGCAATTTGCACATATAGTTTAACATATATTTTGTTTAGAACCAGTTTCTACGAAGTCAATTCTGAATTCGTTGTGAAGAATGACCAATGACTAAAACGCGTCAGACAGCTACCCGAAACCAGATTCCGTGCTTTTCGCAAGCAGTCATCTCAATGAGTAAAGCTACCTCCTTTACGTCCAATAGTCTCAGTCCACCACGGGTCCAAAAATCTGACTCAGAACAGTATTCTCAAATGTCAGAATTTTCTTTCTGTCTTTTGTGTCATAAATCAGGTCCCCGCTTCGTAAAGGGTCACAGCTGAATTGCTGCGCTGTAGATCCTAATCTTCAGCAGCTTTTCGAGTAAAAACGGTGATCCGTTTCCTCCTTAAATTCTTGCCATTATTTCCTGGTTTACCTCATTCCTTTCACTGAGTACTGCCCAAGATACGTGAACTTTTTTACCGTTTAAAAATTTTTACCATGTGCATTTAAAGGCCTGTCGTCGTTCTCTCCACTCACTGCGAGGTATCTGATCTTGTCCATATTCAGACCTTCTCTCACTGCCTCTTTCATTAACGCTCTTGCGACCTGAACTAGATCGTGCTCATGCTGTGCTATTAAAACTATATCATCCGCAAAGGCTAGAGTGTTGATTCTTCTAGCCATTTGTATGCCTGTTTCCAGGATTGTTACCTTTCTCAATGTTCTTTCCAGAACCAGATTAAACAGAAAGGGAAGGAGATGGGGATAGGCAGTCTCCCTATCGTATTCCAGTCCTCACCTTGAACTTCTCTGGCGGCTTTACATTCACTCGGACAGTGCCCGTTGTCTCTTTTATCCATGGTCGTATTATGTTAATTAGTTTTCTGGGAACTGCGCCCTTTCAAATTCTTGCGAAGTTGCTTGCCCGTTCACACTGGCATTCGCGTTTTGGAAGTCCACAAAAAGACAGTGAACATTTCAGCGAAATTCCCAGATCTTTGAAAGCGCTTGCCTTATTATATGTAGTTGGTCTACGATTGATTTTCCAATTCCAAATCCTGCTTGCTGGAATGCAGATACCTCATCGACGTATGGTGTTAACCGCTTCAGCAACAACATGCTCAAAATCTTATAAGTTGTGCATAGTTAATTCCTCTATCACACACAACAATAGCAGAAAATAAAAACAACTCAGAGATCGTACAGGTATGGAAACACAGTGGCTTTTAGGTTAAAGAGTATTACCCGAGTTCTGGTTTTCTTAATTTCAATCACTAATGTTCACATTGTTTTGTTGTTCATCAAAATATCAAATTTATTGTCTACGTGGTCAATAGTAAGCTCTGTGTCATTAATACGGGTAGCTATGGCAGCTTCAATGTTGCGCATTTATAAAAAAAAATGGTTCAAATCGCTCTGAGCACTATGAGACTTAACTTCTGAGGTCATCAGTCCCCTAGAACTTAGAACTACTTAAACCTAACTAACCTAAGGACAACGCAAATGCCCATGCCCGAGGCAGGATTCTAACCTGCGACCGTAGCGGTCGCGCGGTTCCAAACTGTAGCGTCTAGAACCGCTCGGCCACCTCGGCCGGCTTACCCATTTATCCCAAAGACGGATTACTTGGTAAAGACCCTGGCTTTAAAAGTATCCATTTTGGCTGTTCAGAAAATCATGGGGTCGTCATTCTGAAAATGCCTGCCAGCGGGTGATTTCTTAATCTGAGGAAGGAGAATACGGAGGGGTAGGGAGGTGAGACAATGTTTGATAATCCAGAGGGGCAGCCTGTGTGATTGAATCTTGTTTCTCCAAAGCTTCTTACTCTCGTCAGGAGATATCAGCAGTGTGGCCCTGTGACGGTTAGCCCCTTTTCAGCATAATCTGTTAGCTGTTAGCAGCACATGATAAAAGTCTCAAAAAACACTCGGCATCACCTTGCCCGATGGTTGGGTCTTCGCCTTTTACGGCGGTGGCGAAGATTCACGTTCCTGCGTATGCTTTGTTCCTGTTGGATCAGAGTGATTCACCCAACACTTGCCCATCTGGATTAGCGTGACACAATTGCAACATTTCGGCTGCTGCGGCCGTTGTGGCCGAGCGGTTCTAGGCGCTTCAGTCTGGAACTACGCTCCTGCTACGGTCGCAGGTTCGAATCCTGCCTTGCGCATGGTTGTGTGTGATGTCCTTAGGTTAGTTAGGTTTAAGTAGTTCTAAGTCTAGGGAACTGATGGCCTCAGATGTTAAGTCCCATAGTGCTCAGAGCCACTTGAACCATTTCGGCTGCTGCTTTGTTTCAGCAGTTTTTTGAGTGGGTGTAAACATTCACGGTACCCAGCGTGCGTGTTTAAAACAGCGGGAAAGGTGTTGAAAACTCATCCATGACTGATTATCACGTT
Source organism: Schistocerca americana (assembly GCF_021461395.2). Taxonomy (NCBI): domain Eukaryota; kingdom Metazoa; phylum Arthropoda; class Insecta; order Orthoptera; family Acrididae; genus Schistocerca; species Schistocerca americana. Next base: position 210,852,571 of record NC_060124.1, on the reverse strand, counting down.
TTTCTCTACAACTTCGATTGTGATACGACGGCCGTTGAACACTAGGGCGACTAGACCGTCGGACATTTCGTTCTTGTTTGACGGTACTGGAAGCGTCTGCGCCATTTGTAAGAGTTGCTCGAACGAAAATTAGGCAGATGGGGAAATAGACTGTTCAGATGCGAGCAGGGCAGGCGCTCTGAGGGTTCGGCAGAAACTTAATTACGTATACGAGTACAGGCAGTTCATTCATCCCAGGAATCGAGAATCTTGCCAATGTTTTCCCATTGTCGACACATATTCTGCCGAGATTTCGGTCCCGGGAATTCCAAGATTTCCAACAATGTTTTAAGTTTAAAGTCGGATTACAACACAATCAAAAACGTCTTCGGTCCCGGGTTCGATCCCCGCCACTGCCTAAATTTTGATAAATAATCAGCATTGGCGGCCGAAGACTTCCGGCATAAGAAGTCAGCGTCATTCTGCCAACGGCCTTGTCAAAGAGGGCGGAGGAGCGGATAGAGGTTCAGGGCACTCTCTTGTCCTAGGGGTGGGAAATTTCCCCTAAAGGCGAAAGAATCAGCAATGATCAACGACATGAGGATGCAGAAGGCAATGGAAACCACTGCATTAAAGACACGTAACGTGTATCCACAGTACATGTGGCCTGTATTTGAAGAAGTGTCATGATGATCTCTCCATTGGCAAAAGATTCCGGAATAGTCCCCCATTCGGATCTCCGGGAGGGGACTACTAAGGGGGAGGTTACCATGAGAAAAAGATTGAATAATCAACGATAGGATAACGTTCTACGAGTCGGGACGTGGAATGTCAGAAGCTTGAACGTGGTAGGGAAACTAGAAAATCTGAAAAGGGAAATGCAAAGGCTCAATCTAGATATAGTAGGGGTCAGTGAAGTGAAGTGGAAGGAAGACAAGGATTTCTGGTCAGATGAGTATCGGGTAATATCAACAGCAGCAGAAAATGGTATAACAGATCTAGGATTCGTTATGAATAGGAAGGTAGGGCAGAGGGTGTGTTACTGTGAACAGTTCAATGACCGGGTTGTTCTAATCAGAATCGACAGCAGACCAACACCGACAACGATAGTTCAGGTATACATGCCAACGTCGCAAGCTGAAAATGAACAGATAGAGAAAGTGTATGAGGATATTGAAAGGATAATGCAGAATGTAAAGGGGGACGAAAATCTAATAGTCATGGGCGACTGGAATGCAGTTCTAGGGGAAGGAGTAGAGAAAAATGTTAAAGGAGAATATGGGCTTGGGACAAGGAATGAAAGAGGAGAAAGACTAATTGAGTTATGTAACACGTTACAGATAGTAATAGCGAATACCCTGTTCAAAAATCACAAGAGGAGGAGGTATACTTGGAAAAGGCCGGGAGATACGGGAAGATTTCAATTAGATTACATCATGGTCAGACAGAGATTCCGAAATCAGATACTGGATTGTAAGTCGTACCCAGGACCAGATATAGACTCAGATCACAATATAGTAGTGATGAAGAGTAGGCTGAAGTTCAATCCATTAGTCAGGAAGAATAAATACGCAAGGAAGTGGGATACGGAAGTACTAAGGAATGACGAGATACGTTTGAAGTTCTCTAACGCTATAGATACAGCAATAAGGAATAGCGCAGTAGGCAGTACAGTTGAAGAGGAATGGACATCTCTAAAAAGGGCCATCACAGAAATTGGGAAGGTAAACATAGGTACAAAGAAGGTAGCTGCGAAGAAACCATGGGTAACAGAAGAAATACTTCAGTTGATTGATGAAAGGAGGAAGTACAAACATGTTCCGGGAAAATCAGGAATACAGAAGTACAAGTCGCTGAGGAATGAAGTAAATAGGAAGTGCAGGGAAGCTAAGACGAAATGGCTGCAGGAAAAATGTGAAGACATCGAAAAAGATATGATTGTCGGAAGGACAGACTCACCATACAGGAAAGTCAAAACAACCTTTGGTGACATTAAAAGCAACGGTGGTAACATTAAGAGTGCAACGGGAATTCCACTGTTAAATGCAGAGGAGAGAGCAGATAGGTGGAAAGAATACATTGAAAGCCTCTATGAGGGTGAAGATTTGTCTGATGTGATAGAAGAAGAAACAGGAGTCGATTTAGAAGAGATAGGGGATCCAGTATCAGAATCGGAATTTAAAAGAGCTTTGGAGGACTTACGGTCAAATAAGGCAGAAGGGATAGATAACATTCCATCAGAATTTCTAAAATCATTGGGGGAAGTGGCAACAAAACGACTATTCACGTTGGTGTGTAGAATATATTAGTCTGGCGATATACCATCTGACTTTCGGAAAAGCATCATCCACACAATTCCGAAGACGGCAAGAGCTGACAAGTGCGAGAATTATCGCACAATCAGCTTAACAGCTCATGCATCGAATCTGCTTACGAGAATAATATACAGAAGAATGGAAAAGAAAATTGAGAATGCGCTAGGTGACGATCAGTTTGGCTTTAGGAAAAGTAAAGGAACGAGAGAGGCAATTCTGACGTTACGGCTAATAATGGAAGCAAGGCTAACGAAAAAGCAAAACACTTTCATAGGATTTGTCGACCTGGAAAAAGCGTTCGACAATATAAAATGGTGCAAGCTGTTCGAGATTCTGAAAAAAGTAGGGGTAAGCTATAGGGAGAGGCGGGTCATATACAATATGTACAACAACCAAGAGGGAATAATAAGAGTGGACGATCAAGAACGAAGTGCTCGTATTAAGAAGGGTGTAAGACAAGGCTGTAGCCTTTCGCCCCTACTCTTCAATCTGTACATCGAGGAAGCAATGATGGAAATAATAGAAAGGTTCAGGAGTGGAATAAAAATACAAGGTGAAAGGATATCAATGACACGACTCGCTGATGACATTGCTATCCTGAGTGAAAGTGAAGAAGAATTAAATGATCTGCTGAACGGAATGAACAGTCTAATGAGTACACAGTATGGTTTGAGAGTAAATCGGAGAAAGACGAAGGTAATGAGAAGTAGTAGAAATGAGAACAGCGAGAAACTTAACATCAGGATTGATGGTCACGAAGTCAATGAAGTTAAGGAATTCTGCTACCTAGGCAGTAAAATAACCAATGACGGACGGAGCAAAGAGGACATCAAAAGCAGACTCGCTATGGCAAAAAAGGCATTTCTGGCCAAGAGAAGTCTACTAATATCAAATACCGGCCTTAATTTGAGGAAGAAATTTCTGAGGATGTACTTCTGGAGTACAGCATTGTATGGTAGTGAAACATGGACTGTGGGAAAACCGGAACAGAAGAGAATCGAAGCATTTGAGATGTGGTGCTATAGACGAATGTTGAAAATTAGATGGACTGATAAGGTAAGGAATGAGGAGGTCCTACGCAGAATCGGAGAGGAAAGGAATATGTGGAAAACAGTGATAAGGAGAAGGGACAGGATGATAGGACATCTGCTAAGACATGAGGGAATGACTTCCATGGTGCTAGAGGAAGCTGTAGAGGGCAAAAACTGTAGAGGAAGACAGAGATTGGAATACGTCAAGCAAATAATTGAGGACGTAGGTTGCAAGTTCTACTCTGAGATGAAGAGGTTAGCACAGGAAAGGAATTCGTGGCGGGCCGCATCAAACCAGTCAGTAGACTGATGACCAAAAAAAAAAAAAGGCCAAAGCGAAGTGCCCTATAGGTTTTGATGAGTGAGTTTGCGAGTAGTAAAATATGTAACATAAACGACCGTGGCTTACAAGCTTACTTTTATTACACCGCCGTCCGCCCCTGGTAGCTGCGTGGTCAGCGCGACGGAATGTCATACGTAACGGCCCGAGTTCGATTCCCGGCTGGGTCGGAGATTTTCTCCGTTCAGTGAGTGGATATTGTGTTGTCCTTATCATCATTGTTTCATCCCCATCGACACGCAAGTCGCCGAAGTGGCGTCAACTAGAAAGACTTGCACCAGGCGAACGGTCTACCCGACGGGAGGGCCTAGTTACACAGCATTTCCATTTCCATTACACCGCCAAGGTACATTAGGCTGAAGTATTGACGTAAATTTCAACTTGATACGTCAACTCATTCCTGTGAAAAAAGGCGTCCTAATAGACGAACGGACACACAGACGCCGGATAACAAATGAAAAAATAATATTTTTTTCTTTTGATGTAATTACCAATTAACAATTTTCTGATTCTTTCCTCTAGCTGTACTGTAAACCCTTGCTCTCTGCCAAATTTCGTGATACTAGGACGACGGGAAGTACCCTATAACTTTTATGAAAGAGTTTCCGTGAACCAATATATGTGAGATAAATGGCCGCGATTTTGAGCCCATTGACTTAAAAGCGTCAATTTTTTACACCGCCAAGGCACCGTAGACCTTAGTACATGACATAGATTTCAACTTTATGCTTCTACCCTTTCATAAGAAACAGGATTTCTAACAGTCGGACAGACAGACAGATAGACAGACGGACGCACAACAAAGGGTCCCATAAGCTTTTCGTTTTTACAGTCTGGCGTACGGAACCCTAAACATTAAGTGAATTGTTCATTATTACAAAAGTAATTAACATAATTGCTTCTAAATATATCACACTGTATGCGGGCCCATATTTTCCCATAACCTCCCCCTCACTTATCGACCTTAATGACAGTAAAAGATTAAACCGCGTGTACCTAATAGAAATTTCGGAAAAGCAATCGTCACCGAAGTTAATCTGTCGGTAAAGAGGGAAGAAAGGGTTACATCTAACTGAAAGGAAAAATGCAAATGAAACTGGTGGAAATTAATTTTGAAACGGGGTAAAGTTAATAAAGAAAGTAAATACGCTATCGTTACGTTAACAATTAATTGGCGTTAATTAGATATTTGAGATTTGGGGAAAATTACGGTCGCCAGTCCTATGGACAACTACTATAATAACTGAAAAAGAAAGGTTATTGCTCATATAATTAGCACTAAAAGCGTGGCAACTGAAGATTGACACGTGTTGTGTGAAAACTGAATGTTTGTCAGAAGTAATAAATTTCGCTACACTCTGACTTAACTTAGCAAAAGAATTAATAAAACCGGAAAATTGAAAGTTAATTTACTGACTGAAATTAATAGTGAACTTTGTTTCTGAAGCACTACGAAATTCAATGAAAGAAGGTTAGTCTTGGGCTACCTCAACAATCATTTCAAAATTTACTTGAATCTGCGCAATTTAGAAATAGGAGATTTAACTTTGAACTTGAATTAATTGATTCTGAACAATTAACAATAGTAAAATTTAGTACGTACCAGGCTGAGCTGCAGTCACAGGCAAGCTAAAATATGGTAACAAAACTCGCACTCTTAATTTGTGCTTGTGCAATCTAAATATTGTAGTCAGCTATGAATACTTTAACTGAACTTTGACATTAAAGCAGTGAATTGGAATTATATTACTTTAATGCTGGCGTTTGAATTTCAACGACACTCGGGTACATTTCGGAAAAGGAAGGGACCCTGCTTGGTAATGCAATTGGGACAATGAGCAACAAAGGTTCATGCTAAGTTGCTGTATTTTAGTGATGCTAATGGAATAGTTCTAAAACTTGACGTGCTTTCAGTCTTCCTTGTCGGTTGATTGAAGGTTTGAAGTCGTCGATCGAGGATGTGGTGACAATCACTCATTGTCGGGCGTAGCTGTTGCAGAAGCTGGATGTTGGCGCGCCTTCTTCTCGACACGGTCACCAGGTGAAACGGGCTCTTGATGTGTGCCTGCTAATGTTTCCCGTCCGCGACACCGTGCCAGAAACTATCATACCAAGTAGAGCGCAATTACATGCTGCCAAACCTCGGAATCGCGGCAACTCGCGGGAGCGTCACTCAACACACCTGCTCCACCGCCCTACTCCAGCCAGACTCCGCTATACCGGCGTTCCACGCGGCAGAGTTAACACTTTGGTTCTCCACACGACCTATTGATGTAATCATTCGATAGCATAGTTTTCCCTAGGCAAGACCCAGCGTAAAAATACAAATAATATTTGCAAAACAAACCAATTATTTATATATATATATATATATATATATATATATATATATATATATATAGTAGAACAATTACAATATATAAAGACACATAAATGTCATATCTTCAGGTAACAAAATAAGGAAGAAATTTATAGTACAATAGACGGAAATAGGAGGATAAGCATTTCCAGCGTTAAAGGTTGTTTCGACTACGCTGCAGAATACATCATAGGAGACAGTCACGAAGTTAAGTTGCATCCATTCGAAGCCCTTATACGTCCCATACAGAGCGTTTATTTTAACTGAAGACACTGAAATATCTCGAACACTACACGTATGATCAAAAAAAATTATATCTACAATTTGAAACTCCCTGGCAGATTAAAACTGTGTGCCTGACCGAGACTCGAACGGGGGACCTTTGACTTCACGGGCAAGTGCTCTATGTACTGAGCTACCCAAGCACGACTCACGACCCGTCCTCACAGCTTCAATTATGCCAGTACCTCGTCTCCTACCTTCCGAGCTTCACAGAAGCTCTTCTGCAAACCTCCCAGAACTAGCACTCCTGGAGGTAAGAATATTGCGGAGACATGGCTTAACCACAGCCTGGGGGATGTTTCCAGAATGAGATTTTCACTCTGCAGCAGAGTTCGAGTCTCCGTCCGGCACACAGTTTTAATCTGCCAGGAAGTTTCATATCAGCGCACACTCTGCTGCAGAGTGAAAATCTCATTCTGGAAACATCCCTCAGGCTGTGGCTAAGCCATGTCTCCACAATCTCCTTTCTTCCAGGAGTGGTACCGCAAGGTTCGCAGGAGAGCTTCTGTGACGTTTGGAAGGCAGCAGACGTGATACTGGCAGAAGTAAAGCTGTGGGGACGGAGCCTGAGTCGTGCTTGGGTAGCTCAGATGGTAGAGCACTTGTCCGCGAAAGGCAAAGGTCCCGAGTTCGAGTCTCGGTCCAGCACACAGTTTAACTCTGCCAGGAAGTTTCATATCAGCACACACTCCGCTGCGGAGTAAAAATCTCATTCTGGAAATAACTCTAGTTTGTTTGTCCCGGGGGGAAACATCCAATGATACCACACTCGACCCGCCACCCCACGTCGTGCGTGGGTGACGGGGGCAACTTTGGGATCTTCAATGGGAACAGCCGTTTTTTACTGCAGATTACGATTCCAAACAAAATTTACATACGTTTTGTCTGAAGCACTTTCTTCGTTTCGCCATAGATGGTGCTGTGATTGGAGGAACAGAAATGGATACACAATCGTAATTTACGACGTCCTACTCAATGGCCCTTCAATATCCAATGGCACTAGGGACCTCACTTTCATGATGCGAGGTTAGGACGGGCCAGTGTTTCATAAATTCTAATTGAAACCCCTTTCGCAATTTGTATTCCTCCGACATATCGAACAGGAGACTACCGGACGCGCCACTGTGGGCGTGGCTCGAGGTGAACGTTACTCTAGTACCGGTATTTTCTGTCCCAAAACTGTCCGATATTCGCGTCCATTCAACGTGCCGTCGATAAAATGCGGACTAATGAGTTTCTTCCCCATGACGACGCACCGTACGTTAAGCGACCAAGGACGTCGTTGATCAACTTGCCCTAACCAGTGGAGATTATCTACACTCCAGTAATGCATGCTATGGCGGTTAACGTTACCATAGTTTATGAATGTAGACTCGTCGGAAAATAGTGCCTCAGCAAAGAACGTAGCGGTTGTTTGCATTTGCTGACGTCCCCACTCACAAAACACTATCCGGTTATGGAAATCGGCGCCACGAAGTTTTTGATGCAGAGACATGTGATATGGATGACACCTACTACGATGCAGTATGATGACAAAACTACCTACGGACAAATCGGAATCACAATGTAAGTGCTGAACGCTTATCCGTGGGTTGTGTGCACTGCCATTAGCTTCTCCTGTGACACGTTTGCTTCGTTTCCTTTTGCCGGACTGTACGTTACCATCAGACATAAAGCCGTTCACGACCTTGCAAAAGAACGAACGAGGGCGAGCTTTCTCTGGAAAACGCTCAGCATACAAGCAACAGCATCCTCAACATATGTTTCTCCTACATTCTCTGAAAATAGGACCATTCCATTTTTTTCTTCTGTGGTTGCAACACTCATCGTCCACTTGCAAGACTATTCTCAAAATAACAGGTACGTGTACTGGCAAAAAACACTGCGCAGATATTGTAATGTTTAGAGCCGCTATCCGTTCTACGTCTGCGCAGTACGTGAGCTCAGGTACTGCGTGTTATGATACACCGTAGTTCACTAAACGGCCACTGCGGCGCGTCGAGCTGTCCCCTGTTCGACATGTCGGCGGCATACAAAGTTGCGAATGGGGTTTCCAATTAGAAGTTATGAAATACTGGACTCCCCTACCCTCGTAGCATGGAAGTGGGGTCCACGTGCCATTGGATATTCAAGGGCGATTGTGTAGCATTCCGTAAGTTACGATTTTGTACCCGTTTCTGTTCCTCCGATTACAGCGCCATTTGTAGCGAAACGATGAAAATGCTTCACACAAAATATATGTAGATTGTACCGTTGAATCATAATCTGCAATAAAAAGATTGGTGTTCCCACTGAATATTTCAAAATTGTCCCGCCGTCACCCACGCACTTTATGGGGTGGCTCGTCGAGTATGGTATCGTTAGCCATCCCCCTCTGAGACAAACAAATTGGAATTTTAAAAAAATGGCTCTAAGCACTATGGGACTTAACATCTGTGGTCATCAGTCCCCTAGAAATTAGAACTACTTAAACCTAACTAATCTAAGGACATCACACACATCCATGCCCGAGGCAGGATTCGAACCTGCGACCGTAGCGGTCACGCGGTTCCAGACTGAAGCGCCTAGAACCGCACGGCCACACCGGCCGGCAATTAAAACTTTTCTTGATTCAATGTGCAGTTTTCGAGATATTCAATGCCTTCAGTTACAATGAACACCCTGTATACAATCCCGATTTCTCCGAATGCGACTTCCATACTTTCGGAGTCTTGAGGAAAGATAAAATGTTGCCTCATTCTTGACTTTCTTCCCTGTGAGATGTTCTGGGTTCGTCAGAGGTAGTGCAGTCTGCCTGCCACACTCAGCACCAAAACGAAAAAATCTCCCAGCGATATGACGCCTTCAAAAAACTATTCATTCACACGGGAAATAACAACCAAATCTTTCAACTGAAAAACCCTCGAATTGATCTCAGTGGGGATACGCACATTGCAAATGATCGCTATCTTAATGGAAACACGGATTGAAACATACTGGTGTAACAATATATTTATAAGATTTTCAATAATGAAGGGTTGCCTGCTCTAAGTCATGAAGTTGAGCTAAATAAGTTAAATGAATCACTTTTAATTAATCTAGTTTATTTCGTTAATGTAGAGTATACAATATAACCTGAGGTTACTGATATTTAATTCGTATACACGACTGATCTGTGGGTAACATCTATGAAAGAGTTTTCGCATACTACCTGTAACAAAAATGTTGTGCCTCCAACCATCGGCTAGTTGGTAGTTGATGGTGGGAGTTACAACATTGTTGTTACAGGTAGTACGTGAAAACCAGTTCATAGACGTTGGTCACTGATTAATCGTGTATACGATTGGAGTTACCCCCCACAGCGTCAATTAAGGCCTGTAGATCGTGTACTGAAGCACCGAAAATGGTAGACATACAATAAATAACATGGTAAGGATAGTTGTAGCGTCCCATTTTATCACATAAGTGAACGGTCGAAGCCCTCAAACCTCCAATCAGAAAGATGGACATACAAAAACTATTCCCGATTTATTTATGAGCAACTGAAACCAGTAACAGTGAAATCTGCCACTGAACATGCCGGTGACGGTCTAATAAATCTGAGCAGCTCATAAATGCATTTTAAGAAAAACTGTTCAATACTAATTCCCAATTCTGAATTAATACAAACGCATCACAAGCTGCGATTCAAAGGACGCTCAAGTTCAAGTTGCGCAGAGGTGAGAGGACTGCACTGCTGCGAGATTGCGACACTCAGTCAAACAGTAAATCCGTCCAAGGCTGACAACCAGCGTTTCGGTGACTGAAAATCGGAACTAGTGGACACAAGCCCCGCTCTCCGAAACCTCTACCAACCACACTCTCTCGCTCCAGAACACCACGTCCTCAAGGGAAGAGACTATCACGATTACCACCCTGACAACACAGGATTTTTGTTTGCAGCACAATTCGCAGGGGAAAAACTGTTAAAATTCTTCAATAGTGCCCACTGTGTGTTCCTTAGCTGTCCGAAGGTTGGCACACCGAATGCTATCTCGCCGCTCATTGGGCAAATCATAAATCGACGGGTAGGGAGGGTAGGGGGGGAGGGGGAGGGAAATACACTACTGGCCATTAAAATTGCTACAGCACGAAGATGACATCCTACAGACGCGAAATTTAACCGACAGGAAGAAGGTGCTGTGATATACAAATAATTAGCTTTTCAGAGCATTCACACAAGGTTGGCACCGTTGGCGACAGACACCTACAACGTACTGACATGAGGAAAATTTCCAACCGATTTCTCGTACACAAACAGCAGTTGACCGGCATTGCCTGGTGAAACTTTGTTGTGATGCCTCGTGTAAGGAGGAGAAATGCGTACCATCACGTTTCCGACTTTGATAAAGGTCGGATTGTAGCCTATCGCCATTGCGGTTTATCGAATCGCGACATTGCTGCTCGCGTTGGACGAGATCCAATGACTGTTAGCAGAATATGGAATCGGTGGGTTCAGGAGGGTAATACGGAACGCCGTGCTGGATCCTAACGGCCTCGTATCACTAGCAGTCGAAATGACAGGCATCCTATCTGCATGGCTGTAACGGATCGTGCAGCCACATCTCGATCCCTGAGTCAACACATAGGGACGTTTGCGAGACAATAACCATCTGCACGAACAGTTCGACGACTTTTGCAGCAGCATGGACTATCAGCTCGGAGACCATGGCTGCGGTTACCCTTGCGCTGCATCACAGACAGAAGCGCCTGCTATGGTGTACTCAACGACGAACCTGGGTGCACGAATGGCAAAATGTCATTTTTTTGGATGAATCCAGTTTCTGTTTACAGCATCGTGATGGTTGCATCCGTGTTTGTCGACATCGCGGTGAACCCACATTGGAAGCGTGTATTCGTCATCGCCATACTGGCGTATCACCCGGCGTGATGGTGAGGGGTGCCATTGGTTACATGTATCGGTAACCTCTTGTTCGCATTGGCGTCACTTTGAACAGTGGACGTTACATTTCAGATGTGTTACGACACGTGGCTCTGTCCTTCATTCGATCCCTTCATTTCAGCAGAATAATGCACGACCGCATGTTGCAGGCCTGTACGGGCCTTTCTGGATACAGAAAATGTTCGACTGCTGCCCTGACCAGCACATTCTACAGATCTCTCAGCAATTGAAAACGTCTGGTCAAAGGTGGCCGAGCAACTGGCTCGTCTCAATACTCCAGTCACTACTCTTGATGAACTGTGGTATGGTGTTGAAGCTTCATGGGCAGCTGTACCTGTACGCGCCATCCAAGCTGTGTTTGACTCAATGCCCAGGCGTATCAAGGCCGTTATTACGGCCAGAGGTGGTTGTTCTGGGTATTGATTTCTCAGGATCTATGCACCCAAACTGCGTGAAAATGTAGTCACATGTCAGTTCTAGTATAATATATTTATCCCACGAATACCCATTAATCATCTTCATTTCTTCTTGGTGTAGTAATTTTAATGGCCAATAGTGTACGAAAAAGTTCTCTCGCCACGGAAGCATAAATGTTGGAGTCGCATATTTCAGTGCCCTGCAGAGGGTGCCGATTCGTCAACGCCTGCCAACACTTCCGGGACTCAACGGAATTTCGCAACTTCAAAACCCGCCCTGTGGCCTGCCGACAAACGAGAGCTGTGACAAGCATTCTATGCGTTGTTGGAATTTCGCGGCCCTTGAGAAGCTTAGAGAATGACACCTGTGATCAGAAACGACCAGCCCTCCCAGGTACGATGCCAGCTCGCCTGTGCTGTCTCACACAGCAGAACATGTTGTAACTTGGCTCCCAGAGTCATTAGATGTGCCCATTCTCCCAGCACAGTTAAGAAAAGGCTGGTATTTTCAGAAAACAAAAATGGTTCAAATGGCTCTGAGCACTATGGGACTTAACTACTGTGGTCATCAGTCCCCTAGAACTTAGAACTACTTAAACCTAACTAACCTAAGGACATCACACACATCCATGCCCGAGGCAGGATTCGAACCTGCGACCGTAGCAGCCGCGCGGTTCCGGACTGCGCGCCTAGAACCGCTAGACTACCGCAGCCGGCTTCAGAAAACACAAAGGTCGCGTAGTGACCTGTAACAAATCATTCATGTTACAACACATTCGTGGCCGTGGTTTTGCCACACATGGAAAGGTGGCCACGTGGTTACAGTCATGGATTCACAGGCTACTGCAAACATTTTTCCGTGAAGACGCTGATCGTCTTGCAGCCCAGTGGGATAAATGTATTAACAGTTATGGCGACTAATTTTGAAATAATAAACAGTTCACTTATTTTTCCATCTGTCTCATTTTAATATGGCTGGTCCCTATAACTGCTGTCTCATATGACGGTACATCGTTTCCGTACGCTTCCATCATCTCAACACGATATTCCATTTTTTCACCGGGCTGTACCATTGTTTTGGCTCCTGTAGAACCATGCTACATGTACATCTACATGGATCCTCCGCAAATCGCACTTAAGTGCACGGCAGAGGATTCATCGAACGATCTTCAGGATAATTCTCTATTATTCGGCCCTCGAACAACGCGCGGAAAAAACAAACACTTATATCTTTCCGTGCGAGCTCTGATTTGCCTTATTTTTTATAATGATCGTTTCTCCCTGTGTAGGTCGGCCTCAACAAAATATTCAAAGGAGAAAGTTTGAAATTTCGTGAGAAGATTGCGCCGCAACGACAAACGCCTTTGTTTTAATGATGTCCACCCCAAACTTGTGTCATATTATTGGCACTCTCTCCCCTACTTTGCAATAACACAAAGCGTACTGCTCTCCTTTGAACTTTTTCGATGTACTCTGTTAATCCTATCCGGTAAGGATTTCAGAGGGCGCAGCAGTACTCCAAAAGACGACGTACAAGCGTAGTGTAAGCAGTCTCTTTAGTAGATCTGTTACATTTTCTAAGTGGTTTGCCAATAAAACGCTGTCTTTGGTTTCCCTTCCCCACAACATTTTCTACGTGTTCTTTCCGATTTAAATTTTTCTTAATTGTAATTCCTAGATATTTAACTGAATTTACGGACTGATTTATTGTGTAAGTGAAGTTCAACGGATTCCTTTCAGCACTCATACGAATGACCTCACACTCTTCATTACTTAGGGTCATTTGTTAATTTTCACACACTACAGAATTCTTTTCTAAATCGTTTTGCATTATTTTTTTGATATTCTGATGACTTTACTAGACGATAATCGATGGCACCATCTGTAAATAACCTAAGATGGCTGCTGAAATTGTCTCCTAAATCTTTTTTATAGATAAGGAACAACAGAGAGACCATGGGGAACGCCACAAATCACTTCTGTTTTACTCGATGCCTTTCCGTCAGTTACTCCGAACTGTGAACTCTCTAACACGAAATCACAAATCCATTCGCATAACTTGAGACGATATGCCTTAAGCACGCAATTTCACTACACGAGTTACATTCCATTAGGAATGTGGGTGCACTCAACGACTGTGATATGACTTTCAAATGACAGAGCGCAGCAGTCAGCTAGCTGGCCTTGTCTTTCAGGTTTTATTAAGTAATTGTAGATTTCGGCTAGTGCCTAGCAGTTGTCTTTTTTTTATTTTATTTGGGTCATCTGTCTTCTGACTGGTTTAATGCGGCCCGCCACGAATTCCTCTCCTGTGCTAACCTCTTCATCTCAAAGTAGTACTTGCAACATACATCCTCAATTATGTGCTGCGTGTATTCCAGTCTCTGTCTTCCTCTACAGTTTTTGCCCTCTACAGCTCTCTCGAGTACCTTGGAAGTCATTCCCTCATGTCTTAACGTCTCCTATCTTCCTGTCCCTTCTCCTTAACAGTGTTTTCCACATATTCGTTTCCTCTCCGATTCTGCGCAGAACCTCCTCATTCCTTACCTTATCGGTCCACTTAATTTACAGTATTCGTCTGTAGCACCACATCTTAAATGCTTCGAACCTCTTCTGTTCTGGTTTTTTCACAGTCCTTGTGTCACTACCATACGATGCTGCGCTCCAAACATATATTCTCAGAAATTCCTTCCTCAAATTAAGGCCTATGTTTGATACTAGTAGCCCCTTCTTGTCCAGGAATGCCCTTTTTGCCGGTGCTAGTTAAGACGTGAGACACACGCTCAAGGAAACTTCAACTCAGTAAGGACAAGGGGATAATTACCAATCAAACACAAACTCTGGCTTGTAATTTACAACAAGTTTTATTTAACAATTGCACGACAGCAGCAAACTGCTGTTACCCCAGAATAATATACATAATTGTCCTAGAATTTGAAACATTACTAAACAGACAAAATGTTTACGGGTGTCAAAGCCCACCCCAAACAAAAAATAATTTTAGAACCCTCTTTACATAAACCTTAAGTCCCATACATACAATAAACGGATCACTAAGAAAAAGTCCCACAGAAGCAGGACACCTTTTAAGACATAACAGCAGAAACAACTCACAATTTCTCTTTCTGAATAATATATTAAAAACCCAGTAAAATGAAAGGCATGTTTCAGGTACTAAAAAATTTCAGTGACAAGTAATCACACATCAGAGGTGTTCGGAAACTACAACTCAGATCGAGCCTGAATGAAAGCTGAAAGGAACGGTGAAGAAGGAAAGACGGACGTCTCGGCATCACCAAGAACAAATAATAAAATACTCAACTTAAATTCGCCGAAGAAGTGGAGTCTGCTGATAAACATGGCGACCGCGCTATGGGTTACTATGCAAACTGGCCGCCGTCAAGGCGTCTTCCCTCAGTTAAACGACGAGCTACAACTGACGACGCGCACCACTTATTATACCACTGAAACAGCAACATAAAATCACCCAGCAACTGGGCAATATCCAGAGTAATACAATCTTTAGAACATTAGAAAAATTTCAAAACTGGAATACGGCCACAAGAGATCCACAAGCCATTCGCATTCAGCACTTCCTACTAAGATGAAATATTGGTGTACACAAATTACTTCCACAACATTTTTCAATAACACGCCGCTATTCCCTCCGGAAATTAATAATTAAAATGTTCACTATATAATCACGTTGCAAACAGTGAAGTTTATAATTATGCCACTGGTTCTGTCCTTCCTCTATTCACAACTTCTGCCAAGAGAAAATAAGCATTATTTCTCAAGGAAATTCCGACGGCGATTATGTAACAATTCGAGGAAACAGGCACACCGTACCATCACTGACGGACCAGAACTTAATCAGGAAAAACAGTCGCTAATTGAAACACAGTAAATGGTTCAAATTGCTCTAAGCACTATAGGACTTAACATCTGAAGTCATCAGTCCCCTAGACTTTGAACTACTTAAACTTAACTAAACTAAGGACATCACACATAGCCATGCCCGAAGCAGGATTCGAACCTGCAACCGTAGCAGCACCGCGATTCCAGGCTCAGCAGCCTAAATATTGCAAGTGTGTCACGCTAATTCAGGTGACTTCCTTACCAGGCTAATCGCCATGGGCAAGTGTTGGGTGTATCACTATGACCCCAACATACAGGAACAAAGCATACGATAGGAACGTGTGGATCACCACCGCCGTAAAAGGCGAAGACCCAACAATCGGGCAAGGTGATTCCGAGTGTTTTTTGAGACTTTTATCATGTGCTGCTAACAGCTAACAGATTATGCTGCAAAGGGGCTAACCGTCACAGGGGAACACTGTTCATATCTCCTGACGACGGTAGGAAGCGATGGAAAAACCAGTCCACGGGTAAGTTTTTGCTCCTCTGCGAAGTCCAAGCTCATTCTGAGCAAGATTCAATCACATATGATGCCTCTCTGGGTTATCAAACATTGCCTCACCATCCTTCCCCTCCATATTCTCCTTCCTCAGATTAAGAAATACCGCGTGGCAGGCATTTTCAGAATGACGACCACATGATTTTCTGAACAGCCAAAATGGAGACTTCTAAAGCCAGGGTCTTTACCAAGTAATCCGTCTTTGGGATAAATGGGTAAGCCGGCCTTGGTGGCCGAGCGGTTCTAGACGCTACAGTCTGGAACCGAGCGACCGCTACGGTCGCAGGTTCGAATCCTGCCTCGGGCATGGATGTTTGTGTTGTCCTTAGGTTAGTTAGGTTTAAGTAGTTCTAAGTTCTAGGGGACTGATGACCTCAGAAGTTAAGTCTCATAGTGCTCGGAGCGATTTGAACCATTTTTTTTTTATAAATGCGCAACACTGAAGCTGCCACAGCTACCCGTATTAATGACACAGAGCTTACTATTGACCACGTAGACAATAAATTTGATAATTTGATGAACAACAAAACAATGTGAACATTAGTGATTGAAATTAAGAAAACCAGAACTCGGGTAATACTCTTTAACCTAAAAGCCACTGTGTTTCCATACCTGTACGATCTCTGAGTTGTTTTTATTTTCTGCTATTGTTGTGTGTGATAGAGGAATTAACTAACTATGCACAACTTATAAGATTTTGAGCATGTTGTTGCTGAAGCGGTTAACACCATACGTCCATGAGGTATCTGGATTCCAGCAAGCAGGATTTGGAATTGGAAAATCAATCGTAGACCAACTACATATAATAAGGAAAGCGCTTTCAAAGATCTGGGAATTTCGCTGAAATGTCCTCTGTCTTTTTGTGGACTTCCAAAACGGGAATGGCAGTGTGAACGGGCAAGCAACTTAGCAAGAATTTGAAAGGACGCAGTTCCCAGAAAAGTAATAAACATAATACGACCATGGATAAAAGAGACAACGTGCACTGTCCGAGTGAATGTAAAGCCGCCAAAGAAGTTCAAGGTGAGGACTGGAATACGATAGGGAGACTGCCAATCCCCATCCCCTTCCCTTTCTGTTTAATCTGGTTCTGGAAAGAACACTGAGAAAGGTAACAATCCTGGAAACAGGTACACGAATGGGTAGAAGAATCAACACTCTGGCCTTTGCGGATGATACAGTTTTAATTGCACAGTATGAGCACAATCTAGTTCAGGTCGCAAGAGCGTTAATGAAAGAGGCAGTGAGAGAAGGTTTGAATATAGATAAGATCAGATCCGTCGCAGTGAGAACGACGACAGGCTTTTAAATGCGTAGCAGCCGCGTGGTTCCGGTCTGAAGCGCCTAGAACCTCTCGACGACAACGGCCGGCTGAAACACAATACAAATCCACGATTATCTTCATCTGGTAACAGTAACACATTAATAATAAACTTCTCATATTCTCTCACGTTTGACCGAGCGAGGTGGCGCATTGCTAAGACACTGGACTCGCCTTCGTGAGGACGACGGTTCAATCCCACGTCCGGCCAACCTGATTTAGGTTTTCCGTGATTTCCCTAAATCACTCCAGGCTAATGTCGGGATGGTTCCTTTGAAAGGGCACGGCCGACTTCCTTCCCCATCCTTCCCTAATCCGATGAGACCGATGACCTCGCTGTCTGGTCTCCTTCCCCCAAACAACCCAACTCTCTCACGTCGCTCAGCAGCACAGACGAGACCAGGGCCGTCTCACTAGACGGAGAACACACTCGTCGACCGGACGCACGTCTCCGACCGCAGCCCCACTGCCCATGTGACAGAAAGAGGCAGAGCAGTCGCAAAAGCGACCACCGACAACCAGACTGCACACCGGAGCGCCAACCAACCGACCAAAAACCAGTCCTCTCCCCACAGCGTCCTGCGCTTAAATAGCCGAAAAGCGACCAAAGAGGAAAACCGCGGCCACGCGATATAGGGTCGACCGCAGAGATCGTAACCGAATACAGAGAAGCGAATGGCGCCACATATCACTTATCTGCTTTTGATACCCTCCATGCTCCGTCCGCCACTGGTTGTTTTGATGCCTAGGTAGCAGAATTCCTTAGCTTCATGTACTTCGTGACCATCAATCCTACTGTTAAGTTTATCATTGTTGTCATTTCTGCTACTTGTAAATAAAAAAAATTGTGGTAAGATCTTATGGGACAAAACTGTTTAGATCATTGGTCCCTAAGCTTACACACTGTAAGTAGGCTGTTTAGGTTTTTTATTGGTAACGCCACCTCTGTATGAAAATCACTGGCTGTGCTGTGTGCAGTCTGTGGCTGCTTTGCATTGTTGTAATACTCGCCATTGTAGTGTCGGGCAGCGGCAGCTGGATGTGAACAGCGCGTAGCGTTGCGCAGTTGGAGGTGAGCCGCCAGCAGTGGTGGATGTGGGGAGAGAGATGGCGGAGTTTTGAAATTTGTCATGAACTGCTATATTTATATATGATGATATCAAGGTAAATACATTGTTTGTTCTCTATTAATATCTTTCATTTGCTAACTATCCCTATCAGTAGTTAGTGCCTTCCATAGTTTGAATCTTTTATTTAGCTGGCAGTAGTGGCGCTCGCTGTATTGCAGTAGCTTGAGCAGCGAAGATTTTTGTGAGGTAAGTGATTTGTGAAAGGTATAGTTTAATGTTAGTCAGGGCCATTCTTTTATAGGGAATTTTGAAAGTCAGATTGCGTTGCGCTAACAAAATATTGTGTGTCAGTTTAAGCACAGTCATGTATAATTGTTCAAAAGGGGACGTTTCAACACTACTTAATCTAACTTAAACTAACTTACGCTATGGACAACACACACGCCCATGCCCGAGTTAGGACTCGAACCTCCGACGGGGAGGAGAGGCACCTGCTACTTCTCATTACTTTCGCCTTTCTGCCATTTACCCTCAACCCGTATTCTGTACTCATTAGACCGTCCATTCCATTCATCAGATCATGTAATTCTTCTTCACTTTCACACAGGATAGCAACATCAGCGAATCGTATCATTGATACCCTTTCACCTTTAATTTTAATTCCACTCCTAAACCTTTCGTTTATTTCCATTATTGCTCCTTCCTTGTAGAGATTGAACAGTAGAAGCGAAACGCTACATCTCTGTCTTACACCCTTTTTAATCCGAGCGTTGACTACTTGAACGAACTGTGACAGAATCCCAAACAACAGGGGACTGACATACTAAACTATAATAAATTCAGCCCGAACAGGCCTTGGAAGGCCCAACGGAACCGACCGGTCACCGTGTCATCCTCAGCCCACAGGCGCCACTGGTTGCGGATATGGAGGGGCACGTGGTCAGGACATCGCTCTCCCGGCTGTATGTCAGTTTACGAGGCCGGAGCCGCTACTTCTCAATCAAGTAGCTCCTCAGTTCGCCTCACAAGGGCTGAGTGCACCCCGCTTGCCAACAGCGCTCGGCAGACAGGATGGTTACCCGTCCAAGTGGTAGCCCAGCCCGACAGCACTTCGGTGATCTGACGGGAACCGTCTTACCACTGAGCAAGGCCGTTGGGCTTTACTGACGTACTAGAACATGCAATGATACCATGAAATTGTGCATTGGTAATGGCTAGGCACTAGCCGGAATCTATAATTGTCTAATAAAACCTGACAGTAAAGGACGGCTGATTGCTGTGGTCTGGCATTTTAAAATTTCACTGCTAGCCGCTACAGTATTATGGTGCTGAAAATTTTGATGTATACCCGGAATGCAGACATGTAAATGCAACCAAACAAAAATTAATTGCATAAATTTATTTTTAGGTGGTAATTAAGCCATTATGGCGGCCCACCGTACCTGAATGCGTTCATACGTTCCTTAAATGGAGCACAAAAGCACGCCACGTGGCTTTTTCTCCCTGCTGCCCTCGGGCCCCCCTCCACTGTGCCGTTGGTTCACGGCGCCAGTCGTCTCGAGACACGGCGTCCTGTTATCTCCTTAAGAGCAAGTAATTACGAAGAACTTGCCCGCGACGTCAGGCACGGGCGAAAACTCCGGCGTGCCCCGACATCGCTGCGTGGGCGGAGGCTTTGCTGAAGGCGGTGCTGCGTGGCGGCCTCTGTCTTCTTCCGGCTCAGCGACTCGTCAGCAGACGGATGGCAGCTGCTGATGGGGGAGGGGGGAAACTGTCAGTGGCACTGCCTCCAGAAAGACTCGAGGCGGACCCTCTGTAGAGATACACGGGACCTGCGTTCCAGCTCTGAGGCGCAAGGAGCAACACAGCCTTTATGTAAGTCTGCAACCTTTCTCTGATGCAACAGTGGTCTAATCTTCTACGATAACATGTTTTACAGTTGCACTATTTCTGAAAGATGTACACATCACGTACTTGCGTTTCTCTGGCCAGGGAAACGGTGGGAGGAGGGGGTGGGGGTCAACAGAAAAAGCTAGATCAGATAGGTTAAAGTCAACAGTCTAGATCGCAATAATATTTGTGAGCCGTGCGCGGCTCGCGGTCATGCCGTTTATTGCTCGTCATCTTGTTTTTATCGTTCT
This sequence comes from Schistocerca americana, assembly GCF_021461395.2. NCBI lineage: Eukaryota > Metazoa > Arthropoda > Insecta > Orthoptera > Acrididae > Schistocerca > Schistocerca americana. The sequence continues at coordinate 210,831,979 of NC_060124.1, read as the reverse complement.
GTCGCCTCTTTCTTATTCAATTTTTTGGTGTCACTAACAAGGGAACCTCCCCATCGCACCCCCCTCAGATTTTGTTATAAGTTGGCACAGTGGATAGGCCTTGAAAAAATGAACACAAATCAATCGAGAAAACAGGAAGAAGTTGTGTGGAACTATGAAAAAAATAAGCAAAATATACAAACTGAGTAGTCCATGCGCAAGATAGGCAGCATCAAGGATAGTCTAAGTTCAGGAGTGCCGTGGGCCCGTGGTTAGCGTGAGCAGCTGCGGAACGAGAGGGCCTTGGTTCAAGTCTTCCCTCGAGTGAAAAGTTTAATTTTTTATTTTCAGACAATTATCAAAGTTCACGCACTCACACATAATCAACTTCGCTCTCCAAAATTCCAGGACATGTTCAGATTTGCTTGGACATATGCAGGATTTGACGGTCTACACACGGAAAAATTTGAAAACGTTAAAAACATATGTTTTGACATAGCACAGGGAAAACTGTGCGACTGTGAAACATTTGTTGCAGTTTATGTGACAAACTCTTACGTTTTCATTACTTTTTTGGGAGTGATTATCACATCCACAAGAAAACCTAAATCGGGCAATGTAGAAGTATCTTTTTATCCATTCGCTGTCCGCCCCAGTAGCTGAGTGGTCAGCGTGACGGATTGCCGTCCTCTGGGCCCGGGTTCGATTCCCGGCTGGGTCGGAGATTTTCTCCGCTCAGGGACTGGGTGTTGTGTTGTGATCATCATCATTTCATCCCCATCCGGCGTGCAGGTCGCCCAATGTGGCGCCGAATGTAATAAGACCTGCGATATGGCGGCCGGACCTGCCCCGCGAGGGGCCTCCCGGCCAATGACGCCAAACGCTCATTTCCATTTCCATCCATTCGCTAAGCGTACAAGTTAAGTGGGTCGACAACATATTCCGGTTATGTGACGCACATGCCGTCACCAGTGTCGTATAGAATATATCAGACGTGTTTTCCTGTGGAGGAATCGGTTGACCTATGACCTTTCGAACAAATGTTTTCGGTTCCCATTGGAGAGGCACGTCCTTTCGTCTACTAATCGAACGGTTTTGCGGTGCGGTCGCAAAACACAGACACTAAACTTATTACAGTGAACAGAGACGTCAATGAACGAACAGACAGATCATAACTTTGCGAAAATAAAAAAGTAAACTTTTCACTCGAGGGAAGACTTGAACCAAGGACCTCTCGTTCCGCAGCTGCTCACGCTAACCACGGGACGACGGCGCTCCTGAGCTCAGACTCTCCTTGATGTTGCCTATATTCCGCATGGACTACACAGTTTGTATATTTTGTTTATTTTTTTCATAGTTCCACACAACGTCTTCCTGTTTTCTCGATTGATTTGTGTTCAGTTTTTCAAGGCCTATCCACTGTGCCAACTTATAACTAAATCTGATGGGGGTGCGATGGGGAGGTTCCCTTGTAAGTTGTTGTTTTGCTTGCCCGTGAGTGGCAGCAGCAGCGCTCATCGATAAGTGCTCTGTCGTACTATCTCTGGAGCGACCGTTTGTATTTCCGGGTCGTGGTCTGTCTGGAGGCAGTCGGGGACGGAGCGCCACTGAGGTGCGGACAGCTAGTGCTCGCCGACCGCTGGCGACACGCATGAACTGTCCGACGGAAGGAGATTGGAGCGGGAACGACCGTTGGTTGGTCGTTCGGTTGGTCGTCTCATCGGGAGAGGTATGTTTGGTCTTTTGACCGTTTCTGGGCCTAGTCAGTTGGTCATCTTGCCGGACGTGGCTCGGTTCCTTCCTTGTGCAGAGACGTCGTGGCCAGTGGGCCAGAGTTACCTCTCCATGATTGCATCCGATTCAGTGTGCCCGGGTCGCCGTGTCTCCGAGTTCCGAGCGGACATCAGTCGGGTTGGAGCTGCAGTGAGCTCCGGACAGCCAAGACTCGCCCGACCGTTGCCGACACACATAACTTGAGTGAGAACGACCTTGGTTGGTCGTTCGGTCGGTTGTGGAAACTGTGTGTGTCGAGTTGCCATTCGTCCTTGTTGTTCCACAGTGATTGCTTTTACGATTGTTCGAGTTCTTGTGCAAGTGTTTACGTAGAACTGTGTGTAGCTTCTGTGATTTCCACTGAGCAGATGAATACTGCAGTAGGGGTAGTTGCGACAGAACAGCGAGGAAGTCTCCACGGCGTGTAGTTCGACGGCTTGATGTTGTTCTCTCTTTTTTTTTTCTTTGAATGTTTATTGTGCCTTGACTGTGTTTAGACGCCAATTATTAAGACATAGTCCAGCTGTGGTCCTCGTCCTCGCTGATATTTTTGGTTGTCGTGTCGTTGGTCGGGTAGAAGGGAGTTGATTAGGTTGTTGATTGGTTCTTCAGCCGTTCCTAGGTCGTGCTGCCACCCGATTGTTTAGTGTTACGCTTGGCACCTGTCTCACCTAAACTGTGGTTAGTTTCCTCACCAGGCCGACCCTTGGAACACTTCTGAGCAACATTGTTCTGTTGTTTGGGATTGTAATTTTCTCTAGTCTCAAGTACTGTGCGGGGCCTTTAGCCGTGTATTAATTTGTCTGTTCTATGTTCAGTATATGACCTTCAGCCGAACCTTATGTGAAGTATTTTAAGATTAGGCCTTCAGCCATATTTTATCTAAAATTCTTGTTTGCTCTGTATTTAGGCCCTCAGCCGCGTTTGTTTTAAAATCTGTGGCTTTCGGCCGTAATATCTAAATTCCTGTCTGTAAGGTTTCTCTTTAATCACCATTCTTAAAATGGCCTTCAGCCGTACTGTGTAAATGCTTATCTTAAGGCTTGTCTTTAATTATTTTGAATAATTGTCTGGGCCTTCAGCCGTCAAGATATTTCGTGTTTTCTTAAGATGGTTTTCTGTTGTACTGTGTAAATGCTTGTCTTTAAAGGCTGCCTTTTATTATGTTGAAAATTATTGGGCTTTCAGCCGAGGAATTAATTTAAATTTTCCTTAATATGGCTTTTAGCCGAGATTCGTAAATGCTTGCCATTTAAAGAATTTCCTTGCTGATCTGAAATATTGTTTGGGCCTTTAACCGAGAAGATATTTTAATTTTCTTAAGTAAGGCCTTCAGCTGTTTGTCTAAATTCTGGTGCCTTAAAAGGAATTATTTAAGGATATTTTAATGTTACTTAAGTAAGGCCTTCAGCCGTTTCTCTAAATCCCTGTGTTTTAAAAGGAATTATTTAAATCTTATTATTGAGAAGTTACTTGGGTCCTCAGCAGTGAATTGATCCTTGTTGTTTTAAAGAGAGAACTGTGCATTGGTTTTCGAGGAATAAAGCTGTGTGTTCTTGTGTAGCTAACAGTAACTGATCTTGGCCCCTTTCTACAACCTGATCCGCTCTGTCCTGCGAAACCAGATTTCAATTTGTCTATTTACCGGTTTCGGCTTATGTTAAAGCCACCCTCAGAATTTTTGGCCTTGCAAGGGTAGGAACAGCAAAGTTACAAACAGTACAATTACATATGGCGTTAAAATAAGATAGAGAAAAGAATTAACGCATCCTAATGTTTCTAAGACCTAGCCTTTTAGCATCAGATTACTAACGACACCATGTCATATATATGTATTCAAGTTTCTGGAAGCCCTTGGCATGGAAACGTTCACACAGAGCTGCCGCTCTGTCACTGTGGCATCTTGACAACAGCCGCTGCTCTAGTGGTCTCACTAATAGCGCTGGAGGATACTAAATAAATTTCCTACAGAGTTTGTTTACGAGTCGCCGGCACAAACGTCTTTGATTACATCCACATGAATCGATACCTTGACCGTAGTAGGCGTCCGCTGGCATACATCTTTAGCTTCTCAACTACCACTTCGGCCTTTACGTTACCATGACAACGGTGTCTTTCCCAGTACACACTTCTGCGGTATCATGCCGTCCATCTTAGTCCTCACATTGTCTAAGCAATGGCGTCATTTTGAATTCTTACCAGTGGGCACTGCCTAGCAAATATACAACGATGTGTATACAGGGTGGTCCATTGATCGTTACCGGGCCAAATATCTCACGAAATAAGCGTCAAACGAAAAAACTATAAAGAACGAAACTTGTCTAGCTTGAAGGGGCTAATGGTTGGCCCGCTAGATGGCGCTGCCATAGGTCAAACGGACATCAACTGCGTTTTTAAAATAGGAACCCCCATTTTTATAACATATTCGTGTAGCACGCAAAGAAATATGAATGTTTTAGTTGGACCACTTTTTTCGCTTTGTGGTAGATAGTCACAAACATATGGCTCACAATTTTAGACGAACAGTTGGTAAAGGTAGGTTTTTTAAATTAAAATACAGAACATAGGTACATTTGAACATTTTATTTCGGTAGTTTCAATGTGATACATGTACCTTGTGAACATATCATTTCTGAGAACGAATGCTGTTACAGCTTGATTACCTGTAAATACCATGTTAATGCAATAAATGCTCAAAATGATGTCCGTCAACCTCAACGCATTTGGCAATACGTGTAACGACATTCCTCTCAACAGCGAGTAGTTCGCCTTCCGTAATGGTCGCACATGCATTGACAATGCGCTGACGCTTGTTGTCAGGCATCACGATAGCAAATATCCTTCAACTTTCCCGACAGAAAGAAATCTGGGGACGTCAGATCCGGTGAACGTGCGGCCATGGTATGGTGCTTCGACGACCAACCCACCTGTCATGAAATATGCTATTCAATACCGCTTCACCCGCACGCGAGCTATGTGCCGAACATCCATCGCGTTGGAAGTTCATCGCCATTCTGTCATGCAGTGAAACGTCTTGTAGTAACATCGGTATAACATTACGTAGCAAATCAGCATACATTGCACCATTTAGATTGCCATCGATAAAATGAGGGCCAATTATCCTTCCTCCCATAATGCCGCACCATACATTAATCCGCCAAGGTCACTGATGTTCCACGTGTCGCAGCCATCGTGGACTTTCCGTTGCCCAATAGTGCATATTATGCCGGTTTACGTTACCGCTGTTGGTGAATGACGCTTCGTCGCTAAATAGAACGCGTGCAAAAAATCTGTCATCTTCCCGTAATTTCTCTTGTACCTAGTGGCAGAACTGTACACAACGTTCAAAGTCGTCGCCATGCAATTCCTGGTGCATAGAAGTATGGTACGGGTGCAATCTATGTTGATGTAGCATTCTCAACACCGGCGTTTTTGAGATTCCCGATTCTCGCACAATTTGTCTGCTACTGATGTGCGGATTAGCCGCGACAGCAGCTAAAACACCTACTTGGGCATCATCATTTGTTGCAGGTCGTTGTTGACGTTTCACATGTGGCTGAACACTTCGTGTTTCCTTAAATAACGTAACTATCCGGCGAACGGTCCGAACACTTGGATGATGTCGTCCAGGATACCGAGCAGCATACATAGCACACGCCCGTTGGGCATTTTGATCACTATAGCCATATACGAACACGATATCGACCTTTTCTGCAATTGGTAAACGGTTCATTTTATCACTGGTAATGTATCACGAAGCAAATACCGTCCGCACTGGTGGAATGTTACGTGATACCACGTACTTATACGTTTGAGGCTATTACAGCGCCATCTATCACAAAGCGAAAAAAGTGGTCCAACTAAAACATTCATATTTCTTTACGTACTACACGAATATGTAATAAAAATGGAGGTTCCTATTTTAAAAAAAAGCAGTTGATATCCGTTTGACCTATGGTAGCGCCATCTAGCGGGCCAACCATAGCGCCATCTGGTTTCCCCCTTCAAGCTAGACAAGTTTCGTTCTTTGTAGTTTTTTTGTTTGACACTTATTTCGTGAGATATTTGGCCCGGTCACGATCAGTGGACCACCCTGTATAAGAGGGGTGCCCAGAAAGTAATGTACCTCATTTTTTTCTTCAGCAGTTCTTTATTGAACATAATGAGAACTAGACACACGAAAGAATGGTGTTTTATCTACACACCCTACCTTTCCACGTAATCTCCATCCCGTTCTATGGCCTTCCTCCAACGCGAAACAAGGGCGTGTATTCCCTGTCGGTACCAATGCTTGTCCTGATGGCAGAGCTAGTGCTTCACCTCCGCATCGCTTTCAAAATGTCTTCCACGAATGGCATCCTTTAATGGCAAACGACAACATCAGCTCGCTGCAACACAGCCGTGGGTGGTCTCCCCTACCGCTGTAAATTGTAGAGCTCCGACGAATCGCCTTCTGATGACCTCACCCTCTGTTCTCGTGACTAACTGTACCTCTTTTGGACAGCAGATGGTCCATAGACTTTGCACAAGCGTTTGTGAATATCCCCTACAGGTTCTTTCTCTGCAGTGAGAAACTCAATGACGGCGCATTACTCGTACGTACAGCACCTACAGACGCCATTTTGAAACTGTCCTGCAGCTACGCTATCTCTCGAAAGTGACGGAAACATGGCGCGCTCACTCAGGAGACTTCAAATAATACATACATAACGTTTCACATTCCTAACATTGTTTTTGGCTAAGAAAGAAAATGCTGTGATTTACTTTCTGGGCAACCCTCGTATTTTAATGGTTGTACCTTTTAACATAATTTTACCTGCCATTATGTCTTTATTTTATGTGATATCTATATGTGCATATGATAATCGCTCTCTACTTTCTTCGTTTTTCAACAAAACATTAACAAGGACGATGTGTTTGTCTTTCACACCAGTGTCAGTAGATTGCACTGCTTCTTATGTTGTTTTGTAAGTTTGTTTATTTTATTTTAACGTAAATGACTACTTGTCTGATACTTAATAATGCTTTAACTTCTCATGCTCTCGTACGTGGTCTACGAGAACTTACTGTGTAAAGTTCATACAGCAAAGACATTTCAGTTCTTGTGAAGCGGTTGCCATTGGCTGATAATAACGTAATCCAGGGCTTCCCAACGTGTGGTCCCTTAGGGGTCCGCCGGCTCTTTCTAGGGGGTCCGCAGCCACCTTTGACCAAATCGTGTAAAATAATGAGTAAAATTATTGAATAAAAATGTGAAAATCAAATTAATCACTTTTTTTTCGTGTGTAAAACATGTGTACTTTTACTTCAGGTCGTATTCCCAAGCAGCGTTTGCGGTTCCTAAGTGAGAACACATACACAGTTTAGTGCCGGTGAATGCGGCTTCTCTGATCGACTGTTTCGCAACAATACGGGGGTCGTTTGTGCGCCGGCTCACGGCGCTAGATGCGCTGAAACCTTTTACGTATGCGCGGGGCGAGCTTTGTCGACCAATCACAGCACTCGCTGGCACGTATGCGGCCCCAGGCATCGTTAAATGTTAAACTTGCTTTGTCAGTGCACTACCTACTTCATAAGTCGATTTTCGACCCGTTTATTACTTCTAAAATGGATCCATGGTTGAAGTCAGGATCATTGAAGAAGGGTGCGGTTTCTCCATCGCCTTCACAACAAGGGAAGTTTCCAGTTGAAATGAATGAGGAGGGAGGACGACCAAAGAAAGAACATTCACAAGAAGCTCCAAAGACTATTGATACTTCGGGGTGAGGGGAATGGGGGCTCATTGGAAATATGGCACTTGCATTAAGAAGCTTTCAGTTCTCATGGGTTTCGCTCTGAAATCTAAAGATATTGTGCTCTTGATTGACTAGGGGTCCGCCAAGGATTTTCGTATGTAGAAGGGGTCCGCCAAGGATTTTCGACTGTAGAAGGGGACCGCCAGCTGAAAAGGTTGGGAAGCGCTGACTTAATCCATAGTCGGCAGGCGAATAGCACACTATATAACCCATGGCTCCTCAGCCATCAGTCACGGTGTACGATCGTGGTATCACGAGAAAACCGACGAGCCACCAGCACCAGCCATAGGGGTACACGCTACAGTCTTTCTTTATTTTCTTTTAACGCCATATGTAATAGTACTCTTTGTAATTTTGTTACGGCTTTTCTCTGTCTTATTTTAACGATATCGAGTGTTGATTTTAACCTAAATATAGCACCAGATCTCTGCACTTGATACACAATGTTGTCTAAATTTATAGATCAGTTAGGGTGCCCAGTACACATAATCTGGATCATTGATTCCTTCCTTACTGGACGACAACCCTTCGTAAGGAACGGAGAAAAGTCCAGCCAGACACATCAGATTGTCGCAGGAGTCCCGCATGGATCAGTTTTAGGTCCCGTCCCTTATACCACATACACGCATGGCATTCCTACGCAGATCGCCGGAGAGATTGCTCTCAATGCCGATGGTATCGCCATATACAAAAGTAGTCACACCCTTCTCAATATACACTCCTGGAAATTGAAATAAGAACACCGTGAATTCATTGTCCCAGGAAGGGGAAACTTTATTGACACATTCCTGGGGTCAGATACATCACATGATCACACTGACAGAACCACAGGCACATAGACACAGGCAACAGAGCATGCACAATGTCGGCACTAGTACAGTGTATATCCACCTTTCGCAGCAATGCAGGCTGCTATTCTCCCATGGAGACGATCGTAGAGATGCTGGATGTAGTCCTGTGGAACGGCTTGCCATGCCATTTCCACCTGGCGCCTCAGTTGGACCAGCGTTCGTGCTGGACGTGCAGACCGCGTGAGACGACGCTTCATCCAGTCCCAAACATGCTCAATGGGGGACAGATCCGGAGATCTTGCTGGCCAGGGTAGTTGACTTACACCTTCTAGAGCACGTTGGGTGGCGCGGGATACATGCGGACGTGCATTGTCCTGTTGGAACAGCAGGTTCCCTTGCCGGTCTAGGAATGGTAGAACGATGGGTTCGATGACGGGTTGGATGTACCGTGCACTATTCAGTGTCCCCTCGACGATCACCAGTGGTGTACGGCCAGTGTAGGAGATCGCTCCCCACACCATGATGCCGGGTGTTGGCCCTGTGTGCCTCGGTCGTATGCAGTCCTGATTGTGGCGCTCACCTGCACGGCGCCAAACACGCATACGACCATCATTGGCACCAAGGCAGAAGCGACTCTCATCGCTGAAGACGACACGTCTCCATTCGTCCCTCCATTCACGCCTGTCGCGACACCACTGGAGGCGGGCTGCACGATGTTGGGGCGTGAGCGGAAGACGGCCTAACGGTGTGCGGGACCGTAGCCCAGCTTCATGGAGACGGTTGCGAATGGTCCTCGCCGATACCCCAGGAGCAACAGTGTCCCTAATTTGCTGGGAAGTGGCGGTGCGGTCCCCTACGGCACTGCGTAGGATCCTACGGTCTTGGCGGGCATCCGTGCGTCGCTGCGGTCCGGTCCCAGGTCGACGGGCACGTGCACCTTCCGCCGACCACTGGCGACAACATCGATGTACTGTGGAGACCTCACGCCCCACGTGTTGAGCAATTCGCCGGTACGTCCACCCGGCCTCCCGCATGCCCACTATACGCCCTCGCTCAAAGTCCGTCAACTGCACATACGGTTCACGTCCACGCTGTCGCGGCATGCTACCAGTGTTAAAGACTGCGATGGACCTCCGTATGCCACGGCAAACTGGCTGACACTGACGGCGGCGGTGCACAAATGCTGCGCAGCTAGCGCCATTCGACGGCCAACACCGCGGTTCCTGGTGTGTCCGCTGTGCCGTGCGTGTGATCATTGCTTGTACAGCCCTCTCGCAGTGTCCGGAGCAAGTATGGTGGGTCTGACACACCGGTGTCAATGTGTTCTTTTTTCCATTTCCAGGAGTGTACATCGCCATCTACAACAACACCTCGACAAGATTACACAGTGGTGTAACAGGTGGAAGATAAAAATCATCCCCACAAAGTACCCCCAAAAATCTATCTCCCTGATCGTCAGCTCACCACTGACGGTAGAGAATTGACCTGCAGAAACTCAGTAATCTACCTGGGCCTTGAAATAGATCGACGACTGACGTGGAACAGGCATCTCATCACCGCAGCAAACAAAGGCTGCGCACTTTTCTGTAGATTGTATCCCCTCTTGAAAGGTGGCGGATTAATCATTCAGTACGAACTCCTCCTCTGGCGCCAGCTCATACTTGCGGTCAGCTTGTATGGCTCGGAGGTGTTGTCTGTGGCGCCAGACACAGCACTACCCTACACTGACATCTCAAAAACGAAACTTTCCGTGTCATCTCAGGCGCTGGCAGATGCGTCCCCAACACACATAAAAGACTTTTTACCCCAACCCACCATTTACACACTTATTCAGGACAACCCCACAAAATTTTACGAAACAACACAAACTTCGTCCCACATTCTCATTCAAAATTTAGGACGCGAACCACCAGAAGCTTCTCACAAACGCCCAAAATTAACCCTTATGCGCCATTTTAGGGACCAAGAACAACACACCAAACACAAACTTACGCACGCAAACACACACACACACAACCCTAATCCTTCATCAAAAAAGATTCCCTAGCGCATTCTGAAGTCAGACGGGCACAGCCCAGTGGTACTTCATACACAACATAAACAACCATAGCCTTCGTCGTAGGCACACTTTCTGTTCTTCTAAAGTGTTTGCGTCATTTTTACTGCCTGACCACAAAAGCACGGCTCACAAGGAACCCCTTGAATGCATGGTCGCAAGTTCAATCTTTACTAAGGCCCATTTGAAAGCGTTGTGTTAGTATCTATGACAGGAGATACGTTAGGTACTAATGACGCACCATGTGAATCAGCAAGGCGGCAGAAAATGAGTGTCCTGGAGGTGCAGAGATCAACCTTCTATGAGATGTAGGTATCACGCTTCACAAAATGGACATTGTCGGCATTCAAAAAATGTTCAAACAAACCATTAACATCGAATGAAAAATGGCGGTCCACAGTGGTCACAAACGTTTGCACCATAAAGATCGAAGGCGAACTCCTTGGCAGTTTTAGTCCTTGCAGGACGTTCAGTTACGTATTCACTCTTAAAGAATGCAAAAAAATGGTTCAAATGGCTCTAAGCACTATGGGACTTAACATCTGAGGTCATCAGTCGCCTAGACTTAGAACTAGTTAAACCTAACTAACCTAAGGACATCACACACACCCATGCCCGAGGCAGGATTCGAACCTGAGACCGTAGCAGCCGCGTGGTTCCGGACTGAAGCGCCTAGAACCGCTCGGCCACCGCGGCCGGCGCTTAAAGAATGCATACAGAATCGTGTTGGTGTAATGGGGTGATGAGAACCGATGGAATGTTATGGCGTGCAATGGAATGTGAAACAGTCTGTCGTGGAACTTATCGTGAAACTGGCTCTCCTCGAAGCCGTAGCTGCAGATGGTGCGATAATATGTTTTGTTTTAGATATTTTGTTTTTATATTTTTATACTTCTTACATTTTTGCATTTTTATTGGTTTAATACGCCTTGCTATCGAGGACTAGGACTTCAGTTGGGTTCTGTTGTTTTGTTGTGGATGTAAGCAGGTAGTTCAGTTTCCTTAGCCGAAAATAATTTTAAGTATGTCTTACTTCTCATAAATGTAATTTTTAATACTTATATTTTCTGTCCCTTGTAACGGATTTAACTCTGAGATCCATTTTGTTAATGCAGTCTCGAAGGTCCAGCCTGCCTGTCCTTGAATCTGGTTTCTACCGCTAGATGTCGCGATCTTCGACTCACCAAGGGGTGGTGCGTGCTCGGCTTCACATCATTCAGTGTTTGGCTAGTGCTGCAACGTGCAGTTGTATTTGACGCCTGTCACTATATTTTAGTATGATGACGACTCCCAAAGATTGTTTGTCTTTTAATTATTTGTTTCCCCCGCGGATTTTGGCGATGGTAGGTTTCTCCTCTTTTGTAGTCTACCAACAATGCGAGCTGTGTTTTAATATACATTGCTTTCATTCTGCAATGTTTTGTGTTCATCGATTTCATCCTATCAAACAAGGATTGTCGATGCTGTCCGGGCTCGCCTTTTGACAGAGTTTTGGATACGTTTTACTGTTCATTCATGGTTCGGATCGGATGGCTTCTGCTGTTTCATCGAAGGTTTTACCGTGGAGCGACATGTTTTTATGCGCACTTGCAACTTGGAAGTCGTGGAACATGAAGTATTAGTTTTGTGAGTACATCGCTTTACTGCCTACTTTGTTCGGTTGGATATGTTGACTATTAGCATTTTTACTTATGTATTTTCATTCTATATGCAGATATGACTTGAAGATATATCTTCAGGGTATGAAAGGGGTCGTAATAAAGTGAAAATACAATAAACAGCTATTGAGGATTTGTACTTTCACTCAGTTTAATAAAGACTATTTTACCATCTCTGATTTTAAATTCTTTGATTGTCCTTCACATTACGTACAAGAGTTGTAGTTTTCGACACGATACTTGCCGACATATATTCATGCGTGGATGTTTGTTCCGAGCTGGAAAATGTTTGAGCAGTGTGCAATAAAATGCGAAAATGTATGTTGGTCAAGGGTCTCTTTGGCGGGAACCCTGACTGATTTTGTCCAGTCACACGAGAGGAAGTGCTAACGATTACGTCACACAGTTTTTATTCATTTTTACAGGGTCATATTTCCATTACTATGGATTATTAGAGTTAGGTTACGAGACAGATGATTAAATCAAGGAATTCCGTAAATAAACGCCCGAGTTGCGGTATACTTTCCTAGCTTTAGCTGTGCGTGTGTGTGTGTGTGTGTGTGTGTGTGTGTGTGTGTGTGTGTGTGTGTGTGTATGCCATATGTAGTGGCCTGCAAAGGACGAATTTGATGAAAGTGATTAAGCTGCTCATTAAGAATGTTGTGTGTTTTGCATCAGTTGCAACAGTTTCAGCATCAGAAAATATGAAAAGTGAAATTTCTGCATTTGTGTGACGTGTCCAGAAAAGAACAACAAACCGCATCGCAACTGTCACGGAACCAAAAAACGTAAACTTGATTTGAGATCAGTGACCGTTTTAATTACGAAAGATTTGTAGTCTGTGCAACTAAGATTTGCGAGTGGAGATACTTTCGTTCGCATATTGTTTCACGAACTAAAATTCATCTCCCCCCGAAACGGTTACGGATGCACTCGTAAAAATCATTGGTAGCGTCGGTAGACAAATCCACGTTAACTGCGACTATATAACCCTTAACAAACGGTTTTAATGGTGATTTTTGGGTGACTGGGATGCTAGTAATCGAAAAGAGTGATTAAACAGGACGACAACAGACTTAATTGAATTATAAAGGCACACCACATGACATTTTCGTGTTTTACCGGTCCAGAGTTTTCGATGGGAAGTGGATGATCGCCAACAGCACACACAGCCTATAATTGGCTCATCCTGAGTTTCATCTCTGCTCAACTGAACCGCTGGCTATGAAGACAAAATTTTGGCACAGAAACGAGCTGTAGACGAGAGCAGAGAATTGATGGAAAGCACAGGCGGCTGCCTTCTATGACGAGGATATTGGAAAGTTGGTAAAACGCTATGTAGAGAAGTAGCTGAAAGATGTAGCTAAACTATTGCAACTAAAACACTTTTGGTTTTCACAGCGGTTTCCATTTCGCGACCGATCGGAGCTTACTTTCCGAATAGCCCTCGTAGTGATCGACGAAATAAGAGTCTTTTTAGTTTCGTACAGTATCACAGAGAGCATTAGTTTCGACTACAATACTATTGTCAACAAGTTTTCTCTACGTAACAAGAATCTTTTATTATAAACAGTCTGAAAGCACGTGCTTGTCTCGCGTCTGCTTAACTTGTCATTTCGATTTTTTTTTATACGAAGTAAAATGTGAGTGCCTGAAAATGACAAACAAGTTTATTTATACCGATAGAAAATGTTCTAAAAGTAATCCCAGTCGTGCAACAATCGCTTCGACTGATAGGCGGAAGCCAGTTAATCGATGTAATCTCGTCAAAATGAGAGTGCTTCGACATCGGTGGAAGAAAGGTCCACGGTAATGTGCTGGCATTTCCGATTAACGGTTTGTTCAGTTTCACTATTAAAAAACACAAGCTGAAACTTCAAACGCTTTTAAAACAATATTTTTCAAGTTTTTGGGAGCTGTAACTCATAAAATACACTCCTGGAAATGGAAAAAAGAACACATTGACACCGGTGTGTCAGACCCACCATACTTGCTCCGGACACTGCGAGAGGGCTGTACAAGCAATGATCACACGCACGGCACAGCGGACACACCAGGAACCGCGGTGTTGGCCGTCGAATGGCGCTAGCTGCGCAGCATTTGTGCACCGCCGCCGCCAGTGTCAGCCAGTTTGCCGTGGCATACGGAGCTTCATCGCAGTCTTCAACATGCCGCGACAGCGTGGACGTGAACCGTGTGTGCAGTTGACGGACTTTGAGCGAGGGCGTATAGTGGGCATGCGGGAGGCCGGGTGGACGTACCGCCGAATTGCTCAACACGTGGGGCGTGAGGTCTCCACAGTACATCGATGTTGTCACCAGTGGTCGGCGGAAGGTGCACGTGCCCGTCGACCTGGGACCGGACCGCAGCGACGCACGGATGCACGCCAAGACCGTAGGATCCTACGCAGTGCCGTAGGGGACCGCACCGCCACTTCCCAGCAAATTAGGGACACTGTTGCTCCTGGGGTATCGGCGAGGACCATTCGCAACCGTCTCCATGAAGCTGGGCTACGGTCCCGCACACCGTTAGGCCGTCTTCCGCTCACGCCCCAACATCGTGCAGCCCACCTCCAGTGGTGTCGCGACAGGCGTGAATGGAGGGACGAATGGAGACGTGTCGTCTTCAGCGATGAGAGTCGCTTCTGCCTTGGTGCCAATGATGGTCGTATGCGTGTTTGGCGCCGTGCAGGTGAGCGCCACAATCAGGACTGCATACGACCGAGACACACAGGGCCAACACCCGGCATCATGGTGTGGGGAGCGATCTCCTACACTGGCCGTACACCACTGGTGATCGTCAAGAGGACACTGAATAGTGCACGGTACATCCAAACCGTCATCGAAACCATCGTTCTACCATTCCTAGTGCTGTTCCAACAGGACAATGCACGTCCGCTGTTCCAACAGGACAATGCACGTCCGCATGTATCCCGTGCCACCCAACGTGCTCTAGAAGGTGTAAGTCAACTACCCTGGCCAGCAAGATCTCCGGATCTGTCCCCCATTGAGCATGTTTGGGACTGGATGAAGCGTCGTCTCACGCGGTCTGCACGTCCAGCACGAACGCTGGTCCAACTGAGGCGCCAGGTGGAAATGGCATGGCAAGCCGTTCCACAGGACTACATCCAGCATCTCTACGATCGTCTCCATGGGAGAATAGCAGCCTGCATTGCTGCGAAAGGTGGATATACACTGTACTAGTGCCGACATTGTGCATGCTCTGTTGCCTGTGTCTATGTGCCTGTGGTTCTGTCAGTGTGATCATGTGATGTATCTGACCCCAGGAATGTGTCAATAAAGTTTCCCCTTCCTGGGACAATGAATTCACGGTGTTCTTATTTCAATTTCCAGGAGTGTATATATGCAGTTACATTTCACTTCTTTATAACTTGTAAGGTGGCGTTTTTTCTACTTAAGTACTTAGGATATTTCCGACAAATTTTTATTTTTATTTTTGCTGCTCGTTTTCATAATGAATTTTTGGTCTAAAAAAATGATTTCCTCTTCCAAGCGCCACTATTTTGCTAAAAACAATTTTTTAAATAGCCCTACGACATTAGACTATACCATCAGTTTCAAAGCAGTTTTTGAAATTTTGATCCAGGTTCAAAATTGTAGCGTTCAGAATTCCCACTAACCACCCTCGCACTCCGTGAATGCCTTTCGTAGATGTCGTCTAGTGTCTTCTGGGTACTAGCTTTTAACTTTAAAAAATACCTAATACAATCTTAAGTGTGTACAATAAAAGTCTAAAGTCAGTTTTGTAATTTGTTTGTTGTTTTATTTAAAAGATCATGAATATTGGTTCCAAAAATGAGTCACCATAGTCTATCCCCGTAAGTATTATGTAAAAGCGTATGAAAAAATTCACCGGTTCACTTTCAAGTTTTTCATATCTTCTTGTTTTCTGTAACCTGAATATATCTCCAGCTCTTCTAGCAGATCCGTTTTATGCCTTCATTTAGTCGGTGGGATACTTCGACATTTCACTCTGCTTCTTCAAATGAATGTCATTGTGTATGTGCCTGGCTGTTGCTGACATTGTGAGTCTGTTGTGTGTGTGTGTGTGTGTGTGTGTGTGTGTGTGTGTGTGTGTGTAGGCTTTAATGTCCTCCTGTATGCCTGGTGTTGAAATCTCGACCTGTTTGTCCTTGGCAGAACATGAAGCGTTCTTGGCATATGATAATACTGCTTTCATGGTTGACACAGTCCTAGAAAGTCCCGGACAGAAACCGTACTACAGAAGAAAAGACAAAAACAAATGTACAGCTACCAGCCCATACACTCGTAATATATCACAGAATATTGCAAATAAAGCCTTCTAAGTAGGGCCGTGGTCGGCATTAAGCATAGAGGGTAAAAGATATCATCTTAGTTCTGTCACAACACGACATATGGAACCTATGTCCACTAAAGATTAGTTTAAATTCTTAACTAAGACACACAAAAAGAGACACGGTTGCAGCTTACGCGTCGTGTTTATCAAAGATGTTTGATGCTGACTACCAAACGTTGGTTCATCGACAAAAATGAAGACTGGATACTGCAGGAGCACAATAATCCGTAAGCCCTGCAGCAGGCTTTGCAGGGACTGGTGAATAGAGAAAAGTGTGCAACTTCTGGATTGGCCCTCACAGTCGCCTGACGCTAATGCTATTGAAAATTTATGCCCTTACATCAAAAAGAAGTTGCAAGGAAAAAAGACCTTCACTTTGAAACACCTCTCAACGCAAATTTGGCATATTTGGAGGTCTCATGCACTTGAACGCGCGGAAAACATAGTTTAAAGCATGCCTCGGAGATGGCAACCAATTATCGACGCTGCGGGTGACTGCACGTGTTATTATTTGTAATTGCATTGTCCTTTTGTTCATATATGGGGTATGCATATGTTTTAGTTTGATGTAAAGTACATTTTTCTACTGATTAACCCGACCACGATGTTACTTAACACATTGGATTTGAAAAAAACACAGAGTAAAAATTGGGTTTGAAACGTCCCCTTAGAAAAAATTATGAATGACTATGCTGGTAAACTTCTACGTTATTTGAGACAGAGACAGCTGAGTAAAACTCAACGTACTCAGATAGCTTTCTCTTTATTTATTCTGATCATCACTAAACTGACACACAATATTTTTAGCGCAACGCAATCTGACTTTCAATAATCCCTACAAAAGAATGGCCCTGACTAACAATAACCTATACCTTTCATGAATCACTTACCTCAGAACAATCTGCGTTACTCGAACTACTGCAATACAGCGAGCGCCAATACTGCCAGCTAAATAAAAGATTCTAACTACTGAAGGCACTAACTACTGATAGGCATAGTTAGCAAATGAAAGATTTCGATAGAGAACAAACAATGTATTTACCTCAATAACGTTCAAAAGTCATCATATATATCAATTCATGACCTCCATCTTTACAAATTTCCTTTTTTTGGCGGATACACGTCCAGATCGCCCGCTTATAGTAACCTCTCAAAAATCTGGCATCTCTCTCTCCACATCCACCACTGCTGGCGGCTCACCTCCAACTGCACAACGCTATGCGCTGATCACATCCAACTGCCCAACACTACACAAGTGAATATTCCAACAATGAGTCCAACCAGCCACAGGCTGCACACAGCGCAGTCACTGATTTTCATACAGAGCGCTACGTGGCGTTACCAACATAAAAGCCTAAACAGCCTACTACAGGTTTTCTACATCTCGAAAACTACAACAAAAACTGATACATAACATAAACCATAATTGTGACACATACTCACACTGTGGAACACATAAAGTAACGTGTCGGGAATGCTCCATGTTCTATCTAAGATAAACAGGACGAGATTGCGACACCAGATATACCGAGGAGATTAAAGCCTACACACACAAGGGACACACAGTGCCAGCTACAGCCACGCACAAACACAATACAGGACAACCATTTGAAAAAGTAGAACGAAACGTAAAAAGTATTTCACTGACTAAATAAAAGACATAAAACGGATCTGTTAGAATAATTGGACATACGCTCACATTACAAGAAACACGAAGAAAAAATATTAAACGAAAAACCCGAAAGTGTATCAATGAATTTCTTCAGATGCAGGTGTCAGGGCATAACTAATTAAAAAAATAGAGATTTTGCATATCTCTATTCAATATTAGAGACAAATAAACTGAACGCACAGCGTTATTGCCTTCAGTCATCCAAATTATCTACAAACCACACATGGGCGAACTGTTGTGTATACACGGTCTGTGAATACACTGCAGAACGTTAAAACTGGAAAACCATGAAGGTGGCGTGCAACAAATGTCAAACTGGCATGAAGTGTACTGCACAGCCAGATGCGCATTCCAGCGCAAGCAAAAAGGATAAGTTGAAGTGACAACATCCAAATTCTGTACGTAAGGAAACAATGTTGAACAGTTTTATCATTCAGAAATTGCATCCGAATGTTGTTTGTTATGTTCATTTACTGTGTTATCCGTCATGCAAGAAGCGCAAAAGTCTGTGAGCACATGTTGGAATTCTGCAGCAGCAGGATCATTCCGTCTAGGCACCGCAATTTATTGTTCCACGATGTTGCTACTCCTTGGGATCGTAAGACTGTCATATGAATATGGAAACGACTGGTTCAAGAGCAACATATTTAGCGCCGTGTACGATCTCAGGTCCCCAGAGACTAGCGCCCCCAAGGACACACATCCCGTTCACTTGATCGTGCAGGTTCGTACCGCCACGTCATTACGTACCTTCTGTCAGACAGTGGGCTTGTTTGCTGCAAGACAAGTATCCACACGGACAGTGCGACGCCTTCTGGAGCACCTCAGACTGTCAGTATGACGACACTCATTTTTATTGCTCTTTTTAAATTTTGCTTTGTTTGCAGCTTCCCTTGACGTAATAGTAAAGAGAGGCGAACCTGCAGTAGTGCGCCCAGCGATAACAACGGGCACATGTGTGGCACCAGGTCGTCTTTTGAGGTGAGTCCTGGTTTGTGTACAGCACCACACCTAACATATCCGAGTGTGGAATCTCCGAGAAGAACTAACATTGCCACACTGCATTCTGAAATCTGGTTTTGCAGGACAGAGCGGATTAGGTTACAGTTGTGGAAAGAGGCCAAAATCAGTTGCTGTCAATTGCACAAAACATACAAACTTTATTTTCCTAAAACACTTAATCACACATGCCCTTAATAGTATTCAAAAACAATATGGCTGAAGGCAAGAGCACAAGTTATTAAAATTGCCTTAAGGAATACACATGGCTGATGGCCTTAGTTACAAAATTTTACATAAAAACTCGACTGAAGGCCACACACTGCAGATAGAAGAACTGAGAGCTTAAGGCCTGGATAATAAGACTTTCACATAGAGAAGAAAATTTTAAAAGGTTTTAAACAAGTTACTTTTCAAATTTTAATTTAAGACGGCTGAAGGCCTTATCTTAAAATATTTCACGTAAAGTTCGGCTGAAGGCCCCATACTGAACATACAACAACTCAAGGCTTAAGGCCTGCATATCAGTAATTTCAGATAGAAAAACATTTTCAAGGTTTTAAACAACTGATTTATCAAATTTTGATTTAAAATAGCTGAAGGCCTTATCTTAATATATTTCACGTAAAGTTCGGCTGAAGGCCACATACTGAACACAAAACAACTCAAGGCTTAAGGCCTGGATAATAATAAGGATTTCCAATAGGCAAAATCCTCTTTTTAAAAAATTAGTTTAAGCAAGAATCTTCAAAGTTCTAATTTAAGACGGCTGAAGGGTTTATCTTAACATTAAAACAAACTAAATTAAGAGACGGCTGAAGACCTCACACAGTACTTGAGACTAAAAGAAAATCACTATCTAAAACAACAGACAGTAGGACCCAGAAGAGCTCCAAGGGTCGGCTTGAGGAGGTAACTCTAACAAAAGTTTAGGTGAGACAGGCAGCCAAGCTTAATACTAAATAATCGAATGGCAACCTGACCCAGGGTCAGCTGAAGGACCGACCAACAACCTAATCAATTGCCTTCCGCCCGACCAACAGCACGACAACGGAAAAATCAGCGAGGTCGAAGATACCAGCAGCACTACGTCTTGAAAATTGGGTCTAAATACAGTCAAGACACAACAGCCACTCAAAAATATGAACAACGCCAAAGGCTGTCGAACTACACGCTGCGCTGGACAGCATCAACATGGCGAGGAAAAACACACTGCCGGAAAACTACGCTAACAACCCGGGCAGGTAACTGGTACATTAATGGCCACAAGGCAGAAATACCGCTGCTGCACTTCACTAATAAGTATCAACCAATTCAATAGATAAAACACCTTACAGGAAGACGGCTGCAAATTTTCGCCCACTCCAACACACCATACGTTGCTGCTTGCGGGAACGGCCCAGAAAACAACAACCGGCAATGAATGAAGAGATATCACAGCAGTTGAGGTTTCATAACAGGTTAACTCATCACTCAACTCCAGTATCCAGGTTCGGTGGGCGAGGAACTTTGTAGCTCTCGCAGCTAGCGCCTCACAAAAAATGGTTCAAATGGCTCTGAGCACTATGGGACTTAACATCTGAGGTCATCAGTCCTCTAGAACTTAGAACTACTTAAACCTAACCAACGTAAGGTCATCACATACATACGTGCCCGAGGCAGGATTCGAACCTTCGACCGTAGGGGTCGCGCGGTTCCAGACTGAAGCGCCTAGAACCGCTCGGCCATTCTGGCCGGCCCTGACCTCGCACCGCGGAGACTTCCTCGCTGCTCTGTCCCAACCGACCGACTACCACACGCACCACACATGGAAATATAGCTGTCGCACCAAAGATGGTACAGCAGTACTAGTATCGATAAGCGCTACTGCTGCCACTGACGGAGGCAAGTCAGCAACTCGTTACGGCAGCAACTCAGGGAGAAATAAGACGCCACTCGATTGTGACAAATGCCAAAGAACAAGGCATCAACGCGAGCCAGCCACGGCTCACATTCTTCATCAACACGCGGGCCCAGAACAAGGCATGATGGTACGCTGTACTACTACATACACAATACGATCACTTCTGTTTCGCATAGTCGGTAATCTGCATAGCAGCACTTTCCTTTCGCGCGGTTTAAGGCCTGAGGCTGAACAATGTCTTCGACGTTACTATAACGTTGTGTTTCAACGAGACCGTATGCTGCCCATAGTGTCCTGACATGCCACGATACAGAAAGTGTTGCACTGTTGCCCTGGTGAGCACATTCACGCACAGAAAACATCCAGTCATCAGTTGTCCACTGAAAGGTACATCATCACTGGCCAGCCACTACGGATTATGGCATAATGTTGAACAACCACAAAATGAGGAATACTTATTGCCATCGAAGCTCAATTCGACCAAATCTCGGTCGGCGGCGACGTATCAAAATGCACGCGAGCACTATGTGGGACCGGCCGGTGTGGCCGAGCGGTTCTAGGCGCTTCAGTCTGGAACCACGCGACCGCTATGGTAGCAGATTCGAATTCTGCCTCGGGCATGGATGTGTGTGATGTCCTTAGGTTAGTTAGGTTTAAGTAGTTCTAAGTTCTAGGGGACCGATGTCCTCAGATGTTAAGTCCCATAGTGCTCAGAGCCACTATGTGGGAACAGCGTGCTCGGCCTGTCTCGCCGTTGCTCGGAACTTCTCGGAAGCACTCGGAGCAGCGCGACTTTTCATTTTAGTATTTCAGTGCGGCGTTTTTCACCGGACACGACTTTCCTTAATTCGACAGAATGGTGGTGGCGACGTTGTTTGCCCTTCGCTATTTTCTTCGTGATATGAAAAAAGTTCACAGTCCCAGTGGCTGTTTGTACAAAAAGAGGCAGTCTAGCGATATAATGTCACAAGCCTGGAGAGAAGTACAAGAATTCTCAGTATCTATTATGCGACATAGAGTCGCATAATCGACGGGTAGTGCAGATTTGCTATGGAACAACGTTACAACACCATGTAAAAAGACTTCAAAGATTTAGTTGACGATGAAAGAGAAAAAAATTACAATGACCGACAGAGGGGATTCATTGTTCTGTACATCAAGAAGTACTTTGTGCTAAATTTGCACGCAGCAAGCTTGTGATAACATTGATATGAACAGTAAATTTTCAGAAGTCGCACGCATTATTCCACTGTCAGTTTTCGGTGGAATTCCAAAACGAGTATGTAAACTTTATGTATTACTGGAAAGTGCGTTATTTAAGGAAAGGAGCATATAAAGAACTATTTTTCGATTTAAAACCTACCATTGTCAAATTTATGAAGGAAAAAGCAAAACAGGAAAGAAATTTAGAACGTCAGGTATTGATTGGAGATATCACATTCAAGTGGACTTGACTGCACGTTGCCTACAGTAAGATATTGCGAGATGAGAACTTGTTCCTGACTTGATGCGGATGTATTTGAAAAGAAAACTGCATTGTATAAGGGACAAATGCAGTAAAAAATATCAATTTCCCTTAGCTCACTGGTGTTAAAGAAAATGGGAGGTTTGAAGATTTCGTTGTGGCCTTGAATCACAAGTATAGTTTCCCAAAGAATCACAAGTATAGTTTCCCAAAGTTTTTGAGGATGCTACCCGTCTTGCATCTGTTTTTGAGCTGTTTTCGCGACTGTTTGTCGTTTCAGTTGAAAGCGCCCCTGAACATGTCCAAATGAAACTGACTGATCTCCAGTTAACACCCTTTTAAAAAAACAAATTCTTTTAAGTTAAAACAGTTCAGTTTACCCCCCTTCCCCCTCATCCTGCTCAGACAGCGCACTGTGACAGAGAAGGAAGTGTGCAGCCAGGGGAGAGAGCTGTGGCACGCTTGCCAGACCACGGCTCGGCTCGCGTGCCGTATTCTTGTCTGTCCCTGGACTGGACCCACAGTCAGGCTGGAGCCATTACTGCTGCCAGGTCATTGCACTAAATTTCACACCCTATATACCCTGAAATCATTTGCAAATTTATTCATATTTATCCTTCTTAAACATTAAAGTGGCAAAAGTCATGTGATACTGATACGCACATATACTAATGGTGATAGTATCACATGCATATGGTATAAAAGGGCAGTGCATTGGAGGAGCTGTCATTTTTACTCACGTGATTCATGTGAAAAGATTTCCAATGTGGTTATGGCCGCACGGTGCGAATTAACAGACTTCGAAAGCGGAATTATAGTTGGAGCTAGTTGCATGGGACATTCTGTTTCGGAATTCAGGTCCACAGTGTCAGGTGTGTGCTGAGAATACCTACTTTCAGACATTTCTTCTCACCACGGGCAAAGCAGTGGTCGACGACCTTCACTTAACGAGGGGGGGCAGCGGCGCTTGTGTAGAGTTGTACTAACAACAAGCAACAGCGCGTGGAATAACCACAGAGATCGATGTGGAAGTACGACGAACGTGTCCGTTAGGACGGTGCGGCGAAATCTGGCGTTGATGGGCTATAGCAGCAGACGACTGACACGAGCGTCTTTGCTAACAGCACGCCGGCCGCTGTGGCCGAGCGGTTCTAGGAGCTTCAGTCCGGAACCACGCTGTTGTTACAGTCGCAGGTTCGAATCCTGCCTCGAGCATGGATGTGTGTGATATCCTTAGGTTAGTTAGGTTTCATTAGTTCTAAGTCTAGGGGACTGATGACCACAGATGTTAAGTCCCATAGTGCTTAAAGCTAACAGCATGACATAGCTTGCAGCGCCTCTGATGGGCTCGTGACCATATCGATTGTACCAGAGACAACTGAGAAACCGTGGCCGTGTCAGATGAGTTCCGATTTCAGTTCGTAAGAGCTGATGGTAGGGTTAGAGTATGTCGCAGACCCCACAAAGGCACGGACTCAAGTTGTCAACAAGACACTGAGGAAGCTGGTGGCGGCTCCATAGTGATGTCGACTGTGTTTACATGGAACGGATTGGATCCTCTGGTCTGAGGGAACCAATTGTTGACTGTAAATGGTTGTGGGCTGCCTGGAGACCATTTGTAGTCATTCATGGACTTTACGCTCCCAAACAACGGTGGAATTCTTATGGATGACAGTGTGCCATGTCACTGGGCCACATGGTTTGAAGAACATGCTGAACAGTTCCAGCGAATTATTTGGCAACCAAATGGTCATCGTGACGGACTGCCGTCCTAAGGGGCACAGGTTCGATTCCCGGCTGGGTCGGGGATTGTCTCCGCTCAGGGTCTGGGTGTTGTGTTGTCTACATCATCATTTCATCCCCATCCGGGACGCATGTCATCCAATGTGGTGTCGAATGTAATAATACCTGCACCAAGGTTGCCGGACCTGCCCCATAAGTGGCCTCCCGGTCAATGAAGCCAAGCGCTCATTTCCCTTTGGCCACCAAAACAGCCCAATATTAATCCCATCGAACATTTGTGGGTCGTAATCGAGTAGTCAGTACGTGCACAAACTCCTGCACCGGAAACACTTCGCAGTTATGGACGGCCAGACGGGATGGCCGTGCGGTTCTAGGCGCTACAGTCTGGAATCGCGCGACCGCTACGGTCGCAGGTTCGAATTCTGCCTCGGGCATGGATGTGTGTGATGTCCTTGGGTTGGTTAAGTTTAAGTAGTTCTAAGTTCTAGGGGACTGATGACCTCTGAAGCTAAGTCCCATAGTGCTCAGAGCCATTTGAACCATTTGAAGTTATGGACGGCTACAGCGAAAGCATGGCTCAATATTTCTGCAGGGGACTTCCAACGACTTGTTGAGTCCATGCCACGGCATGTTGCTGCACTGCACAGTGCAAAAGGAAGTCCGACACGATACTTGGAGGTATCCCGTGACTTTTATCACCTCAGTAGATATGCAAATTTCCCGTAATTGCTGGCCTTCCTGGTGATGCAATGTTAGTGGCCAGCATTGTGCTTACTCTCCAATCACGTCGTTTAAACTCGTAATTAGCTCGCACACCAGCTATAAATATAGTTACACATCCAATCAATAACAAAAATCAACCACAGTTATAAATATCAAATATTAAACTAAAACGAATTGATAAATAAACTAAAGAACTTTGTGTTCTGCCTTACGGCAGGTCCTGTCATGGGTGAAGCTTCGTCAGAGAGTTCCACCGCATGAGCGTCTAGGGAAGTGATTCTAGTGGCGGTTTCCCGTTGTCTTCCACCGATGATGATGAAATGATAATGAGGACAACATAACACCCAGTCCCTGAGCGGAGAAAAATCTCCGACTCAGCTGGGAATCGAACCCGGACCTCTTGGCGTGACAGACTGCCACGCTGACCACCTTTTCTTTCTTTTTAATCTCATTTTGTTCGTTTTCGTTCGTTGCATCTGCTCGTGGCTGACACCGCAAGACACCCGTTTCAGTTCGTCGTTGATCCAGTAACTCAGTTTTTTTTATATTTTTTTTTATTACAGAGGGCGGATAACCCTCTGACCGAACACGCTTAGTAACCGTGCCGGCCTAGGGAAGTGATGCACCACTCAGCTACCGGGGCGGGCGATAAATAAAAACCAACAGTAAAAAGAGTAGAGGAATGAAGTAATACAGAAACCGGAGTAGGAACAGAAGCAGCGATGTCATGCGATTTTTGTTACATACTTAAGGGAATGGGGTGTCCACACTCATTTGACGTTCTTAAGAATGGGCAGAAGCTGCAGAGTAGCTAGCAGTGCTTAAAAAAGTTCTCATTTCGAAGTAACAGCCTGGTTGATGCGATTACCTTTAAATCGAGGCAGTTGTGCACACCCCGAATTGGTGACTGAAACTGGTAGATGGAGTGTAAAGGCAGAATTGCAAGCGAGCGGGTTGTGGGACAGTGGCGGGGCCGCTGGGAGTGCAGGACGCGTGTCATGTGGTGGACGGTGGGTTGGGTGGTCGGCGCGCACTGTGTGTAACGCCGCCTCCCCACGACGGCCGCTGGTCACAGTACGGAGACAAACAGCCGGGGCCACTTGCAGCCGGCTGGGGCAACACGGCTTTTGTGCCGGACCGCGTTTACGCAGTGCGCTCATCCTGTTAGCGGCGCCCTCCAGGGGACTCTGGTACAGTCGGCGCTGGACCGCAGCGGTTCACACCACCGCCGGCTGCCACCCGAAGGTTGCGGCCAAAAACTGTAGCAGCTCTGCTCTGAGGCTGTCATCAAGTGCTCTCAAGATGTGACGTCTTTGTCCCTGCATCATGCCATACATACATTTCCTCTTATAATTTCTTTCCCACGTCAAATGAGGCTGACGCTACAGATCATCTTCCGCTACATTTCATTTCATTACCTTTGTTAACATCATCTTAGGATCCTTCCCAATCATCTCAGCTGGTCTCTGTATTCCTGCGCATTGCTATAAAGAGGCAGCACTGACATTACGCTGTCCTCCATTCATTTCTGAATTGTGCATGTCCATCACACACTCTAATAGCAAAAACGGAGTTTTCCAGAAACGTTGCCTTTGAAGAATTCTTGGGAAACATACCACAGTCACACCACAAATGTCGTAGTGCTAAGGAGATCATAATCTAAGCCTCTCTCTGGAATACACTGTGGTGTCATAGCCATGAGATAGTGATACGCACATATACAGATGGCTATAGTATCACCTACGCAAGTTATAAAAGCGTAGTGCATTGGCGGAACAGTCATTTGAGCTCAGGTGATTCACGTGAAAAGGCTTCCGACGTGATTATGACTGCACGATGTGAATTAACAGACTTTGAATGCCAAATGGCAGTTGTAGCTAGACGCATGGGTCATTGTATTTGGGAAATCGTTATGGAATTCAATATTCCGAGCTCCACAGTGCCAAAAGTGTGCCAAGAATACCTACTTTCAGGCGTTACCTCCCAACACGGCCAGCGCAGTGGCCGACGGCCTTCACTTAAGGGGAGGTTTACTACCTTTGGCCGGAAAAAGGCATGTTTTTTAGGAATTTTTTTCTCGGGATGTGTTATAGATATCAAATATGGTCAAATTATTCATTGATATTTCCTCTACAAACTGGAATTTTTTCTGCCGGAATTGCTGAAGAGCAAAGGCGGAAGTGCCGTCGGAATGAAACAAAATTTCGATGTCGACCTCCACGCGCGGTATGTCACAAGTCAGCCGGCTCGACTGAAATCAAAACTGAGTTGACGTTAGCGAAGTATATAAGATTATTTAGGATTAGGATAGTTATTTGGACCATAGGAAACAAAATGACGGCCATTTGAAAAACAATAGGGTTTTTTCAACGATTTTTCGACTTCGTCGGCCAAGTAAAAATATTTATACACTACTGTCCATTAAAATTGGTACACCACGAAGATGACGTGCTACAGACGCGAAATTTAATCGACAGGAAGAAGATGCTGTGATATGCAAATGATTAGCTTTTCAGAGCATACACACAAGGTTGGCGCCGGTGGCGACACTTACAACTTTCTGACATGAGGAAAGTTTCCAACCGATTTCTCATACACAAACAGCAGTTGACCGGCGTTGCCTGGTGAAACGTTGTTGTGATGCCTCGTGTAAGGAGGAGAAATGCGTACCATCACGTTTCAGACTTTGATAAGCGCCGGATTGTTGCCTATCGCGATTGCGGTTTATCGTATCGCGACACTGCTGCTCGCATTGGTCGAGATCCAATGACTGTTAGCAGAATATGGACTCGGTGGGTTCAGGAAGGTAATACGGAACGCCGTGCTGGATCCCAACGGCCTCGTATCACTAGCAGTCGAGATAACAGGCATCTTATCCGCATGGCTGTAACGGATCGTGCAGCCACGTCTCGATCCCTGAGTCAACAGATGGGGACGTTTGCAAGACAGCAACCATCTGCACGAACAGTTCGACGACGTTTGCAGCAGCATGGACTATCAGCTCGGAGACCTTGGATGCGGTTACCCTTGACGCTGCATCGCAGACAGGAGCGCCGGCGATGGCGTACTCAACGACGAACCTGGGTGCACGAATGGTCAAACCTCATTTTTTCGGATGAATCCAGGTTCTGTTTACTGCATCATGATGGTCGCAGTCGTGTTTGGCGACATCGCGGTGAACGCACATTGGAAGCGTGTATTCGTCATCGCCATACTGGCGTATCACCCGGCGTGATGGTATGGGGTGCCATTGGTTACTCGTCTCGGTCACCTCTTGTTCGCATTGACGGCACATTGGTTACATTTCAGATGCGTTACGACCCGTGGCTGTACCCTTCATTCGACCCCTGCTAAACCCTACGTTTCAGCAGGATAATGCACGACCGCTTGTTGCGGGTCCTGTACGGGCCTTTCTGGACACAGAAAAAATGTTCGACTGCTGCCCTGGCCAGCACATTCTCCAGATCTCTCACCAATTGATAACGTCTGGTCAATGGTGGCCGAGCAACTGGCTTGTCACAATACGCCAGACACTACTCTTGATGAACTGTGGTATCGTGTTTTAAACTGCATGGGCAGTTGTACTCCGCACTTGCGCATGACATCTCTGCCATCTGAGATCCTGACTGTTTACTAGATGTCTATGGCTTCAAGAACGCCAATCGCTACCTCCGGCAGAACTACGATATGGCGGGAAGTTCAAACTGAAATTCGTCCAGAGTTAAGCGCCGCGCCCTGTAGCCTGCAGCAGCGCCCTCAGAGGGAAAGTCCTTGATTGCCCTTATATGGTACTTCGCTTCGTACTTTATTTATCTACTTTTTTTTGCCCGGGGTTCCAATTTTACTGCGTTCAACTTCTTCCTCTGGACCACTTTTCAACAACACGTGGCACAGAACTTCTAATTTTTATATAACATTACAATCGGATCTGCGATTGGGATGGATGGACGTGTACTTCGATTTCGATGGCATCCGCATCTGTAACTTCGACGTTCAGCTCCGACATATTGCCATTTTCGACATTTTCTTGGCTCTACACTTCTTCAATGTGATCCATACTTTTTACTTTGCCAGTTGTCATCTTAAGACAGTTAATAATTTTGAAAACTAACTTTCATCACATCACTTGCGTTTGCATGCGTATAAGTAATCCAGTTAGCAACAGTGAAATTCTTCTTGAACTTTCGAGAAAATGCATATGACATTACAAGACAAGACTAGGTCACGCCCACATTTTAGCTACGTGGAAAGCAGTATCAGTCATTTTAATGTCACGACTCCTGAAAACCCAACAATTAACATAATTAAAATTCTTAAAATAGCAAACTAAAACCTTTCTAGGATATGACATAGCCACTGCAGAACCTCAAGACTCGTGATATCTGATAGCAGGAGATAATACAAGGATGTCCTTACCACAGGCATACATTGCTAGACTGGCAATACTGTATACAGTCTCACCGGTATCACTAAAGCCAACAGTTTAGAACAGCAATAAGGCGGGCAGCGCAAAGAACGTGTAAACAGTTGTAAGAAATGGAAATAAACTGACGTAACCTTTAGAGTTTTGACATAACGGTCAATACATTCGTTTTGTTTGGATGTAATTTCTCGTACAATAGACGAAATACACGACGGAAGGAACATATCTCAACGCAAGCATAACTAGAAACATCTTACGTATTTTTGCTTCTGTACTGTAGGTAGGCCTAAATTACTGACTTAAAGTTTGTCTCATCACAAATACCAGTAGTATTTAAATAGTTTATGTATATTTTAGGGGGTTTAACTGAGAGATTGTAGAGCACTCTCACTTCTGATTCGGTGTAGGGAATACGATCTACAGCGATTCGACTTCATACATTGTGATGAAATGGTGGGCAGCAGTTTATGGTCTTGTTTGCGTGCTCTAGGGAAAGAAATATGGTAAGCTTTACCTGCGTTCAGAGGAACAGGGTGCATACTTAAACGTCTTCAGTTAAAGCACGTCATTGGTGGGGCGACAAAGCGCGTTTTTTCTGGAGAACGATGAAGAGACATTTCCAGATGGCCCCGTACCGTGGTCAAATTGTGCAGAAACACATTAAGCTTGGCGCCACAGACAGGGGCAGACATCCAGGTATACGGCCTAGCGCTGAAAAGTCGCTGACAGCACACTGTAGGCCTTGTTAGCGAGCAAGCTGCCAAAAGAAATGTAAACGTTCTGCAAATATCCGTGGGACAGGAAAACTGGCGCCTAGACGTGCAGACTCTGTTTTCAAAACAAGTTTTGTCGATGCTACTTTATGGCCATTCTTTGCAAACTTTGGAATGGACGCAACAGGGGAGATAACAAGCTGTTTATGGAGGACTGTGCTTCCACCCTGTATTGTGTTAGCAAAAGACGTGGCAAACGTGTCGGAAAGAGGCCGCAAAGCTGAATTTTTTTCCGTTTTCTGCCAATTAACTTTAAGTCTCTGATTGGTCAAATCAGTTTGCAGTGCAAAGACCATTCACCAAACTTAGAATTCCAGGCTCCTGCTCGTGATTGGCTTGTGTGAAATTGGGGGAAGTCAAAAAAGAGAAATGTGCTTTTGGAACCGAGCTGAGGAGGCAACACAGAGAAGGAAGATCGTCACTCTTGTACAAGTCTCTTGTACTGGCGCTTCACTAGTAAAGAACTGCAGGTCTCTACCTAAACGGTGAGACTTGTGTCCTTTGCTAGGGCGCGAGTTAGAGCCGGTGCCAGTCACCTTCTGAACCTGCAGAGGTACTGCTTATATCATCACAGTCACAACGAGTGACGCGTGGGTGTACTTATTTGTCTTGAGTCGGCCATCTAAACATCTGACGTATTCCAACACGCACAGTCGTGGCACGGAGTCAAATTGGTTTGGCAGACCAGCAAACGGGTCCACCTGCACACTGGAATCTGTCGGGGTTTCAGAAGCTCTTAGGGAGATACCTGCATTCTGAATTAACCGAACGCGAGACCATGTACTTGCATTTTTTGGGAACGCGCATTTAATAACAGATTGCCGCCGTCCATGACTTCAGTCGCCGAACGCATCGTAGTGTGCCGCCTTGACCAGTAGGATGGTAAAGTATTCGCTGCTGCGACGTAGGGCTATAATATCTATTTCTCAGCACCCTGTTCTTTCGAACCATATTTTTCCATTTTTTGTTTGGTGGAATATAGATGCTTGGTGGTGTCGTAGTTTGATGCCATAACCTAGATTCATGTGTATGAAGTGAGATAGAGCGAGTAGTGTTCTGGTTAGTGTCGTGTGGCGATCCCAGCAGATCACTTTGTCCACTATAGATCACATTTTAGTAAGGCTTTTGTCAAATAAATATTTTTTGTGTGATGTCTCTTTAATAATTTTGTTATCTTGTCTTGTTTAAGATCAATAAATCGATTGTGAATTATACTACAACTTCTCCCTGAGTTCTGATTAACAGTTCCTTCGCATTTGTATGGCAGACTAGATCAGAAACATAAGGAGTAGCTTTTTTCTTTTGGTGTCCACTGCGTGGATCTTTTATTTCATTAATAGTAATCTTCCTTCATAACAATCTAATATTAAGAGACGTACCTTAATGATGTGTTCTTAACCAGTTTTGATCAACTTTGGCTTTTTTTCGAACAATGTTCTCGTTATGGAAGTTCTCCTAAAAGCACAACGTACTTTTTGTCGTTGATAACAAGTGTCTTTATTCAACTGAGCGTTCTTACGAAAACTACGGTCTGCTTTAAAAGTGTATATATGTTGCTTGGTGTTCTCGTAACACGATTCTATATTGTGTGTATTAAACTAAGCTAGAACGCAAATATTCTTTAAACCACCTCGTAAAAGTTACAACGCCATTTAGTTTCAGATAATCGTGTTAGTACCACAAACTAACTTCCTGACGCCGCCATCTTTGCTCACGTGCCGTCAGGCTTCAGTAAAAGCTACGTCTTTGCCAGTCTAGTAATGTATGTCTGTGGTCCTTACATGGTATTTCGATCGTTTGTTATAATGACTATAATATCTTTGCATATCATATAATTTTCTTATTTCCAAATCAATACAACTGGGTATTCTTTTCTTAATTTTTCCTTCTCCTTAAATTCATTTATATACTTTTCCTCTTACTAGGCGTCGTGTCGACGTATTACACACATCAAAAAGATAATTTGTAATGCATGTACGTACATGAATTTCAGTATTTTCACAAGAAACTCCAGTCGCGTTTCGGCAGTTGTTACGTACGGGGTCTGTTCAAGAAATTCCGGAACTTTACACCACAAAATTTTTTACCTTCACCTTTTACTTATTGTTCATGGTCTCCACAATTGATACACCGCTCTCCACGCCATTTCCACTTCCGGAAGCAGTCTTGGTTACGCCTCTCGCTGGATCGCGCGAAGCGCCGTCTTCTAATTTTCTTTTATCCCGTCTATTGTTGCAAATCTTCGTCTTTACAATGGGTTTTTCAACTTTGGAAATAAAAAAAATCCGCAGAGGCCAGGTCTGGAGAGTACGGAGGATGAGGCAGTAAAGTGATTACGTATTTTGTGCAATAGTCGCGCGCCAACAGGGATGAATGTGCAGGTGCGTTACCGTGATGCAAGAGCCATGAATTGTCTCGCCACATTTGAGGCCGTTTCCTTCTCACATTTTCTCGCAGGCGTCGCAGTACGACCCGACAGTACCAGTAACAGCAACAGTTTGTCCCTGCATCAACAATTCATGACGAACTTAGTCAAAGAAAATTCTCAGCATGGCTTTGACATTTGACCTGACCTGACGAGCTTTTTTTGGTCTTGCAGAAACTTTCACGACTGTGAAGGCTGAATCTTGGTCTCAACATCGTTACCGTAGACCCATGTCTCATCACCAATTATGATTGTCTTAAGGAATATCTGGTTCCCATTTACGCAATCCAAACGCTCTTCACAGATTGCGAATTGAAGGTCTTTCTGGTACTGACTCATGAGCCGTGAGACGAACGTGTCGGTAACACAGTGCATTCCAAGATGCTGTGTCAGGGTTTCATGACATGATCCAACTGAAATGTTACTTTCTTCTGCAATCTCTTGGACAGTTAGTCTTCGATTGGCACGCACAATTTCGTTGACGTTCCTGACATGAGTGTCGTCGGTAAACGACGAAGGGCGTCCTGAGCGAGGGTCATCTTCAACTTCCGTCTGACCACTTTTAAACCGTGTAAAACATTCTAACCACCGAGTACGGTTTAGGCACCCATCACTGTATGCATCCTGCTTCATTTGGTGTGTCTCTGTAAAGGTTTTCTTGAGTTCCACGCAATATTTAATGAGACGTTGCTCCACTGCCATCTCGAAATTTGCAAACTGTGCGACACAACATCCTACTCAAGAACTAAACAGTAACTAACAGACATATAACAATGACGCTTCTGGCAGTCATACATCAAATACAGGCGTGTGCAGGGTTGCCAACCGAATTTCGCTCCAACACACCATTGCCGCGACATTAAGAATGTTCCGGAATTTTTTGAACAGACCTCGTATCTTTCCTTTCTGGGAGTTAAAACTGAGAGAAATATTTAAATTTTGATAAAAATATGCAATGCACGAATATAGGTTTGCCTCGGCAAAGACACGCTACAAATGCGACGATACGATGTTGTTAGTTATATGACATATATCGGGATACAATAAAATTTCCTGCTGTACTGAATCGCCGTGCTGGCCGGGGTGGCCAAGCGGTTAAAGGCGCTACAGTCTGGAACCGCGCGACCGCTACGGTCGCAGGTTCGAATCCTACCTCGGGCATGGATGTGTGTGATGTCCTTAGGTTAGTTAGGTTTAAGTAGTTCTAAGTTCTAGGGGACTGATGACCTTAGAAGGTAAGTCCCATAGTGCTCAGAGCCATTTGACCCATTTTGAATCGCCGTCAGCCACTGCGAATCTGCTGATGCACCGGGCCCTGTTGGCTATTGAATATCATCCCTGTTTGAATACTTGTTGACTGTAAAAATACTATACTGACTTTCACGAAAAAAGTGGTAATAAATATTAATTCGGACTTCGTAGAAATTGACCTCAAGGTTCGACTTGTGGAGAATACAATGCATAAAAGTTGCGATGTGATAGGCAGTCGGTCATTCTGCGTCCAAACAATGTGTCCATAATTTCTTAAATATCTACCTGAAACACGTGAGATCATTAAATGAAATTAATATGGTAATGACAAAGGCTTCTATAATATTTGCAGGCACTATTAATTACAGATAAAATTATCATTATTCGATAAATCAGGTATGAAACAGAGCTAATAACACCTACGTACCTCCTGATACATCGAGATCTGAAACCTAAGTGAGTAGGCAGTACAGGGAGTCTTCGCTTTCTAAAGCGTCGTTTGTTTCTCAAAAACCGAGCGAGATGGCGCAGTGGTTAGCAGACTGGACTCGCATTCGGGAGGGCGACGGTTCAAACCCGCGTGCGACCATCCTGCTTTAAGTTTTCCGTTATTTTCCTACATCGCTTCGGGCAAATACCGGGACGGTTCCATTTAAAGGGCACGGTCGATTTCCTTCCTCATCCTTCTGCTCCTTCTCTAATGACCTCGTTGCCGGCCGGGGTGGCCGAGCGGTTCTAGGCGCTACAGTCTCAGAAGTTAAGTCCCATAGTGCTCAGAGCCATTTGAACCATTTTTCTAATAGCCTCGTTATCGATTGGACGTTAAACACTAATCTTCTCCTCCTCCTTGTTTCCCAAAAGAATGAATTTAATGTAACACAGAGGTTGCTTATTACGCCTTATGCATATTGTCTGTGAGCTGTAACTGATATAGGTTCTACAATCCTTGATATTACATACACATTTAGTGATGTAAGAATTTCTTGGGAGTTGACTGTGTTGCGTGTACCTAAACGTAAAATTTTGTTCCTCACCTTCGCGTTTTCTAAAAGGTTCTGGGGTTTTTTCATTAATTTGATAGAAGTATGTTCTGCATTATTAGACGTTACGTAAATATAAGTGCGCTCTATTTCAGGAGTGGTTTTGTTCGATTGGCTTTATCTACAAGAGAGCCAACATGCTTGCATTAAGACATTTTGCATTTTCTTGTTTCAAGTCTTGTATTTCACATGTACTAAAGACGCTGCTACTGAACACAATCAGTGATCATGGCCTTAGGGTTTTACTAAAAAGTGAGGATAATGAAATAATTTTTATCTTATGTGGATTACAGTTGTCTATTTGTAATACACTATTTGTACTGGAAATTTTATAAGCTGATGTTCTTATTGACTGGGCATGGAACTTTCCTTTTTGCCTTGTAACGTGTTCATGGATATTGAAATCTTCATTTATGTATACTGGAGACATAACAACTTGACTATCACACGGACAAGGGTGAAAATATGAGTTTTAATGGAGCCTGTCTATTTCGTAATAAAACTGCGTGATTTGCGAACCAGATAACTGCCACTGGAGAGCTCTAGCAAATTAGCTAGGTGGATAAGCAAACCACATCGACCAGCTCCTCTAATGTGGTGTAGGCGCTGTGTCTCAGGCGGCTCATCTTAGCGTTCACATCCACATCGATGTCAGCTCCCTCGTCCCATATGAGGACGGCTTATAGCTATCACAGCTAGCTCATGCTTGTAGTGTGTAAGCTATCACAGCTAGCTCATGCTTGTAATCCTTCCAAAAATTAGACAATTATAGGGCGCACTACCCACACCTTCCGTCACCATGACTTCTACATTACCATTTACAGCCGTCCTATTCATTTAATTAACACACTAAAAAAATCTGACTAGTCATCGACGGACAACTAATTTGGAAATCTCATCTCGTAACTACTCAACAGAAAACCCACAACAGACTAAAACCACTAAACCTAGTAGCTGGGCAAACTTGCGGATTGTACCCCTCCACTGTCTTCTACAAAACCTTCACCCGAGCCATCCTTTGCTACGCAAATTGTGCAATTTTTTTAGTAGCAATAAATATACCTAAATGAGGAAGTTAATTTTTTTTTGTAACCAGAAGTCAATTATTTTGTTTTACAATTAACGGCCAAATTCTGTAACTTCATATCTTCTCTCCTTTGAGTCAGAATTAAGTTGAGCTTACTTCCATGTTGTCGAGATCTACACACTTCTGTTAGGTGCTTCTTCTTCCGGCGCCGCAAAACTTCTTACTCTTGACCGTGTAGGTGATCACAATAGACTTCAGTGTTTTTACCCCAAAGAAAATACTTGAATTTCTTAAACGCCCAAATTACTGGTAAACGTTCCAGTTCTGATACTGAATATGATCTTTCTGCTTCTGATAGAGTTCTGTTGTCAAAGCTGATGACTTTGGGTACTGTTTTTCCTTCTTCCTCTTGCATCTGGAACAAACATGACCCCAGTCCCTGAGACGAGGCGTCCGTGCTTGAACAAAAGTACTTAGACTGTCAGGATGACTCAAAATGTTTGCTGACATCAATGCATTTTTAATTTCGGTAAAGTCCTCCTGGCATCTCTCATACCGTAACCAAGGCTTATTCTTTTTCAACAGGTTAAGTAGGGCATCGCTATTCATAAGCTGCTGTGGTATAAATTTTCGGAAAAAGAAAGTTAGTCCTAGATATGCTTTCAAATGTTTTCTGTTCCTTGGGGGTGGACAGTTACGTATGGAATCTAGTTTCTTTGGGTCTGGTAATATACCCTGTTCAGATATGTCCTTAAAATTTTACTTTCTCTTTGCCAAAGTTTTCTTTAGATTTGCTGTTACTTTGTACTCTGCAAATCTCTGAAATACCTTTTCCATTATACTGATGTGTTCTGTCCAAGTTGATGTGGCTATTAACATATCGTCACATAAATGGTAACTTCACTGAGCAATTCTGGTCCTAATACCCTGTCCAAAGCTGATATAAATACGCCTGCGCTAATGTTTAAGTCAAAGGGTAGAACTTGAAATTCATAACTCCTGCCATTGCAGACAAATGCTGTGTATTTTCTGCTCTCTTCATGTAACCTTATTTGCCAGGAGGATTTTTTAAGGTCAAGGGTGCCGAAATATTTGGTGTTACGAAATTTTAACAATTGTTCATGTAAATTATCTGGTTTTGTTCTTGCTGGTACTAGGATTTTGTTTATGCCTCTACCATCTAAAACTAGTCGTACTGATCCATCAGGTTTGTTAACTGGTAGTATTGGGCTGCAATATGGTGAAAATGATGGCTGTATGATCCCCCATTTGCACTTTCTATTGATTTCCTGCTTAACTGCTTCACGCTTTGTTAACGGTATAGCGTAAGACATAGCATAAAATGTTTCGTGAGAGTAGACATTAAGTTTATGTTCATAATCTTTGATTACTCCCGGATTATTATTAAATATATTTGCATATTTAAAAAGTAAGTCAGAAAGCTCTTGTCGTTGTGTGGTACCTAGAATATTTGATAACATTCATTTTTTGTACTAGTTATTTTCTGGTTAACTTTAGTGTCGCCCATCATGTTCGTTATCACACTTGTTCAGCAAATACACGGTGGGATATGAATACCGTACAGTGACTTGGGGTTCTGGATTTACTTAGTCACACCTTTCCGGAGTGGTAAACAGGCTGATAGAAAATATTTGGTCCTTCACAAAGAAATTGTACTTACAATTACCTATGTCTATTTGAGTTTTATAGATTCTAAATGTGTCCATACCTATAAAGCAGTTGACTATAAGTTTGTCTACTATTAAAAAATTACACTGCACAGAAAATTGTTCAACGTGCACGGTGCTAAGTGCTTGGTGTTATACTAACTTGGTTTTGCCGCCGGTAGCGGTTTGCGCTTTGCAGTTTTGTACTGGCAGAACAGGAAATTCAGTAAAAAATGCATGAGACATTAAATTAGTCGTGGACCCTGTATCAAGTATTAACTGTGTATATATACCAAAAATTTTCACTCTGGTTACTGCTTGCACTTGTTCTTCGAAAATGGCTTTGAGCACTATGGGACTTAACTTCTAAGGTCATCAGTCCCCTAGAACTTAGAACTACTTAAACCTAACTAACCTAAGGACATCACACACATCCATGCCCGACGCAGGATTCGAACCTGCGACCGTAGCGGTCGTGCGGTTCCAGACTGTAGCGCCTAGAACCGCTCGGCCACCTCGGCCGGCGCACTTGTTCGTCCAGTGTATTTTTCGCCGATTTTAGTTCATGTTGAAACAGATCGTCCTTTATGTCTCCTTGTTCACCGAATCGTACGAAACATGTTCGAAAATTTGATTACTCCCATCGCTTACAAGGTCTATAGTATGGGGCTCGACTACGACCGATTTGGGTTTTCCTGCGGTGTAGTCTGATCTACTTCAGTACACGGGACAACTTCTGTCAGTTGTACTGTTTGATTGTTTCTCCAGTGTGTATCACTTCCAGTTCGCGATATGCTTTCTCGTGTGTTCATATGGCTGTTGTGAAATGTTGCCGTATTGCGATTTTGCTGAGTAAAGGTTGGTTGCGGTACGGCGTGTTGTGCGTTATTCTTGTTGCCGCGCTCCGGCCACTGGTACGGCTGACTGTTTTATTTACGCGCGATGCGTAATTCTGAGAGGAGGGATGTAGATTAGCTTGTGAATGGTGATCATTCCTGTTATACGGAAAGTTTTGTTTAAATCTCTTATTCGTACCATTTCCATTCCTGTATCCATTACCACGGTTATTGTATCCTCGCAGTTGATTCAAGTTATATTGTTGTGGTGTTTGGCTGTCTGATGCCATGTTTGTTACTACTTTCTCTTCATATGTTACGTCGATTGAATCTAAAATGGACAGAAAATATTCTGTGTCATGCTCAGGTGTAGTAATTAATTTTTCACGAATGTGTGATGGCAAACGACTTTTTAAAGCTTTTAAACACCCACATGAGAAATAGGATTCGTCCAATAACATGTTTTATTAAGATACTTCTCAAAATAAAAGGGACGGGGTTAAAAACCTCTCTCCTTAGTCTCTCCTGTACGGCTTCTGACCAGTGTTTGTCAAGATATGCCCGTTCAAATTGTAAATACGTGGCACAACGCTCAGCTACCTCGGTCGCCCACAAAAGTACGTCGCCTTGCGTGTACCGAACAACAAACCTGATCTTTTGCGCTCCCGTCCAATTTCTAGGAAACACATGTTGAAAAGCACTAATAAATACAACAGGATTCATCTTCTTACCTTCGCTCGTAAATGTTTGAAATTGACTGTGTCTTAATAGACCTTCGTCAGCAAATATAGTGGACAAGCTGCTTGCACTTTCTGCTGTGTTTACATAGCTGTCATAATTGTTTACATTTCTCGTAGTTACTGGTTCTGGTGTCATGCCATGTAAACTTACACTGTGTGGTCTGAAATTACACCACAGAACTGCAGAAACGCCTTAACAAATCTGTATTTGCAATTCGAGTGTTAGCAGACATGGGCGACATAAAAGTGAAAAAGCTTGCATACTTTGCCTACTTTCATTCCATAATGTCATATGGTATAATATTTTGGGGTAACTCTTCAAGTCAAAGAAAAGTTTTCAGACTCCAAAAGCGTGTAATACGTATAATTTGTGGAGTAAACTCACGGAAGTCTTGTAGAAACCTCTTCAAAGAACTGGGTATACTAATTACTGCCTCTCAGTATATTTACTCCTTAATGAAATTTGTCCTAAATAATATATCTCTTTTTCCAACAAACAGCTCAATTCACACATACAATACCAGGAACAAAAATGATCTGCACAAGGACTTAAAAGCACTTACTTTAGTTCAAAAAGGGGTCCACTACTCAGGAACACTCATCTTCAATAATTTGCCAGCAAACATAAAAAATTTAGTTACAAATAAAGATCAGTTTAAAAGGAGCCTGAAAGACTTACTAGTGGCCAACTCCTTCTACTCCACTGACGAATTTTTTGATAGAAACAAATTATGTATTGTATATATTCATACTATTAGTATTGATATTTCAGCTTAAAAAAATAAAAAAAAATAAAAGTGACATGTTCCACATTCACGAGGATCTCCTCAACACGGATCTATGGAACGAAAAACTAATCTAATCTAATCTAAACTATTGGCATTGTTTGCAGGGTTTGCAAATGATCTGTGTGCGTACGTTACTTTGGTTTGCTGTGGCTGGCATTTTGTTTATGTGTACAACTTGTGTCTCTGTATCAGTTTCACCTAGGTAGTTGGGTATCCTGTGCTCTGTAGCCTGCAAATTGGTGCTCACTTTGTCGATAATGTCATTTTCCTTTTGTTGCATAACGTTTTCAACCACATCATTTGATTAATTTACGTTCCTTCACTATCTTTTCCGCTGCGGTACTGGTTTTGTCTAAAGTACCTGTTTCAATTTGTGGAATTACGTCAAATAAATTTTCATTAATTTTGTCACTTAACTTTTTGGTACACACTGATTCGATTTCAAGTGATGCTACTTTTAAAGTGAGTTCATCTATAGCTGCTGTAGAGATGTTCCTTACTGTGAAAGTTAATTGTGTTTGCGTAGTTTCCAGGTTTGTGTGTGTGCCTTTCATCGCTTTTATTTGCTGCTCTACAGTATCGTTATGTTCGTCAAGAGTGTGTAATTTCTGTTTTATTTGCGTAATGTCATTGTTTACTTCCTAAAGTACATCTTGTTTTAGCTGTTTTTCCATGTCTTTAAATTTTATGTTCATTTCCTTGTGAAAATTCTTTGTTAAATCACTGATCTGCTGTGTGACTGTATCCTGAAAATCTTTTAAAACTTGTTTCTGCTCTTGCATTATTTTGTTTATGTCCTGTGTTACTAAGAAAATGTTTTGCGACAAACTGTCAAATTTTGTATTTATGTGCGGTCGCAAATTGGTGTTTATATTTTTTTTCTGCACGCAAACTGGTGTTTGTATTTTGTATGTCTGCACGCAAATTGGCGTAATTAGTGTTCATACTATCCAGTTTTTTAATTATTACGGCGTTTCAGTTTGACAACTGTACTCTGCAAATCAATATTTGAATTTCGTGTGATGGGTGACGGTAAAGTGTTGTAAAAAATCATGTTATCTGCGCTTTCTATGTTTTCCGGTGCGAACAGAATGTTGCTCGTGGAGATACGTGATGTAGTCTCATCTATTGTCATCAACGTGTCCTTAAAGTTAGAACTCTGTGAAAGCTCACTAGCACTTGTCATTTCTGTCAAGTTCATATTTAATACGCCTAATTGTGGAAGACATGGCGCTGATTCTCCAGATGCTCTTTCCTCAATTGTACGCCATCTTGGCTCATTGCGTTTTCGCCATTGTTAACAATAATGGAAACTGATTTTTGTGCCATATTTGATTGAATATTAAAATTAAAATTTTTGGAAAAATGAAATTGAAATATATTATTTTTTAATTTAAAATATGTTTTACGAGTCGTCAAGCGTTATTTATCCACTTTTATGACGCACGTAATGCTGTAACAAAAAACTTCAAACTTTTCTCTCGTTACTCAGGACATGCTACCAAGCATAGCTAAGAAAGCGGTTGCGTAGCGGTCCTACCCTTAGTGCGATGAAAAAAACAGCATATTTTCCAAACTTTTCCGTAAATTCCGGTTCCTTTTGATTCCTTTTTGGATTGGTTTTCTTCACAAGAATTTTTAGTTCTGGTTATTTTGCTTCCAGTCGTGATGTTGCACAAGAAAATTTTAAAAAATAATTAGTACATGAAAAAATTTTTCATACAATGTCGTAAATAATGTTGCATAATTTACACAACTGGTTTAATGGCCTTTTCAATGTCCTGTCACGGTCGCCAGTTGAGAAAATTTTTTTTTAGTAGTAATAAAAATACCTAAATAAGGAAGTTAATTTTTTTGTAACCAGAAGTCAATTATTTTGTTTTACAATTAATGGCCAAATTCTGTAACTTTATATCTTCTCTCCTTTGAGTACGTATGAAGTTAAACTTACTTCCATGTTGTCGAGATCTACACACTTCTGTTAGGCGCTTCTTCTTCCAACGCCGCAAAACTTCTTATTCTTGACTGTGTAGGTAATGTAATTTTCATTTATCGTCCATCTTCCTCATATACAGGCAGCAGGTGTGACATGACCTCTTTGTGGTGCATGGAAGAAAATAAAAAGGCCTCATATTTTTGCGCTGAGAGAAATTATTATTCAGATACTTTGAAAGCTACTACACGCATCTCATATCTAAACACGTCTTCTCTCCACGAGAAGTCAAGCCATAAGGTGACAAAAAATTGAATGGAGTCTTTATCATCTGTTCTCGCCTTCCGGCGTAACAAAATATATCTTTTGTGGGAGCTTACAGCGATTATCCTTGGCTTTTCCTACGTACCAGTACAAAATGCTGCATGGATTACCCCCCCCCCCCCCCCCAAGTTCTATAAGTCCCTCCAGATCCTTGAACGCCATACATTCAGTTTCACCTTCTGAATGCGTCTGCCTTACCCATACGTATCTTTTACCAACTCATCACATTCCCGTCTCTCCTCACTCACACTGAACACCTGCGAATAGTTTACACTATCCACAAACACCATTCCAATAACCCCATGGTCCCCACCCCCCTACTTTCCAACCCTAGTACACTGCACCTCTATCAACAGATCCCACCAACCCCACATATACACACGCTCGACACACTCTCCCAAAGGAACTTCAACCATCTTACCCTCCCAAATCATGAAGTCCTTCCCGACATTTACTCCTCTTACCAAGTTTAGATCCATCCCACCCATTCCACCTTGTCAGGGCTCCCTCTCCTTCCCTTCTCCATATTTTCCCTAACCATCTTTCCTCCTCTTCCACGCTTCTTTCTCTAGCCCGTTTTCCCTATTAAATTTTAGCCTCAGTAATATCCCTTACCTCAACTCCTCTTGTACTTCATCAGCCACTCCCAACCCATCAATACATATGCACGAGTTCTGCATTCATACACCATTTCCTTTCTATCTTCCTCAGTGACCAACCTTTCTTCTTCAACACGAGACTACCTACCCCAGAAAAGGTCCTTCTGGCTATAGTGTCTGTGAACTTCTTCTTTTTACCATCAGCGACCTAAGTCAAGGTTTTTTAATATGTATTTAAAAGTAATGTTATTGTTATTCTGATTTTTATATTCTATTATAATCGTTTTTAACTAAAAGCGAAGGATGTAATGCCTCTTATACAAACATCAAAAAAAGTTTTGCATCACCCCGGTTCCAAGAACTCCTGAAGATAGAAGTTTACTGTGGATATTGTTTCACAGACACATATCATGTCAAAGATGTAAATAAGCATGCATGAGCAGCGCCTATTCGACGGAGGGGGTCCAACAGCCGATAAGTTCCAGTCATTCCACTAGGAAGTAGGAACACAGCTCATGTTCTCCGTACTTCAACCATGCCTAGGCGGTCAATACCGCGGTTCGATCGTGTCCGCATTGTTACTTCGTGAAAGGAAGGAATCTCAACAAGGGAAGTGTCCAGGCGTCTCGGAGTGAACCAAAGCAATGTTGTTCGGACATGGAGGAGGTACACAGAGACAGGAACTGCCGATGACATGTCTCGCTCAGGCCGTCCAAGGGCAACTACTGCAGTGGATGACCACTCGGAGAAATAGTAACAGAAACGCCACCATGTTGAGTAATGCTTTTCGTGCAGCCACGGGACTTCGTTTTACGACCCAATTTGTGCGCAATAGGCTGCATGACGCGCAACTTCACTCCCGACGTCCATGGCGAGGC
Source organism: Schistocerca americana (assembly GCF_021461395.2). Lineage (NCBI taxonomy): Eukaryota > Metazoa > Arthropoda > Insecta > Orthoptera > Acrididae > Schistocerca > Schistocerca americana. The sequence continues at coordinate 210,788,380 of NC_060124.1, read as the reverse complement.
CCATCTTTGCAACCACGACACCATGCAGCTCGGTACAGATGGGCCCAACAACATGCCTAATGGACCGCTCAGGAATGGCATCACGTTCTCTTCTCCGATGAGTGTCGCATATGCCTTCAACCAGACAGTGTTTGGAGGCAACCCGATCAGGCTGAACGCCTTAGAGACACTGTGCAGCGAGTGCAGTAAGGTGGAGGTTCCTTGCTGATTTGGGGTGGCATTATATGGGGCTGACGTACGCCGCTGGTCGTTATGGAAGGCGCCGTAACGGCTCTACGATAGGTGAATGCCATCCTCCGACCGATCGTACAACCATATCGGCAGCATATTGGTGAGGTCTTTATGGACGACAATTCGCGCCCTCATTGTGCACATCTTGTGAATTGCTTCCTTCAGGATAACGACATTACTCGACTAGAGAGGCCAGCATGTTCTCCAGACATGAACCCTATCGAACATGCCTTGGACAGATTGAATAGGGCTGTTTATGGACGACGTGACCCACCAAGCACTCTGATGGATCTACGCCGATTTGTCGTCGAGGAGTGGGACAATCTGGACGAACAGTGCGTTGATGAACTTGTGGATAGTATGCCACGACGAATACAGGTATGCATCAATGCAAGATGACGTGCTACTGCGCATTAGAGGTACCGGTGTGTACAGCAGTCTGGACCACCACCTCTAAAGGTCTTGCTCTATGGTGGTACAACATCCAATGTATGCTTTTCATGAGCAATAAAAAGGGCGGAAATGATGTTTATGTTGATCTGTATTCCAATTATCTGTACAGGTTCCAGAATCTCGGAACCGAGTTGATGCAAAACTTTTTTTTATGTGTGTATATAAAAGCTTCCATTTTACTTCGACCTCAAAATTTTAAATTCATTGTAAGTATCTCACATTTCTGTTTGTTATTCTTTCACCTCATTTAGATTTTCTTGTCAACTGGCTGAAGAGGAGGTTGACCGTACCACAGACAGACCCGTGTACCATGCACACAAGCCGAGTCTTTGCTGAGCAATCGACAGCATGGAGAAGATCGATTCAAAGTACTTTCGGCTACTGAGATCATCAGAACACCAAAATTCAAAACGGAAGATCAAAAATTGCGAAGTTAGCGGATTGTAGCAAAACTTCAGGTATGAAGTATTGTGAAGTTGCTAATAACGAATTATAAGTCGAAATTGACGTATTTAAATGTTTAATTCGATATTTCCTGCAGTCGAAATCATAGTCACATTTTTTCGCTTTTGTTGTTCTTGCTTTCAGAAGGGTTGCTTTCGGGTTGCCCACTGGGAGATGGTTCGAAAAGCAGATGTTTTACCTTGTGTTGCCTTTGCTCATCTTCTTCAATGTCATTTTCTGGATTTTGGAGACGAATTAATCCGAAGATGCCAGAAGTCTGTACAGTAGGACATCCGCAGCTTTCTCACGGGAATATCTGCGAGTAAAATCTTCTCGGTAGAGCAGGATACCCGTATTCCGAGCTTCCTGCGCATCTTGAGATCGCCGACCAATCGGCAACGGAGCAGTTTCGATTATCGCACATCCGTGCAACAAAACTATGCAGGCTTATGGCGACATCGGGCCTTATTGCTGAATATTGAGAGTCCGGTGAAGGCGGAACCCGACTTTCGAGAAATATACCTTTTTTTAGCGATGTCATCTGTGAAGGTACGTCACATAAATATTGACATTTTTGTCGGTTGTAAACCGCAGTTAAAGTATTTTATGAATATAATTAGTGTAAAAGATATATTTAATGATCTTGAAACAACTGATATGCAGCGATAATTTAAAAAATGGCACTGAGCACTATGGGACTTAACATCTATGGTTATAAGTCCCCGAGAACTTAGAACTACTTAAACCTAACTAACCTAAGGACATCACACAACACCCAATCATCACGAGACAGAAAACGATAATTTAAGAGTAGCATCTTTATTTAATGTCTATGAAAATAAAAAAGGATCGAAAGAGACGCGATTGTACGGCCGAGGAGGAATGACGTATTTTGTGGGACACACACTGTTTTGTTTCGCTATACGGAGGGCAGCCATTGAGCAGCTACACACATTTTATGTACGTTATTCGTATTTCTGCTAAAATAAAATTGTTATTATTATCAAAAAATCAATTTCTTTGTAACAGTTGTCACCTCAAATGCTCGCAGTGGCTAATTATTTTAATAAGCATTTTTTTCAGTAATTGCGCTGCGAGGAGCTCATCTTCCGATGCAGCCTCTGGTCGGCCATTACGCGCCGAACTATTAATTTATTTTTCAAAGTGTTAACAGTAAATGTAAATGCGAGAGATTTCGTTATAACAACCTTTTTAATTGCAACAGATAATTAATTTACGTTAAAGTTCATTTTTTAAATTATACAGATTCCATGAGTTCAGTAAGTTTATCTTGGCCGCTCCACGGCAACAATCGAAATTCTCTCCAGCCTTGCTTTGCAATCAATACATAGAAATTAACAAAATCACAGTCAATTCAGTTAACGGCAATTATATTTTAGTCATCACGTTCAAAACCTAAAGTTGGTACATGAATAACAGCGGCCCTTCAAGAACCTGTTTCATATTTACTTATGCACGTAAGTAAAAGTGATAAGATAAGACAATATCCCTGAGAGAAAGAATCATGCTGATAAATTAAAAATAAAAATATTTAAAATATGAATGTAATTTCTTTTGTGTATGACGTAACGAATGCCAACAACGTCACACATCGTCGTCATGATTTTTCTGCGCTAGGGAAGGTTTCCAATGGCCAAAGCTAATGTGTTTCCTCTTCTTGATTATCTCTAAAATTATTTCTCTCTCTTGTCCCACTCGTCTCAGCACTTCCTCATTTTTCACTTTGTCTACCCATTTTATCCCTTCCACTCTCCTCCAGATCCACATCTGAAATGCTTCTATTCTTCTTTCTTCCTCTTTTTTCTCAGTGTCCAAGTGTGAGGTCCGTATAACGCCACGCTCCATTTAAAGCACTTCACCAGCCTGTTCCACAGGGCCCTGCCCATGCATCCGCATAGCAGCCTTCTCTTGCCATTAAATGCCTTCTGACATTTGCTATACGTGTTTTCAGCTTCTTATTAGATCTCACGTCATCCGTAATTACGCTTCCCAGATATTTGAAAACACGAACTTGCTCTATATCCTCCTGACCCGTCCTTTTCTTGATAGATATGTTTTAATTCCAGAGCTTTCTGTATAAAATAGAAAAATAGTTTAGCAGTACTTCGTAAAAAGATAATATTACTAGAGGAAATTTTAATCTTGACTCTGATAGCTCTGAGCACTATGGGACTTAACAGATGTCATCAGTCCGCCAAACTTAGAACTACTTAAACCTAACTAACCTAAGGACATCACACACACCCATGCCTGAGGCAGGATTCGAACCTGCGACCGTAGCAGCAGCGCGGTTCCAAACAGGAGCGCCTATAACCTCTCGGCCACATTTGCGAATAGCTCCCCGAGGTTTCTGCAGAAAACCCTAATGACATTTTTTTTGTTTTTTGTGCAGATGACAGGTTGTACGATATTGCAATAATGAAGGACCCATTTTTACCGTGTTGCGCTACTGCACGGTAGAAAAAGGACCGTCCACTAAAACCGCGCAAGCATATGCACACAAATATATTCGAACTCAACTATACTATTAAAGCGGCAGGAGAGCTATTTACAAAAGTGGATCCACGCAGAAGAAATTTTGTAGTCAACGATTTGGGATAATATCGGTATTAGTTCAATTTTAAATCGTTATACATTACACCGGTTAAATATATAATAGTCCGCAGCTCGTGGTCGTGCGGCAGCGTTCTCGCTTCCCACGCCCGGGTTCCCGGGTTCGATTCCCGGCGGGGTCAGGGATTTTCTCTGCCTCGTGATGACTGGGTGTTGTGTGATGTCCTTAGGTTAGTTAGGTTTAAGTAGTTCTAAGTTCTAGGGGACTGATGACCGTAGATGTTAAGTCCCATAGTGCTCAGAGCCATTTGAACCATTTGAAATATATAATAAATAAAGCGCCTGGAATGCTATGTATCTTATTTTATCCTGACAACTGGACCGCATACAAACGAAATCTGAAAACTGTCGTCCGGTTCACTGTTTACCTCGAAGAAAACGGTCTATTGACACACAGTCAACATGGATTTAGAAAACATCGCTCCTGTGAAACACAACTAGCTCTTTATTCACATGAAGTGCTGAGTGTTGTTGACAAGGGATTTCAGATCGATTCCGTATTTCTGGATTTCCGGAAGGCTTTTCACATTGTACTACACAAGCGGCTCGTAGTGAAATTGCGTGCTTATGGAATGTCGTCTCAGTTATGTGACTGGATTTGTGATTTCCTGTCAGAGAGGTCACAGTTCGTAGTAACTGACGGGAAGTCATCGAGTAAAACAGATGTGATTTCTGACGTTCCCCAAGATAGTGTTATAGTCCCTTTGCTGTTCCTTAGCTATATAAACGATTTGGGAGACAACTTGAGCAGCCGTATTCGGTTGTTTGCAGATGACGCTGTCGTTTATCGACTAACAAAGTCATGAGAGGATCAAAACAAACTGCAAAACGATTTAGAAGAAATATCGGAATGGTGCGAAAAGTGGCAGTTGACCTTAAATAACGAAAAGTGTGAGGTCATCCACATGAGTGCTAAAAGGAACGCGTTAAACTTCGGTTACACGATAAATCAGTCGAATCTGAAAGCCGTAAATTCAACTAAATACCTAGGTATTACAAATACGAACAATTAAAATGTAATGACCACTTAGAAATTGTTGTGGGGAAGGCTAACCAAAGACTGCGTTTCATTGGCAGGGCACTTGGAAAATGTAGCAGATCTACTACGGAGACTGCCTACAATACGCTTGTCCATCCTCTTTTAGAATACTGCTGCGCGGAGTAGGAACCTAACCAGATAAGACTGACGAATACATCGATAAAGTTCAAAGAAAGGCAGCACGTTCTGTATTATCGCGAAATATGGGAGAGAGTGTCACAGAAATGATACAGGATTTGGGATGGACATCACTAAAAGAAAGGCGTTTTTCGTTGCGACGGAATCTTCTCAAAAAATTCCAATCACCAACTTTCTCCTCCGAATGCGAAAATATTTTGTTGACACCGACTTACATAGGGAAGAACGATCACAGTGATAAAATAAGGGAAATCAGAACTCGTACGGAAAGAGATACGTGTTCGTTCTTTCCGCGTGCTAAACGAGATTGGAATAATAGAGAATTGTGAAGGTGGTTCAAGTCCGCAGCTCGTGGTCGTGCGGTAGCGTTCTCGCTTCCCGCGCCCGGGTTCCCGGGTTCGAGTCCCGGCGTGGTCAGGGATTTTCTCTGCCTCGTGATGACTGGGTGTGGTGTGATGTCCTTAGGTTAGTTAGGTTTAAGTAGTTCTAAGTTCTAGGGGACTGATGACCATAGATGTTAAGTCCCATAGTGCTCAGAGCCAAAGGTGGTTCGATGAACCCTCTGCCAGGCACTTAAATGTGATTTGCAGAGTATCCATGTAGATATAAATATATATGTACCGGCAACTGTCGCGGCACGTATGAGATCGACTTGAAACTGGAATGATGCCGCAGCAGTGGGCAAATAATGCAAACTTGCATTCTACATAAGATTTCGCGAGACTAAAGTCCAGATGTTGAAGCGAGTTGGCCCACTGTGCAGCGTCTGGAAATTTCCATACGCGACACCGCTGCCGTTCTTGCGTCCCACGGCGGTGCTCGCGGCGATCTCCCGGTCCCCCGCCAAACGGCGTCACCAGAGGGGTGAATGACGGCGCCTCGTGATTATTCCGCAGCGAGCGGCGGCGGGATAACAGGATGATGTCCGCGGCGGACCAGCGGGACGTCCGATCCTGTTAGGTGGAACCGCAGCGGCCG